>NW_008804547.1:2620969-2678240 GCF_000145635.1 Gaeumannomyces tritici R3-111a-1 | reverse complement strand
CCCCTTCCCCTTCCCCCTTCCCCCCCCCCCTTTTTTTTTTCCCCTCTGAATTATAACTATTCTCACTCCGTCGCTGATACAAGTCACTGCATCCACCAACCATCTCCTCCGTCTCTCGCGGTGCTGGGTCAATACGGCCTACGACGACTTGCGGCTTGACCTACATTATGCCTGGATATTTACATTAATGGCGATCACGACCGCAATATACATCTACATCTTTGCATATCCGCACATCCACTGAAACCGACTCAAGACATCCAGCTTCCGCCGCGTGCCACGGACGACCGAAGGCCATCATAACCCGGGCAGGCGGCCCAGCGCACAGCCCCTCCGACAGCCCACGGCCCTCACGTCCGCGACCGACAGCGACGGCGGCACCACAGCCACGAAGCCCAGCGCCCCGCCGCCGCCCGCCCCGGAAGCCGAGCAGCAGCAGCAACAGCAGCAGTAGGAGGAGGGCTGGCGGCACCGTACGTCCCTGCTGTACCCCGTCATCTACGTGCTCTGCACGGCGCCGCTGGCGCTGGCGCGGGCGCGCAGCATCGGCAAGACGGGCGTGCCGCTCGCCTACTTCACCTTTGCGGGCGCCGTCATCACCCTGGGCGGCTTCCTGGACGTGCTGCTGTACTCGTGGACCCGCCGCGCCATCGTCTTCTCGCCGGGCGCCCGCCCGCCCAGCCAGGACCTGGGCCTCTTCACCTTCAACTTCATGCGCACGCCGCCCGGTCGCAAGCTCGGCAACGTCGTCTACGTGAGGGGCGGGGCGGGCGCGGGCGCGGGCGTGGGCGTGGGCGTGGGCGTGGGCGCGACGGCGCCGGACGCTGCTGCCGCTGCGGCCCCTGCGGTGGCCATCTTCGCCACGCCTGTATACGACAGCGGTGATGGTGGTGGTGGTGGTGGTGGTGGGGTAGCAGCGGCAGCAGCAGGGACCCTCATACCGGCGGGCCGTCGGAACCTAAAAGGAGCCACAGGCAGCAGAACAGGCGGCATGACGCACCTGGCGGCGACAGGGAAGCGCCCCCGCCATGACGATCCAGTGCGAGACCGTCACTTCGGTCTCTGTTGAAGTGGACCCGGACGTCATCAAGATCTCGGGCCTGAGCCTGGCGAGCAGGGCCCTGTCCGAAGGGGAGGCCTGCTCCCCCAGCGCCCAGTGGGACGCGGCCTGTGCTGCCGCTCCGTGAAGGTCCCCGCGAGATGGAAATGCAGAGCGTTTGCGTAGTTTTAAACAACAGGGCTTCTAGGCCCGGGTCTAGTTTGTTGCAAAGCACAGCCATGTGCGCTGCTATATACCCATTTTAGCACCCAAGTTCGGTGGCCTCTGCGGACTACCGAAGGGGTTTTCGTCGTCAGAAATGGAAATATAAAGAAAAAAAACAGGACATTTATGCAATCCTGCTTTCCCATCCATAAATGAACTTGCAGACCAAATGGGCGCACCCAAAGAAAGCCACACCCAACTTTCCCTTTTGGGCAATTGCCTCTGTTATTTTGTCTTCCGTTTCTGTTTTTGGCCGTTGCTTTTAATAGCGACGCCGAATCAGTCTCTTCCAAATGTGCGAGCCGTGCGCTGCGACAATTGCCACAAGTGAAATCCCCCTGCTGGCGTGGCTGGATTGATACCTTAATCCTGAGCGCAAAAAAAAAGACATCCGAGACATTGTCTGGCTGTGTAAGGGTAGAGTTGTTTTTGGGCGGAGCGTTGGGGATGAGAAACGTCTCATTTTGGACAGTTGGGGTTGGCCAATGCACCCTGAGTGGTAACAGGGGTGATTTCCCGTCGGATATCTCGCGCCGAGGAGAAATATCAACCGGAAAGATCCCCGATACAACCTAATAGCAAAGCATCAAGCAGGCGCAACATCCCTCCCGGTCTTGGCACTCTCCCGCATCGCCTCGATGATGCGAAGGACGTCGGCGGCCTGGCCCGCGGGTACGGGCACGTCCTCCTCCCTGCCGGTCCGTAGCGCCGCGGCCAGGCGGCGGTAGAACTCGAAGTAGGTCGGGGGCGGCTCGGTGTTGGGCCAGTCGACCTCAGACACGGAGCCGTCGTCGGCGACGCGGGCGAGGCGGCCGGCCGGGCACGACGCCGGGTCCCTGCCAAAGTCGGCCTCGGTCCCGACCATGCCGGCCTTGAGCTGGTCCTCCTGGCGGTCGAGTCCTGTCTTGCGGTAGGTCCCGCGGCTTCCGCGGGCCCAGAAGCGAGGCTGGTCGACCTCGGCGCTCAGAACGCCCGCGCGCACATGGACCAGCACCCCCGCGTCCGCGTACGTGAGCAGCGCGTCGATGCTGTCGGGCTCGTCGTCGAGCCCGCCGGCGCCCGACACGATGCGGCCGTCGCGCTGGCTGACGAACTTTGCGCTCACGGCCGAGGGCTTGCCGAAGAGCACGTAGACCTGGTCCAGCAGGTGGGTGCCGAGGTCGAAGACGACGCCGCCGCCCCGGTCCATGGGCAGGCTAGCCTTCCAGTTGGTGGGGCGGGCGGCCCGGTGGCGGTCAAAGTGGGTGTTGAGCTCGTAGACCCGGCCGAGCTCGCCGTCGTCGATGAGCTTCTTGAGCGTCGTGAAGTCGGCGTCCCAGCGCCGGTTCTGGTAAACGCAAAGCACAAGCCCGCGCTGGCTAGCCAGGGTGGCCAGCTCGTCGGCCAGCGCCGACGCCGGCACGAACGGCTTCTCGACCAGGACGTGCTTGCCGGCCTCCAGGGCCTGCTTGGTGATGGCGTGGTGAGAGTCGGGGGTGGTGGTGATGACGACCATGTCAACCTCGGGGTCGGCCAGGAGGGCGTCTACCGAGGTCTGGTGCTTGATCGAAGGGTGGTCCTTCGGTGCCGAGTTGGCGTCCGAGGGGGACCGCTGTACAATGGAGTGGAGAGTCAAGCCATCTGTGAGCTTGATGAAAGGGATGTGGAAGACCTTGGCGGACATGCTGTCATCACAGCCCATCAGCGTCTGTCTCGGGGCAGGATATGATAAATGCCCAACGCGAATGCACTCACCCATAGCCCACCACTCCAACATTGAAGACTTTGCTCGCGTCGCCCTCTGACATTGTGGTTTGATGTAATGCTATCAACGGGATTGTTCTACCAACTACAATCGTTTACACGGACGAGAAAAGAAAACATGTTAGATGAAAAGTATGGGCCATTTAACAGATGGGTAAGCTGCTCAATAATAGTCGAGGCTAGTGGCGTGTCCCCGCCGACATCATTGCCAAGCCGCATGGTTCGTGGGAGACTTCACAGCGGCGGCGGCGGTGGCCTGAAACTGCAACCAGTCAGGAAAAGGAGCCCCCATCCGCAGCTTTATTGGGAACCAAGTCGCCCTCAGAGAGCCCGAACTCGGCACAGCTGCTCACTCAGGCAGGACCTGGGACCTCTTGTTGTAATTCCCCGCTCCTGGTTGGCCAGGAATCCAGGCTGCGGGGTGGCCGTAGTAAAGCACACAGCGCCGGAATCGGCGACGCAAAAAAAGTGTGCGGGCAGGGAGAGCTTAGCTTCAAGCTCACGACTCTGTCAGTGCCCGTGTCCCTGTGACTGTCCCTGTGATCTGATCTGCAGACACCAGCTCGAGTCCCCGATCAATTGACTCATCCTGTGTCGGTCTGGACATCCTGTGGCCAAAGCCATGTCGAGATAGCCACCCAATTGACCCGTTCAAGCCCTCCGTCTCCTCCCCGATCGTGCCACGCCTCCTGCCCGCCGCCGCCGCCGCCGCCATGTTCTCTGCCGCCCTCCTACGGGCCAGGGCTCCCCGGACCCTGGCCCAGAGCCGCCCTCTCGCCGCCGCCCGGAGCTCCCTCTTCTCGACCAGCGCCCACCGCCGCGTCCAAGAGGCCGAGAGGCTCAACAGGACGTCGTCCAAGATCACGCAGCACAAGTCGCAGGGCGCGTCGCAGGCCATGCTGTACGCCACGGGCCTGACCAAGGATGACATGGCGAAGCCGCAGGTCGGCATCTCGTCGGTCTGGTACGAGGGCAACCCGTGCAACATGCACATCCTCGAGCTGTCGCAGAAGATACGCGAGTCCGTGGCCGCGGCCGGGCTGGTGCCCATGCGCTTCAACACCATCGGCGTGTCGGACGGCATCAGCATGGGCACCACGGGCATGCGCTACTCGCTGCAGAGCCGCGAGATCATCGCCGACAGCATCGAGACGGTCATGCAGGGCCAGTGGTACGACGCAAACGTCTCCATCCCCGGCTGCGACAAGAACATGCCGGGCGTCCTCATCGCCCTCGGCCGCGTCAACCGCCCCAGCCTCATCGTCTACGGCGGCACCATCAAGCCCGGCTGCAGCATGAAGGGCGAGCCCATCGACATCGTCAGCGCCTTCCAGGCCTACGGCCAGTACCTGACGGGCGAGATCACCGAGGAGGAGCGCTTCGACATCATCCGCAACGCCTGCCCCGGCGGCGGCGCCTGCGGCGGCATGTACACGGCCAACACCCTCGCCTCCGCCATCGAGACGCTCGGCATGAGCCTGCCAGGGAGCAGCAGTAACCCGGCCGAGGACCAGAGCAAGGTGTCCGAGTGCGCCCAGGTCGGCGAGGCCGTCAAGAACCTGCTCCGCCTCGACCTCCGCCCTAGGGACATCATGACCCGCCAGGCCTTTGAGAACGCCATGATTGTCGTCAACGTCCTGGGCGGCAGCACCAACGCCGTGCTCCACCTGATCGCCATCGCCGACTCGGTCGGCATCAAGCTAACCATCGACGACTTCCAGGCCGTTTCGGACCGGACCCCGCTGCTGGCCGACCTCAAGCCCTCGGGCAAGTACGTCATGGAGGACGTGTACAAGATCGGCGGCACCCCGGCCCTGCTCAAGTTCCTCGTCAAGGAGGGTCTTATCGACGGCTCCGGCATGACGGTTACGGGCAAGACCATGAAGGAGAACCTCGAGAAGCTCCCCGGCTTCCCCGAGGACCAGCCCATCATCCGCCCGCTCAGCAACCCGCTCAAGCCCACGGGCCACATACAGATCCTGTACGGCGACCTCGCCCCCGGCGGCTCCGTCGGCAAGATCACGGGCAAGGAGGGGTTGCGGTTCCAGGGCAAGGCGCGCTGCTACGAATACGAGGACGCCTTCATCGAGTCGCTCGAGCGCGGCGAGATCCGGCCGGGCGAGAAGACGGTCGTCATCATCCGCTACGAGGGCCCCAAGGGCGGGCCCGGCATGCCCGAGATGCTCAAGCCGAGCTCCGCCATCATGGGCGCCGGCCTCGGCAAGGACGTGGCCCTGCTGACCGACGGCCGCTTCTCGGGCGGCAGCCACGGCTTCCTCATCGGCCACATCGTACCCGAGGCCATGGAGGGCGGGCCCATCGCCCTCGTCCGCGACGGCGACACCATCACCATCGACGCCGAGCAGCGCGTCATCGACACCGACGTCTCGCCCGACGAGATGGCCAGGCGCAAGGCCGAGTGGCGCGCGCCCCCGTCCAGGGCCGACAAGGGCACCCTGAAAAAGTACGCGTCCCTCGTGAGCGACGCCAGCCACGGCTGCGTGACGGACGGTGGCGCGTGATGTTTGCTGTTTGGAACTAGGTTAATGGGCTTATACCATCTTTGGGTTTCGTTCTCTCAGTTTTTGGTCTCTGGCGGATCGGGGGAAATTTTGGAGCGAAGCATTTCTTTTTTTTTTTTTTTGATTTTGTTATTGTTTTCAGCTACGACAAAAACAAAACTACTCGCACTCGACTTGACCGCGCCGTGCCACCCTAGTAGACCAGGTACCCCCCTATTTTTGTTGAACAAATGCAGAACCTCCCACCAACCCCCACCCATCGTATGATTGAGTGAATGCCAGCCAGATTCTACAGAGAAACAATGATCTTGTTTCTGGAGACGTCATTCCGACGGGGATTCCACGCAGTGCACTTTTCCTAGCCGAAAAGAAAGGATGGCTAACCTAACGCAAAGCAAAATGCCAACAACAGAACATAAGAAGCATCAGGCCGCCCAGTACAGGAGACGCCCACCCTGGGAGGCACAACCGTCAAAACCAGCGCCGGGACTTTTGCCACAGCGCCACGAACGCGGCCTTGTCCTTCAGGGTCAGGCCGACGCGCTTGTTGCGGCCCAGACGCGCGAGCGCCTCTGCGACCCTATCGAGATTGCGCTGCTCCTCGGCCGTGAGGTCTACGCCGTCCAAAACGGCGCCGTGCGCCGACGAGGACTCGCCGGCGTTGCCCCTGTTCCCACTGATCGTCGCCGCGGCGTCATTGTACAGGACCTCGGCGATTCTAACGCGGATGCAGTGCGTAGGCCTGCTCAGGAGTCCCCAGAAGAAGGACAGCCACATGCCTGGGACGGGTGTCGTAATGTCCGGGGCCGTGTAGCGGATGCTGACCGGGTAGATGCCCGTGTCGGCGGGGACGGCGGCGAGGCTGGGCGCCAGGGGGAGGATGCCCCTGCCATTGGTGGTGCCGCACTCGGGGAAGACGATGACGGTCCGGTCTGGGTAGCGGCGCATAAGGGCGGCGAGGTCAACGAGACCGGCTTGATTCTCCTCGCGCACCTGCGCGGGGCTGAGGGCGTACAGGACTATGCGGAGTAGCGAGACGTGGCGCACTTTGCGGGTGTTTGGGTATGAGATGGTGAAGATGGGATCGAAAACGGCGGCAAGGTAGAGCGGGTCAATCGGCGAGGTGAAGTTGGCGGCAATGACCGACGGCCCGCGCGGGAGGCGGCTGGACTGCTGAGCGACGTGGCCGCGCTTGACGCCGTCGAGCTGCAAGTCTACCCACCATATGCCTGGTATTGCCATCGTTCCCCAGAGCAAAAGCTTGCGCATGCCCGTGGGGAAGGGCAGATTGTGCAGGACAACGAGGTAAAATATGACATAGCTCAGGAAGATGGGCAAGCGCACAAAGAAGAGCGTGGCATGGGCTGCCAGCCACAGGTAGCTGCCCGATGGCGTCGATATGGGCAAGAACGGGGAGATACCGGAGCCTAGAGTTTCCGTGAAAGGGGTCGTCAGCCTCGGTAACGGCGCGGGTTCCTAGAGAGCGGCACGCAAGTACTGACCTCGGTCCCGGAACTGGGAGAATTTCTCCATAGCGGCGGCTTCTTAGATGTTTGTCCTAGGGAGGCGATGTGCGTTCGAGCGACTCTGGATGGTCTAGATCGAGCCGGCTGGGGCTGTCGGGAGAGGGAGCGTTGGAAGTTTGACTTTGCGCAAGCCAGGGGCTTCCAAACTGTCGGGCCGGTTGTGTGCGGGTGGCTTGAGATGTGCAAAGGTTGGGGGAGGAGAACCGAACAGGCGTCGAGGCGCAATATATGCTGTGCTGCCTTAGGTAGGGAGCTTGCCGGCAGCAGGTATCGAGGGGCTAGAGACCGTCTCTAGCTTTGGTACTAAAGTGCTATGCTTGGAGGGGGTGCTTTGTTGGACGCCGGCGACGGGCGTGGCGTGAAGCCTTGGGCGAATATGCGCGAGTGTCGAGGTGTCGGTGTCGAGGGATGGGAGCCAGCTGACTTAGAACATGCTACTGAGCTAATGGATTTCCTAGGCGCTGCTCCCGCTCCTTTGTCAGGCCACGCCTGCGGGCTTGGTGGGAACAAGAAAAAAAAACGGATGGGCGGGAGGCATGTGAAAGGAGATCGATGCAGCTAGAGGTCACACCCGCACTCGATCGCATGTGGCTGCCTCGATTCAAGCCGGCGGAGTGGGGGCCAAGATTCTGACGTTGGGAGGCGTCCGTGCACGGCTGAGAATGGAGAATGAGCTGCTGTCCCGCCTCGCAACGACGGGCTCCACCAGAGCTGCGCTGAGTGGCCAGGGCGGCTGTGTGTTGCGCCCGCAACCAAGCGTAAACAAATAGCGGGATTGGCGGCTCAGCGTCCTTCTCCGCATCACAGTTGAGCACAGGCGACAGACCCATGGCACCCGAGCGCAACTTAGCAGCAATATCTGGGTGTCCTCCCCCGATGCCCTTCCCAAACCCGTCCGCTGCGCGAAGCCAGGCGAAGCCTCCGTCACCACGAGTCCTCCAGCCCCCCTCACGTCGGGAGCGCTGCTCCTTGCTTCAAGCTTTGCGGTCTATCATCAGCTGATCCAGCGCTTTCGCGCTCTAGACATGGAAACCACCGTCGAGACCACGGTATGTACTGCCTAGTGCCGCGACCCCCATGCTGCCGCAGACGCGCATCCACCCGCCCGCAGCCCCTGTTTGTCGTCGTCCTCGTCGCCGTCGCCGACCACGGTCGCATGCAATACTGACCGAAGCGGCCGCGACTACCCCTCCAGGCTCACCGCCCCTCAGGTCTCCGGCCTCCAAGCCGAGCGTTCGGGCTGCACGAGATATCCGAATCCCAAAGCAACGCCCGCGCTGCCGCCAAATCAACGATGCTGCCCCCACCCCAGGTCAACTTGGGGAGCAAGCGGATAAACAGCGAATGTTAGTCGTCTGTCTCTTGCTGGCGCAACGGTTGCCGCGCCTCCGCTAACTCTCGCCGTCGCCCAAACAGTCCCCCAACCAGATGCGAAGCAGCGCAAGACCCTCGCTGAGAGGGGAGGAGAGTGCTATGCAGCCAAACCGAGCGTGTCAGCCACTCCCGCTCCGAGAGGACACGTCAAGGCCACATCAATCGTTGGCCTATCAGGAGTATGCCTTCGTCTTATGCACCTGCCTCCCTATCCCAATGATTCTTCCCATGTTCGCGGCGCTGACTGGTGCGCCCCCTAGATACGACCGCCATCTGCCGCCGGCATGAGCTCGCTTGCGACCAAGGCACCCACAGCCAGCGCAGCCTCGAGACAACCACCCAAAAATAGCTACGCCTTCAGTGTCGGCCCGGGCGCACGCCCACCCACTGCCGCGGCTGCTCGCCAACCACCCTCTTCCTTCGCGAAATCGATCAGCGGCGCGTCCCGAGGCGCTGCTCGGACACGTCCGGCCACTGCTTTCGGAGCTTATGGGGACATCGAGGAGGCGCCACTGGCCGCCTCGAGCCAACAAAACGGTATGAAGGATACGCTAATTTTCTCTAGTCAATCTCAACAGCCAAGCATCGGGCCCCTACAGCCAAGCAAGTTGCGGGAGGCCAAGTCGACGCAGTCACTCCCTGGCCGCTCAACAGCTAGGCGGAAAAATAGAGAAAGCTCTCTCAAGTCCCTCGTCGACGGGGTGAAGCGTTTGCGTATCGGCAACAACGAGGAGATGGATGCGTCCATAAGCGGCTACGGAGATCAAGCGGTCTCTAACTTGACGACCGGCCCGTCCACCCCGGGCCCCAAGGAGCCGTTAGACGGCATCCTCGGGAACGTCACTGTGCGGCAAAAGTGCAGCCGGAGCACACAGGCTCGTCAGCCGGTCTCGCCGGTTCGAGTCGCAGAGGACACGCGCTCAGTTGCGCCGTCCCCGCCCGCGCCGCCAAAGACACCCACCTGTACTCGCCAGTCCTTTGACGCCAAGGCGGAGATGTTCGAGAACTCCATCAAAGCGCTGAAGCACCAAAATGGGACCCTCGTGGCCAGCTCTCCTAGCAAATGTCGTCCGACCTTCCTTTCAAAAGAAACTAACGTTAGAAATTTCGAGTTCAAAGCATGGGACGTTGATGAGAGGTTGAACGAAGTCGAATCGCAATGGAAGGCCATGAAGGATGTCATGAATCTATCCATGAACGAGAGGAAGGCCATGGAGCAGGTAGTCGAGCTAGCCACCAGCAAGGCAGAAGGCCTGGAAAAAGAGAGAGAAAAGCTCGACGCCGAGCTTGCCGGGCTACGACACCAGGTCCAGACACTAACCCTAGATCTCGAGACGGAGCGGCGCAGCCACAAGTTCGAACTGGATGGCCAGGCACGAGACCACCAGCACGAGCTCGAGAGGCTTCGGAGGGAAGTCGAGGACCAGATGACCAGAGCACAGCGGAGGGAAAGCGAGGCTGTCGAGGCAGCGGAGCGTCGGTTCCGGGCACAGCTGGAGGAGGAGAGGGCACGAAACGAAAGACAGATGGGCGAGATACGCTCGCAGCTCGGCTCGAAGCAACAAGAGGCCAGCCGAGCAATGCACGAGAAAGACCGGGACATTGACGAGATGCGCTCCCAGATCGAGAGGTTAAAGGGGGATCTCGACCGCGAAGTCACTCTCAAGGACGGCGTCCAGAAGGCGGTCATCGAGATGACGACGGCAAACCTGACGCTTGAGGCCCAGATCCAGCAGCTCACGGGCAAGGTCAGGTTTCTCGAGTCCAGCAACCAGCAGCAATCCGACTCGTTCAGCGAGATGGAAGCCCGCCTCCAGGAGGCGCTCGACATCGCCGAGACGGCTCGCGAGAAGCTCATCAAGGAGGAGACGGAGCGCCGGGTTCTCTTCAACAAGTACCAGGAGCTCAAGGGCAATATCCGTGTCATGTGCAGAGTGCGCCCCGTTCTCGGCCCCTCCGAGGGCGCGGCCGCCACCCTTGACTTCCCTGACCTCAAGACGTCGGCCCAGCTCGACGTCACAGGTCCCGAGGAACGCAGCGCCACGGGCAACATCAGCCGCAAGACGATGCCATTCGAGTTCGACCGCGTCTTCACGCCCCAGACGCAGAACGAGGAGATCTTCGGAGAGATCTCGCAGCTGGTGCAGAGCGCGCTGGACGGCTACAACGTATGCATATTCTGCTACGGTCAGACAGGGTCGGGCAAGACCTTCACCATGTCCAGCGCCGACGGCATGATCCCGAGGGCCGTTCACATGATCTACGACGAGGCGGAGCGGCTCAGAGACAAGTCCTGGAGCTACCAAATGGTCGGGTCGTTCATTGAGGTGTACAACGAGGAGCTTCACGACCTTTTGGCGGCCGAGGGCGTTCGGAGAAAGCTCAGTATCCAGCACGACGATGTCCGAAAGCAGACTACGGTGGTTAACTGCCGCACCGTCCCGCTCGACTCGGCCGGGCGCGTAGAGCAGATGCTAGAGGAGGCACAGAGCAACCGCTCAGTGGCAGCGACCAAGGCCAACGAGAGGTCATCGCGGTCGCACTCGGTCTTCGTCCTGAAGCTCGTGGGCGAGAACGCAGCGACGGGAGAGCGGTGCGAGGGCACGCTGAACCTGGTGGATCTGGCAGGCTCGGAGCGGCTGAAGCACTCGCAGGTCGAGGGCGACCGGATGCGCGAGACGCAGAACATCAACAAGTCGCTGTCGTGCCTCGGCGACGTCATCGAGGCGTTAGGCAAGGGGCAGGGCCACGTCCCGTACCGCAACTCCAAGCTGACGCACCTGCTGCAATACTCGCTTGGTGGCAACTCCAAGACTCTCATGTTTGTCATGGTCAGCCCGCTCGAGGCGCACTTGAAGGAGACCATCACGAGCTTGCGGTTCGCGACCAAGGGTAAGTTTTCCATGCTACTTGCTGTCCTGCTCAACGCCCCTCTTTCCTCGGGCACTGCTGACAACCGCCGCCAGTCCACAACACACACATTGGCACGGCCAAGTCAACAAAGAAGCTGCGGGACCACCGAGACTCTACGTAGACGTGTCTGCACCACACAACGAGCGCCATGCGGGGGGTGTTGAGCCCGAGCCACGCAAGGTTTCCATGATCGTGCATATTCACCACATATCCGGGCACCTGATTAGGTATATGATTTCTCAAGGGGGTAAAACAAGCGGTGCCTGCGAGTCGGCGAGCTCGAGTTCTGGTTAAACGGGGTTTCATTGGCATGTTCTCGACCTGGCATCCCACCAGCAAGGGATGACGACTGGACAAGCAAAGCTGTAGTCGGGCTCGATGGCTTCAGCTGGAGTTAGTGTTTTGTTTTCTAGGCGGAAGGGGTTTCGGTTTTCCGTCGGTTTCTTGTCGGCCGCCTCGTCCGAGTCTGCCGTTTTCTGGCATCTCACATTTTCCATGTGGCCTGTTCTATTTTCTTTGATGTGCGGGATTGTATATCATCTCTTACTGTCCCTTCCCCAGCCAGCAATGAATCATGAACACAAACACAAGATCAAAAGGTCGAGGCTATCGATCCTGCTGAACAAGTGACAGTGTCTGTCAGTCTGCCAGCCAATGACGGCTCTGGCTGCCGTTCGTGCCGTCTCTGCTTTTCGCGCTCGGCCTCGGTCATTCGATGTCGACGAAACGAATCCCAAACCGCCAGAGCCTGGAACTTTCCTCCCGGTCTCCTGGCCAAAGCCTATCATTGCGACTCGGGCTGCGAGCGCAGCGGGCAAAGCTCGGGGTATGCTTTGTTCTCTGACAGCTCAGGGCTCGCTGGCACTTTGGACAAAGCAGTTTCATTGGGGGCTGTGGCGGTTCCGTCAACTTGCACCAAATAGGCCAGACAACGTCGGGCCCAACAATCGATGGGACGCATGTGGTGCTTCCGTCATCCCGAGTGTGGAACGACGACACCGAAAAGGGAGCAACGCAGCGAGAGCGAACGACCCCGCCTGGCCTCGGAACCGTCCGGACATGGACGTCGCGAACCTTCTTTACGCTCGTTTGTGCCCTTTACGGCAAGATCAATGAATTTTCTCTCATCACACGCTTTACATGCATAGCACCTGCCTACGGTATGCACGTAGGGCAGGTACTGCAGGCAGCCGAACTCGCCCTGCCATCCTAGCCGTCGGAGCTTTTTTTTCTCTTTCTTTTGCCGCCGTCTGGCCTTGCAGACGCACGTCGGCTTCTGGCAGATCTGGTAGGCCAGAGCTGGGTATCTGGGAAAAGCTTGGTGGTTGATTTTTGGGATTTCCAATCCTTCGCACCGGCCGGCAGCCGCTGTCCCCAGCCCGACGCCTCCTTTTGTGATCCGTCATCTGGTGTTCCCAGTGGTGGCAGCGGGGGAAGCGGGGGAAGGCAAGGGGTCTTGAGAAACCCAACGGTCTGGGCCGTTTCGTGGTGTTGCCAGTATCGCGGCCTTTGGGATCGGTAATGGCCTCTCGGGAGCTATAAATGCCTGCCTCTTCGCAACCTCTCGACGTGCTTTTTTTGTCTAGCTCGACAGCAACCATCTCAGCAGCAGCTCCGAAAAGCCCACCATCACAGCTTTCCACCAATCCTATTCTTTCACTCCAGTTTCTCTCCCTTGGGCACCGGCTGCAGGTATATAATGTGCATATAAAAAGTCGAGTAATACCATCTTGCTATGTCCCTGGCAGGCACATATCATGTTAGTGTTCCATGTCTAGGTCGAATGTGTTGATGAACATGGCAGTCCTGCGGGGGTAGGCCTCCGTCTCATCAACACACGCTACCTGGCATGATCAATTTGACAGGGAGTCGCCAATGAATCCAATATCGCAATTAGAATGCGGCCCGAGGCGTTGCATGCACTCTCGCAAATGGGTGATTGTTCTCATCTATAATTTGGGTATCTATCTATGCTGTTCTCCAATACAAATTCTATCTATCCTTTGCGAGACGGGGCCGAGAGGACAGTTGTGGTTTGATAATCCAAAACAGAATGAAGCGATAAGGCTTCGACATTAAGTATGTGCTACCCGAGGGAGAGGCGGGCATGGAAGGGGTTCAAATAGCCTCCCAATCCATGGCATCCACGAAGAATTCCCACTGGTCTTCCTCAGTAGGCTCAGCCAAGTCGGCGTCGGCGAGCCGCTGTCCGTCCGGCCCCGCCCCGGCGACAGCAGCAGCCTGGGCGAGCAGGAACTGCAGGTAGTCGTCCGCTACGAGGTAGGCGCGATCGAGAGCATCGTGGACGACCCCCAGGATGTTGGAGAGGTCGTAACTCTCGAGCGGCAGGTGCGCAACGTGCTTGCCGTTGGGCAGCACCGTGACCGTCGCCGCCGAGACGGCAGCCGTCCGGTCCGCCCCGTCGCCAGCCCCAACCGCCTCATCCGCATTCTTCCAGCGGTTGCGCAGGTCCTTGGCGCGACCCAGGGCCCTCCGCACGTCTGGCCCGCCCAGGGCGCCGTGCAGCGGGTTCGCGGGGCTATCCAGGGAGGCCAGGACGTTGGCGTGGTAACTGTGGGCGTACCTCCTGGGCCTCTTCGCAGCCCCTGCCGCCGCCGCCGCCGCCGGTCCCTCCTCTCCCTCGCCCACCGCCTTCGGCCGCCCGGGCAGGTCCCTGTGCTGGCCGGATATTACGATGCCGAAGACGAGCTGCAGATGCACGAGGGCCCGCTCCAGCATCCCGTAGTACTCGTGGAAGTCCAGCTTGAACATGAGCTCGGCCTCGGCAACGTCGTCGGCGGCGCCCGTGGCCAGGCGGTAGGCCTCGTCGAGGAAGGGGTGCTTCCACTTCATCCGCCGCACGATGCGCGTGTAGCGCGACAGCTCGGCCCTGGCGCGCGCGGCATCCTGGCTCTGCTCCGAGGCGGTGCGGCTGGGAAGGGCCGTCGTCTGGGTCGCTTGTGCGTAATCGAGTTTGGTTGGGGAGGGCGAGGATTCGGAAGCGGCGGGGGTCGGAAGGGCCTTGTGAAGGCGAATAGCGGGCCTCGACCGCGCGCATGGGGCCCAGCGGGAGTTGGCGAGGCCCTTTGTCGACATGGGCGCGGCGACGTTTAGGAGAGCGAGCGAGTGTAGGGCTGGGGCGTTGGGGCTACGCGGCGCCTCAGGGGGCTTTTAGACGGCGGTGGGAAACCTCGAGCATCGGGTTTGGCGATAGGTCAGGGAGTCATGGGATGCCTCGTAAAAGAAGACGTATTTTGCGGCCCATCTCGAAACGATTGGGGTTGGGTGACAGAGGCTGACGGTACGAGCTTCTGTTTGCTCAACGAATTGCCAAACCGTTAAATTACCTGCCAATTCCCTCGACGGCGCTTCCCGCTGCAAGCCATCACAGACAGCGCCTGCCCCTGCAGGGTCCATCCAATTAGAAAGCAGCAGGCAGTGGCCACCCTCAAGGTGCCGCCGTCCTCACAAACTGGCGGTTGGGTTCAACACAGACGAAGGTTGACTGAAGACCTATCATAGGTATCAAGTTTACATGTTATTCTGCTACGACCTCTGGTGGGCTCGGGGGATTAACGCACAACAGTCTGCACCGAGAGAACCCAAGCATGTCGGAGAAAGTGTGAGAGATCAGTGCTGTGAGATTGAGATGTGGCACATCTTGGATGAATTGGCATCGCATGCATTTATTGCCAGCCGAGCATAACCCACCAGCCCATCAACCCACCAGCCAACTCGCCCACAAGCCTCTATGACCTGGGGCAGGGACGAAACAAGCCTGCCATTAGCTATTTCTGTCTTCTGTTTGTACCGAGTTCTCTGCTCAAACTACATAACTAGTGGACACTGTACCTTCTTGGAGCCATTTGATCTTGTCCCTAGTTTGTTTGAGCCTTTCCTCATCGAGCACTCAACCCAGCGCTTGGCAGCCAGTTAGGCGGCACACACACGAGCAAGCGGGGGCAAGGAAGCTGGCACCGCCGTGATAGCAAATTTGGTCTCTGATTCATCCATTGGCCACACGACCGCCACTGCGCGACGATAACGAGTTGCATGAGACTCTACACCCGCATGCCAATCTTGCAACATATCCACAACCACGAAGACAAGACCATAATAACAAAAACGAGAACAAGAACAACGAGAACAACAACGACAGCGCCATGTGGCATACCAACCCGGACCTCATCGAGGATCCGGACCAGTCCACCCCCGAGGCGTCACGCACGCCGCTGGTGCTCGTCCACGACGGGGGCGGCACCACCTTCAGCTACCACTGCATGCACCCGCCTCTCGGCCGCCCCATCTGGGCCGTCGCGAACCCGCGCTTCCACACGGGCGAGCCCTGGGCCGGCGGCCTGCCCGAGATGGCCCGCCACTACGTCACGCTGCTGCGCAACGCCGTCGGCAGGGGGCCCATCATCCTGGGCGGCTGGTCGCTCGGCGGCCTGCTCTCGCTCGAGATGGCCCGCCTGCTGGCCGGCGACCGGTGGCTGCGCGTCGTCGGCCTCGTCATGATCGACAGCGTGTGTCCCCTGGCCCTGCGCGCGGCGCCGGCAGGACAGCAGCAACAGGCCGACGGGGACGGGTTCAAGGCGGCCGCGTCCCCGGCGCAGATAGCCGTGGCCACGGAGCACGCCTTTAGCAGCATGACCAAGCCCGACACGAAAGAAAAGGTCAGAAGGTGCTTCGCCGAGTCGTCGGCCATGGTCAACACGTGGACGCTGCCGCGGTGGAGTGACGACGAAACGTCGAGGCCGGGGGTGCCGAGCGGGGCCACAACCGCCGCCGACGCGGGCTCACCGCTGCTGCCGCCCCCGGCCATCCTCCTCCGGGCGCAGGAGTCTGTCCCCGTCGAGGAGGAGAAGGTCGCGCGCGTGGATGTCGCGCGGGATGACCACAGGCTGGGCTGGGACGAGTACCGACCGGGCCTGTTCCGCCATGTCGTCGACATTCCCGGCCACCACTACAACATCTTTGCCGAGGCAAACGTCGGCGCAGTCAGGGCCGCGCTGATCGACGCATGCGAGAGTCTGGAAGGATTCGCCTAGACCAATAGAGCTCGTTTGTTTGTTTTGAGATAGACTATAGGAAACTTGGCCATGCTATAACAAGAGCTCAGTAGACCAGAAGCTTCCCGTGAGCGCGAGTCTCTCTCGTTCGTATCCAGAAACACGCTCCATCCATGAGGGCAAACACGAGAAGGCAGAGAGCTTCGGCCCCTCCCGCCCCGTGCCACACTCTTGTCCTCCTTGGTCGTGCATCACCGGCCCAGATTGGAAAGTCCGTCGGCAAATGCCCCCACGTACCAAACCACCCTCCTGCGTCTGGCGCTGGGGGAGCAGGTTACATCGCCCAAGACCTGGGGGCAGGGGGGTACTCAGGCTTGACGAAGCGAACGCGAACCAAGCTCGTCCCCATGATGCGGCCTCTGAACCTGAATACCACAAGTCCGAGCGGTCGACGTCATGCGGCTTGTATTTTTTTCTTCTTTTCTTCTTCTTTTTTTCTTGAGAGTCTGGCGCGTTGTGGTGGCGCACCCGCCAGCGGCTACCCGCACCGCTATGCCAAAAACAGCGCGACCTGCTGCTTAGTGACGGGTAGGAGCATGACATGTCCTCGATGGCATCGATGTTCCATGGCCTCTGGGAACGCACCCATTGGCCAGCCTCACATGCGCTTGTAGCAAGTGCAGATGTCTGGTGGTGAGAGGCACTTTTTGGCTGGTCACATCAGTCCAGTAAAAGCCAAAAGCACGTTACGTTTCATGCTATTGCCGGGCCGGGGATGGCTTACCGGTGATAAACGGCGCTAAAAAGGCGGCATGATTTATCAATTTCCAGCGGGACCTTGTCACTGCACAGGGCGGGGAAGATCGCTAAATTTGTCATGGTTAGGCACGTCAAGAGCCGCGAATACGAGATCACTGATCCACCTTCACTAGTCGTTAGCCTGCTGACTGCCTGCCCCGGCGCTCGGCCGTTTTGTTGCGTGCTGAATTCAATGTTTATCGTGTATTTTCTGCCAGAGACTCAAGAGTCAACATGAGTTCCACGTGCAGGCTGGCACTGGTTCCATGCGCAAGAACAGCTCGGCGAACACGGCGGCGACATGCAGCTTACTGACAGGCAAGCAGTTCCTCCCTGCAGAATCGGGCTGCCCAACAGCCGTTGACCGTTCAGTTGGGGTTCCCTCCCGTGTGGAAATCTTCGTGTCTGCAGTCCCACATCCTCCGTCAAAGACCTGGTTGGGTTGACCTCGGTCCCCGCAAATGGCACCCCCAAGGGTCAGGGGACTGTCGGCTCCTTCACTGGCCCCGGGACGAGGGAGAGAAAAAAAAACCCAGTTTTCGTGCCCCGGAAAGATCAACCCACACCACGACGATGGAGCCAAACAATGGAAGCAAACAAGGCGGCCACAACAGCGAACGCAGCGCACAGGTCGTCCCATCTCCGCTGTCCGGGGGGAGCATCTCGTGACGACACCATGTAGCGTACCTAAGCATCGCATGTCGGCCCAATACGGGCTCGGCACCCGCCGAGCGCGCGGTGGGCCCATGGCAGGCTTACCCAGCGGAGCAGGGGTCCAGGTAGGTAGGTAGATAGGTAGGTACTACCTAGGTAGCAACCCAGCACCGGGGGCATGGTGCATACACGAAAAGGGGGTGAACGACTCTGGTAGGCCCATACGAGCGGCGCGCGACGGGACGTAGCAGATCGACTGTGGACTCTCCCATGGATAGCGTGCCGGCTCGGCGATGAGGGGCGGGCAGCGACGACATGGGCCCGCTGCCGTCACCAACGAACTGGATATAAAGATGACCAGGCGGCTTCTCCTCTACTGCCTCTCGAGTCCCTCTTTCCTCACCACCCTCACCACCATCCTCACATTCGCTTGTTCAAGGACCCTCTACAATAACACCAATATAATAAACAACCGCCACCGCATAATACTACCTACCTCCTTAATCCAAACCACCAAGATGCAGTTCTCCAACATCCTCTCCATCTTCGCCCTGACCTCGGCCGCCTCGGCCGTCTCGGTCTCGTACGACACCGGCTTCGACGACGGCAGCCGCTCGCTGACCGCCGTCAGCTGCTCCGACGGCCAGAACGGCCTCATGACCCGCTACGGCTGGCAGACTCAGGGCCAGATCCCCCGCTTCCCCTACATTGGCGGCGCCCCCGCTGTTGGCGGCTGGAACTCTCCGGGCGTAAGTTATTCAGTCTGAATTTTTGAGACCACCATGAACAGACAAGAGACTAACCCAACCCCCAAAAACAGTGCGGCACCTGCTGGAGACTGAGCTGGAACGGACGCTCCATCAACGTCCTGGCCATCGACCGCGCCTCGGGCTTCAACATCGCCCTCGACGCCATGAACGCCCTGACCAACGGCCAGGCCATCGGCCTGGGCCGCGTCGAGGCCGACGTCCAGCAGGTCTCTGCCGGCGACTGCGGCCTGTAAGGCGCTCGCTGCCTCGACCGTTGGGGGAGAACCCGGGGGCGGGGTTGGCCATCATCGCATGACTTGCATGATGGGCGGCATATCGGAGACGCAACTTTAATATCTTGTACGGCTTAACTCATGAACGATTAATGATTATTTCACGTCGGACTATTCATGCACCTCTCGTTGCTCAACTCCTGCCTGTTTTTATGCTTTGAGCACCATGGCACAGCATCCTCCCCGTGATATAGGTCTAAAATATGTCATTCGTGGGGATCTCGACCGCCCGACATGTCGGTGACATGACGGAGGCGTCGTTCCACAGCAGCCACAGAGTTTCTAGAATCTAGTGTCCTGCCAGCGCAATTATCCGGTTGCACAGAAAGGCTGTTTGAGACGCCGCGGTATGCGCGGCACAAGGATTCAATAGCTCCCAAGGCCAGAGTGAACATTACAGACCAGCACATTCTGCCCCGGCCGTTGAAGATGTTCTATCAAAAGAAAAAGAATTTGGACATGAACCTCCACGCCCGCCTCCCAGGGCGCGTGATACAATATGCTGTTCCCTCGGCATGCAACGAAAGCCAAAAGCCACTTGATTGATAGTCTAAATCTAATCCCTATTTGATGGCCTGCCACTCCGTTGTACCCAAATCCTGGGACCACGAAAGAAATAAAGAAACGAGCCGTTACCCCTCCTAATAGTGGCCCTTGCCTGGTGGGTTGGCAGGGAGCTCGTGCGGAAGGTCGACGCCGTTGTGCAGCTCGGTGGGCATGGTGTAGACCTCGGCCGGGGGGCCGGCGTTCACCAGCGTCGCCGAGGAGTCGCAGTCCCATCGCGCCCCCTCCTCGGCCTGGTCGTCCCGAAGCCTGGCGGCCTCGCCCGCGCGCCCGCGCCTACGCTGGTTGCACCAGAACACCAGCCCGTCCACGAGCGCGGTGAGCACGATCCAGCCGGCCGCGACGCCTCCGGCGATGGCGCCGACGTTGGGGCCCGGGGGGCTTGGGGGCGTAGCTTCTGCCACCGTGAAGAGATTCTTCACGGCATCGCTGTCCCACTCCGCGACGTTTCTGCTCCCGTGGGTTAGTTTACAGTGGTTAGCGTGGGCAGTGGAAACACAGTCGTGGTCTCGGTTGCGACAACACTTACCCTTCGTTGTACCATTTCTTGATCATGGCCGGAGACTCGTAGTCGGGCGCGCCCGATTTGTAGTCGTTTCTCCATTTCAGATCTACCATGTCAAACACCTTTATCCCGTTCACCCATGGATCCTTTCCCACCCACTGCTCACCACCGCCAACGACCTGGGTCCCGCCCACAGAGATCATCTGCCTCTTCCCTCCGACGACACAGGCGTGGTTGCTGCGAGTTTGGGGGTTGTCGGCGCCCGTGTTCCCGGCGTTGAACCACCTGAACCCCGGAATGGTGAGAACGTGTGTGGTCGCGGGCTTCTCGCCATCGCCGCCGAAGAAGAAGATCTCGTACGACGGGGTGCTCGAAGACTTCGCGGCGACGGCGCAGGCGTACTGCCGTGCCACGGGCGTCGAGATCTCGCTCGTGGTCTTTTGCGAGTACAGGTCGTTGCTGCCAATGTCATAAAAGTACACCGTGTCCATGGGGACCGGCTCGATATCTCGGGCGTCTGAATTGTCCGGCCGGCCTCCACCGATGAAGACAACGATGCCCTTGCCCTGGGTGCCCATCTCCGGGAGGCACACGGCGTTACCACGCGCGTGGTTTCCTGCGTTAGGGCCTCGCCCAACCTTTTTGGCTACCTGGCTTTCATTCCTCCAGGTTTGCGACGTCATGTTGTATATGACGAGCCCCGGCGAGGCCGTCCCTCTCCACCTCGAACCATCGTTCAACATTGTCAGCCCGCCGAACACGAACCCTAGCCCGTTGCAGCTGGTCCAGCTGCCTTCCTGCGTGAACTTTATCTTGGAATCTCCGGGCAGGGTCCGGTCGCTACTCCAAGTCCCATACAGGCCATCAGGGCTGGCTTTCTCGAAGACGCGCAGTGTTGGATTGGTTAGAGTCTCGTTGGCCAAGGGGTAGGTCTCCCTAACCCCTCCGCCCCAAGAGTAAATCCTGTTCTCCTGGCCGTTTGGCCACAGCGCGGGCCGTATGATGTTAAAACCCTTCTGGTTGTCGATCATTTGAACTTTGCTGTTGACGGTTTGAGCATTCCAATCTTCGTTCAGTGGGATCACGAGGGTCTTGTTGCCTGTTGTGGCGTTGATAATGTTAGCGACCAGACAGTGGAAACACTATGGAGAGCCAGGGTGGGTGGCATCATACTCGGGGGTATCGAGAAACGGGGCGACATCTGGGATGCACCGCCGCCCAATATATAAAGGTTGTCACCCAAGACGGTGGCCGAGTGGAAGGACCTCCTGCGGAAGTTGTCGGCCGACGGGAACTCCTCGACCTGGGAGTGCGTAAGACCGAGTAGTAGGAAGACCACCGCTAGAAAATACATCGAGAAGCCGTCCCGGAGCGCGGCCATGGTGTGAGATAGCGGGTGAAGGACACCGAAAGGAGTCGGAACGCGCGCGAAGTTCCATCAACGAAAACGAAAGGATAGGGAGTTGAGACATTTTGCCTTTTTGTCCTTCTCCTTTGATCATAAATTGGGAAAAGATTTGAAGGGGCCCCCTTCCTTTGGGGAGGAAAGATATTTTCCATCAATTTTGAGGGCGTGGACACCACAAGAGCCAGCCCTCCAAGCACGTCAAGGTGCCTGCCTAATCCATTGGTACCATCTCATACCGACTTCGTAAATACCTAGATCGCCAAGTTCGCACTCCGATGCCCGCAAACACCACTTGCATCCTGCCCGCCGATCCCCTTTCTCTCGGCCAGCCAGAGCCTCTCGTCGGGGATAGTTTCTGGAGACCTGTTCCCAGTTGGGAGACATCGCGTCTCCCGGCATCAAACGGCTGGTTGCCACTTGCAATTTGCGGCATCTTCACATCACGGCACTGTGATAGCCGATGTGTGGTGCGTGAGGGGGGACGAATGCCATCCAACCATTGCGCCGCTTCCCGCCTCCCGGAGAGCCATCGAGGGCACACAGGAGTCTCCGCACTTTTAACGCTTAATATCCTAGACTCCTGTAAGGCGAGTCCCACGGAATTGATTTCAGGTCTAGCGGGGCCGCTGCGGAAGAGTCCCACGGTCCCACCATGCCCCCACACCCCAACCGACACTTGGTGGGTCGCCGACCCCTGGCAAGCTGAAGCGGCGCAACGCCAACGTCACTGGGGAAACACACTCGCTGCCAACAGGAGCATCTCCAAGCCAGTCAGCACATGCATCGACCTCCATCAACACTTCCCGACAGCATACCCGCATCTCGATCCGCCCGAAAGGCTGCACACGCACGTCATTTCTCTGCTCGCCGGGCGCCGTCGCAAATGGCGCCACAGTCGCTCAAGGCGTTTCTGGCCTACGCCGGGAACCTGTTCGCCCAGCTTCCCGCCAGCCTCAACGAAATCCCGAACCCCTTCTCCGTCGGCCTGGAACCCGCGGGACGGTCCGGCCAGTGCTACATCCCGCTGAGCGGCGCGCCGGCATGTCCTATCGACGGACCTCTTAGCTGCCACAACAGCACGCCCATCGCGGGCGACTGCTGCTTCATCCATCCGGGAGGGCGCATGCTTTTGACCCAGTTCTGGGACGACCAGGTTCACGCCGGCGGCGCCGAGGAGGACTGGACCCTTCATGGGTTATGGTAAGTCTGGAACTATCTCTATTTGCCTCTCGCTCGCGTGTTTGCAATACTGACATGTAAGCACTCCCGTTTTACAGGCCCGACCTCTGCGATGGCGGATACGACCAGTTCTGCAACCTTGTCCCCCAGTACAAGAACATCAGCGCCATCCTCAAGGCGCAGGGCCAGTCAGAGCTCGTCGAATTTATGGATAGATATTGGCTCTCTAACCGCGGAAGCAACGAAGGTCTGTGGGAGCACGAGTGGAACAAGCACGGGACTTGCATCAACACGCTGGCCGCGTCGTGCTACTCCCCCGCCGCCGCGTCGGGCGCCGTCGCGGCCACGGCGAACCCCGGGGAGCTGGCCGTGGTGGACTACTTCACGCGGGCCGTCGCGCTCTTCAAGTCGCTCGACACCTTCACGGCGCTGCAGAAGGCCGGCATCACTCCCAGCAGCCGCACCCACTACCCGCTCGTCGACGTGCAGGCCGCGCTCGAGCGCCACGTCGGCGGCGGCAAGGTCGTGCTGCGCTGTGCCGGCGGCCGCCGCGGGACCATCCTGCGGGAGGCCTGGTACCACTTCTTCGTCCAGGGGAGCCTCCAGTCGGGCGAGTTTGTGCCCGCCAAGGACCCGCCGAGCCACGACGCCGGCAACTGTGCCCCCTGGGTCAGGTACATGCCCAAGAGAGGGAGGAGGGAGCTTTAGACGAGGACTGACCGGCCGGCCGTTCTGAGCCTTTTGATTCTGCTTCTCGTAATCATGGCACGGCGAGCGTTCGAACTCGCCAGCTGCTTCCTGTGCCTTTTTTTTTTGCCTATCAAGGCTCTCACTTTTGAATAGACCCTTGCAGACTTGAGTTAGTTGATCTACACCAGTTCCTGTCACGGCTTTGCCGTTCCATTATGGACGCATTTTGATGCCTTTTCTTGATATCTGGCAGCCGGACGTCAGACGAGTCAATCGAGAACGTCAGATTATCGGTGCCTCGTCCAAAGTCAACATGTCGCCCCGGCTAGCGACCAAGGACGCCTACAACTTATCGCCGCCAGGTGCCAGGGCTATGCGTGGCATCAAACGCGCCATGCAGCCAGCTTCTGAGAGACAAGGTTGTGAGGCAAGCCAGCCTCGACATATGGTGGCAGAGCCTGCCCACAGACCACTTCTGACAATGCTGCCAAGCTCCACGCTCCCCTTATCAAAATGGCGACGAGGCTCCAAGTCCCGCCAGGGCCGGACGGGCCCAGATTCTCCACGTCCAGCCATCCAGGTCCCGAGTGCCTTCAGGGCGCTAGGCTAGCCTGTCTCGTAGGCTCGCTCCTTATCCTCTTTCCCGCCATCCTTACTATGGCCTGGCGGTGTACTTGCTTATTTCTGTGCCACTAATGTCCCGATTTTCCACCCCAAACAAAAAGAGAACTCGATGACCGCGCTTGCACTGCGCGGAGATAGTGGCGGACATCGACCTTATCCAGACTAAACTACCATTGGAGCATATTTGGTTGCCCATGGTTATCATATCACAACATCAATTCCTACGCAAACAGGAGGTGAGTAGAAACATCAACACAGCATAGAAACGCAGCACCTTTTGGATGGCCCGTCATATTGCACATAAACGTTCGAAATGCCATCATCTCGCTCTGGACCTCTCTCATTCTTACAACGGCGCTCATGGTGGCAAGGCTTTTTTACGTGTGGCGCCACTTCTGGACAGTGCGAACTTCTTGCGTTGAATTGGGACACGAAGTGTGGCGCGCCAACCAACTCCCCCAGCTTAGTTGGTTTCTCCACTGTCTTGGTTGAATCTGCTCGTTGGCTCATCACACACGCCACACACGCCCGTCGTTCCAGGAGAATCGGCTAGTGCACGGGCGACAGAGCCGATGGTTAGGCAATCAGGGTTGCATCAGGCTGACCACGCGTCCACAGTCACTACAAGCCGGTTCGTTCTCGGGCAAGGCTTCAGCCCTTTCACAAAAGGGAACCTCGAGTCTCACGCACCCTCAGCTGAGTCAAGCGAAATAAGAGGACATGGTTCTCATCGATTCCTTGGGACTGCTGCTCGTTGGGTTGATAATTTGCGCAGGACACCCTAAAAGACAAGTCAGCCGGCCTGAAGCAAAGCGGTGAAGCGAGAGGAGCGGGGAACCAGAACAAGAGGAAGCACAAACGGCGCTGACATGGGGTGCACAGCTGAGCGCCAGTCCCAGGTAAGCTTAGGGCGGTGGGAGGGTTGGGCAGGCGTCCGTCTCTGTATTACGAAATGCTACAGAACCGGGGACTCCGGGGGGCAGACTCTTGGATGGACAAACCAGCCCACGGCACTCGTCATTGGCCTATCAATTGGGGGAGCGGGCGCCGTCTGGTGTTGGTTGGGTCACACCATGCAGCATTTCCTGTGTGACAGCAGTATCGGTTCGGATGGAACGTTGTCCCCGCCAGGGGAGAAAGGGAAAAAGAGAACGAAAAAAAAGACAAGAAACCCCCCCGCCGGGCTGTACCAGTTGCTTGGGTTGAGGAATCCTAGCCGGGTCTCAATCTGGCAGGGAACACCTGCTGGTCATGTTTTCTCCTTGGCTCCGACGATGGTTCTCAGCCCTCTCCTCTCCTAGCGTCACTGCCCGTGCAGGGCCGGGGCATGGGTGACTTGTCTTGCCACGAAACAATCGGCGATTTCAACACCGTGAAATATTGAGCGATTTTGGAACTATCGAGCCAGGGGTCCTGCGGGTGGTATGCCGGCCGGGTGATGTGGACTTTGACTGGTGGTTGATGACGGACGCTACAGCACATGCATGAATTGGCAGCGAGCCAGAGAGGGGGAGATTTGGCCCGCAAGAAATGCTAGCGCGGCTGGGCATGAGTTCTCTCGATGCTCGCAGAATGCTGTGCACAGAGGGGTTCATCGCAGGGTTTGACATCCCGTTTACGGCTAGAGGCATCATTTCGCTGGGCTCTGGGGCCGTGCGCGCAGCGGTCGATGTGGAAAAGCAACGGAATCAGACGTCCAGGCCCAAGACAGGAGAGCGCGCATTGCTCGTTATGGGAAGTGTTCATGCCGATCCGGATCTGGAAGTACCTGCGGGCAGGCTGTGAATCCGGCGTCTAGGGCACAGAGGACGCCGATGAATCGGGTGATGGCTGCCAAGACAGGCCAATAACCACAATGTCCATTTTCCCCCATAGTTTTCTCTAGCCTCGCCCACTAGTCTGACCATCTAGTTCTTTAGTCCGTGTTGCTTTTTGTTTCTTTGTGCGTCGCGATTTGCCTGAAGGAGCGCAGTTAGTGTGGTGTCAAACGCACACCAAGCTGTAAAGGAAAGAAAAAGGAGTAAAGTTGCTACGGATGTCTGATGGCGTGGGCGACTGTCTGTCTGGTGCGACTGGGCAACAGCCACCAGGGGCCGGCTTCCGAAGTGCTGCATTGGGACATCGGTCGCGCTCGTCGCTCACGTTTTGCATCGTGCTTCGCCGGCGTCGGTGCTAGCACCATGGCCGCCATTGTGTGTAGGAGATACATGCCTGCGGAAAGGTACTCCCACGTACAGATCGCGGCGGCTGTGACTTGGAAAGGGCTCTATGCGACGTTACCAGAGGAGGCGCCCAGCATGCGCCAAAATGCGCCCGCCCCAAGCCTGGCGCTAGAAACCCCCCAAGGTGCAGTTTGTCTGGTCTGTGTTGCCGCCCAGGATGCAGTAGCTCAGGTAGGCCACGCAGGCGCAGCATCCGTCCGTGCGGCACAGCACAAGCACGGGCGTCCAAGCAGCCACGCTTCATGTCGTTGAACCGTCCAATTTTTTTTTTCGACTTGCCCCTCGGACGCACCCAGGCGCCAGCTGAAAGTCGCGCCCGGCAGACCGCAGCAGCCGGCTCAGTTGCCCAGCCCGCCCAGCATTCGTCCAGACAAGCCACTCGCGCTGGTCTCTCCCAGCGACTGCGTTGCTTTTCAGGCACTTGGTCTCTTTTCTCCAGTCGTCTGCCCCCGGCATTTCGTCCGTTTTCCCTGTCTCTCCCACACTCTTCGTTTTTTTTTTTCTTGCACCCTCATTCGCACTGCCAGTGCCCAACCGTCACTTCTCTGTCGGATTGTTTGTTTTTTGCTTGCCTGTTTGGTTGTTTAGTTTCTTCGTTGCCAAAAGTCACGGCTTCTCTTTAAGTGCACCAGGTGACCAGCCTGCCCCAAAAGCCTGTTCCTCCATTTTTGTTTTCCCGTTACTCCTCAGGAAACTGCCGCTGGCTTCTCGCCCCACCCCAGCCAATCGACTGCGCCGTTCCCCAGTTTTGGCCTCAGATCAATCCCGGGCGCGGGTTCGCAGGAACAGAAAGGCGGCGTGACCACCCACCCGTTATTCGAAGGCGACGGCTGCCCCTGGCCATTTTCGTTTTCTCTGGGGCGACCCAGCAGCAGTCGCAGCGACCCACCCGTCTCGTCGACCCGCCCTGCCTGCTGCTCCATCTTCTCCCCTTCTCCGCTCTCTTCCTGATTCTTCCCCCGATTCCTCACCAAAAAAGGGCCGATTTCGAAACCTGGAGTCCCCGCGAATTGCTTCACTGTTCCCCGGAACCCAAGCACACGACGACTCGACAAATCCCGCCGCCCTTGTACTGTGACCGTCGCACTGTCGTCCGACCCAGTGACGCTCAGATGGGCTTGCTGTTGGGCTGAACCACATCCTCGGTTCCCGCCTTTTGACTCGGCCGCTCGCTGGAGCCGCTGTTGCCGTCAAAGTGGGGAGGAGAGTAGGAGGACAGGGACGAAAAGGAAACAAACAAATCGAAGCCTGACCTGGCACCGTCGTTTGCGACGTGCGCTCGACGGCGCGACTCTTGATCTCCCGAACCTCGTTCGCACCGCGCCGCAACCGCCGCCCGCCCACCCGTCCGCCCGCCCGCCATGACGACTGCCGTAAAAAGAGCGTGCGACGCCTGCCACCGTCGCAAGGTCAAGTGCGACGGCATCAACCCGTGCCGCAATTGCTCCTCGGCCCAGTTGTCGTGCACGTACAATGCGATCCCACAAAAGAAGGGTCCCAAGGGCTCCAGGGCCAAGGTCATCAGCGAGCTGCGTGAGACCCAGCGCCAGACCAGCCTCGCGACCAAGGTCCACAACCGCATCCATGGCGCAGTCTCGCCGCCCGCCAGCCCGACCCTATCGCCCACCCCTGGCCTCTTGACCAAGGAGATCGTGAAGGAGTGTGTCGACTTCTACTTCGGCAACATGTACTCCATCATTCCCATCCTGAATCGGCAGCAGCTTGAGCGCGACACCACCTCCATGGAGACCAACGTCGACATCTACTGCCTGCTCACCTCGCTCTGCGCCTTCATGATGCTGCAGCCTGGAATGTCGATGCCTGGCGGTGACCCCTACGGGCTCGATGTCATGCCCGGCGCCAACATAGTGACGGGAACCCTGCTCATGGAGGAGACGATTCGTGTCCGGAAGGCCTACGACCACATCGAGTCACCAACCCCGAACAGCCTCTGCACCAGTTACTTTCTCTTTGCCTGCTACTATGCCCTCGACCTACACGACAAGGCCTGGTTCCACCTGCGGGAGGCAACCACGGTCGCGCACATGACTGGCATGACCAAGGAGGACTCGTATGTGGGCTACGACAACGCCAGCGCATCAAGGCGGAGGCGGCTGTATTGGCTGCTGTTCGTCACCGAGAGGGCCTACGCTCTGCAGCGCGGCCGGCCCCTGACTCTCCAGGCGTCCATCAACCTCCCGACGACCGGAGACGACCCCAGCGACCAGTGTGCGCACCAGCTCGGCGGCTTTGTCCTGCTTGCCAAAATGTTCCGCCCCTTTGACGACCAGTTTGTGAACCTGTGGAACAACACCAAGGAGTCCTGCTCTTCTTCATACGTTGATGGGCTCCAGAAGCAGTTCGCCGATGCCCTGCCTGCGTATCTCAATGTGACAGATCCGCGGCTCGGCGATGTGCACACGAACCAGACCTGGCTCAAGAACATCGTATGGCAGCTGAGCATGTCGCGCATGAGTAGCAACGAGCAGGGCATGGCGTCGATGCGGTTTCCCATCGACGTATCCCAGGAGCTGCTTGCCATGACGTCCGCCTTTTCGACGCGGAACATGGAGCTCATCAGCGGCGGATTTGTAAGTATTGGGCCTTCTCTGAATCGCATCCCGGGTTTGTGTATCCTTGCACTAACACCTGCTCTGTTTGCCGCGCCAGGTCGAGAAGCTCTACGAGGTGGCCTCTTCGCTCACCGAGGTGCTTGCCCTCCAGCCAAACAGCGACCCATTCGCCGTCTTCAACCCCCGTGACAGCTTACAGCATATTCTCAACCTGCTTGGTCTCGTCCGAAACGGCGAATCGCGGTTCCTGCCTCTGCTCATGTGCAAGATGAACGACGTTCTTCCACGCCTCATCAGCCCCATGCTCCAGAAAGCCCCCGAAATGGCTTGCAACATCGACATCTTCGATGGGTTTGGCAATGGTGGTCTCGGTAATGTGTCAGCAATGGCGCCAATGGACGAGTATGAATCCAAGTTTGCCATTCCCCGCGTTGAGGAGTTCAAGTCGGAGCCTGCTTCGTCGTCGGGTGGGAGTGCTGTGGACATGAACTCGCCCTTTGTCAGCTCCCCGGTTGTGCTGTCCCCCAGCGTCGACTTTCCGAACGGGCTGTCTTCACAGGACTTCAATTCCATGACAGACATGGTCATGAGTCCAGTCGGTCCTGCGCCAGGCTCACACCTCAGCACCCCGGGAGGCATCCCTGGGCAACAACCACTACCACAGTCTCGTCAGCATCCGTCGCCATTACAACACCAGTCGCCACAGCAGCACCAACACCAACACCAACAATATTCCCAGCAACATCCCCCTCATCAAGCTCAACACCAGCAGAGTATAGCGGCATTGCAGGGGGCCAACAACAGTATAAATACCCACTTCCAGAACAGCATGCACTCGGGCATGAGTCAAGCACCCAGGCAACAAGGACTGCGCGCCGGCATAGACCACGGTTTCGGGGTTGGCCAGATCATGAATAATTCGCTTGGTCAGTTGGGCCAGACGATGATGACTGGCTCCCAGGGCATGATGATGCGACAGCAGCCAGGACGAACAAACAGCTTTTCAATCGCACAGGCCCCGCATCTACGGACTGTTGGGGACTTCCAAGCTCTTCAACGCACCAACTCCGACATGAGTGTTATGACATCCATGTCAGGTATGAGCGGTGGCGGTGGCGGCATGAACGCAGAGATTGACTTCAACACCCTGCCAGCCAGGTAACGACGCAGGTCGGTGCACCGCCACCCGGGATCGTTGTTTCGGCCTATATACATCTTGGAGAACCAGAAAATCGCCCAACACCACTCTTTAACTACGATCCCCTTTCTTGTCTCAAAAGACAATACGTTTCCCTCCGCGAGGGACTTTATACCCCACACAGCCACTTGTACTGTTTCGAGATATTATAGCTTTCCTTTGTTCACTTCGTTTCTTGAGCCCTTCTCGGCGTATTTCCTCTGTCAGTTGTTGGATGTTTGGTATTGAATCATGTGCGGATATCTGATGCGTCACTTGGGTGGGCAGGAGTATGCAGGAGAGGGTGGGTAATGAGAGGGAGATGAACTGGGACCCGGCGAAGACCGGTTTTGTTTACTATATCGATAGCTGATCTACTCCGCTAGCTTCACTGCAAAGTTCCACCCACAAACCCTCCCTCCCCCCGTCAGGACCCCAGACCCCGCACCAACCGGCCCCTGGCCCTTTGGGCAGCCATGCGGGACGGCTCCAGTATAAAGACCCCATCCAAAGCTCCAACCGGTGGGAACAGGCATCGCATCCTGGCGTGACAGGTGGTCGGCGACCGCCTTGGAAGCCACTCGCCTCACTTCTTGCCCGCTCTCTCCTCATCTGTTCCCACCACCACCAGGGGTGGGGCACTCCTCCCCTCCGTGTCGTTGCCGCCCGGGGACATGAGCGACGCACGAATCGCCGACCTGCAAGAAGCACGCCAAGCGGTCGAATGGTGTAGTCGGTTATCACGTGAGCTTAACACGCTCAAGGTCCTCAGTTCGATCCTGGGTTCGATCATCTTTACTGCGATGCGTTTTGGTTTTGCCGCGTTTTCTGCCATTGGAGACTTATTCGCCTTCTACGCCGGCATTTTTTTTTTTTATCTCTTTCTCTTCACTGGGTAGGATATAATGAGCAATGATGCTTCGATCCATGCCACGCTTGCTTCCTGACCGTGATACTCCCTCTCACTGGATTCTGCTACAAAGAGTACAACAAGTGACCCGATCCAGCTCATCGCTTTTATAAAACGTAATCCAAACATGGACGTGCTGTCTGTGGTTCGAAACTAACCAATGGCCTGAAACAAATGTGCCCAAGGTGCTCTGAAGACAAAAACAAGAGGCCCGGCCCAGTATCCAGCGGCTCGTCCCCAAAAGATAAGCCGGAAAATATCACGCATGGCGTCGTAATGCTCACGCAAATCGGACCTCGTCAAATAGAGCCGCTCTGGCCTGGGCAAGGCTAGCCAGCTCGAATAGGAATGATTGAAGGACGAGCACGTTCGTGAGGAGGTGAGACACTGACACCGTCTTGGGCTCCTCAGGCTCCTTGGCAGGCGCGTCTGTGGCCGCTTCCTCATGCTGCTCGTCCTCATTGCCGTCGCCATTCTCTTCTGCCGCCAGCTCCATCTCAAGCGACATTGGCTGCTGCGACACCTGCGTCTTCTCGTCCGTAACATCGCCATCCCGTGCCCCATCGAGGTCACCAGTCCCTGGTTCCTTGGTTCCTGTGGCCAGCTTTTTCCCGCTGAGGTCTAGTGGGATTGGCTGCACGATCCGCGTCACAGCCGGGAGGCAGACGCGCCTGGCCAAGATCTGTTGGTCGATCGCCTTGAACGCCTCGACCTGACTAGCTACGGCTGGATCCCTACCCCTGTCGCCGCCCGAACGCATAGGGGATCCGGCAGGTCCTCTCGATGGCGAGCTTGAGGCTGTCGGGTTGTCGTATCTGGGGGGAGGTATGGTGGACGTCGCTGTCGGCGTTGCGAGCCCGTAGCCTCCTGTCATTGCCGTCGATGAGGCGCTCCACTGACCGCCGGCGAATTCGCCCTGCGATAAGGATGGGGTCGAGGTTGAGGACCTACCACCGCCGGGACGGAGTCGATCACCGGCCGAATCCTTCCTTCCGCGCGGGCTACCAGTGCGGCTGGGAGTCCCGAGCTCCGAGAGAATGCGCTGTGCGAATCCCTCGAGCGCCGCAGGTATGCCGCCAGGTGAAGAGCTCCTGGAGTCGCTGACACTTGAGCGATGACGCCACTCGCCGGTGCCCATGATCGGAGTTATTGCGGCCCCGGCCCTACCACCACTGCTGCTGCGGGCGCCGGGCTGCGGGTTGACCGAGGCGCCTGAGGCGTTTGCGGTCTGGAAGGCCTCTCGTCGCTGTTGGAGCAAATCGTCGAAGCGCGGAACAGACTCGCGATAGGCCTCAACCTGTTCCGAGAGCGTCTGGAGGAGTGCCAGGAGTCGGGTAAGTCCTATGGGAGACCATCGAGGTCGCCGTCTGCATTTCCTCATCTCGCGCGCCCGGCGCAACTCGGCAAATTCGGGCGAGTCCGGGTCAAGAGCGGCTGGGCTTAGAGGCTGTTGACTGTCGTCGTAGTCGTCGTCATCGTCGTCGTCGTTATCGTCACCGAACGTGTACTTGTCTGGGTGTCGTAACATCCAGCCTTCCATGCTCACAAACCCGCAAACCGCCAGGTCGAAAAGCGTCTCCGTCACCGACAGGTTCGTTTCGATGGGGTTGACGAAGAACGTTTCGAGAAGGTCGAGCACGGCGTTCAAAAGGGGGTCGTCGGGCCGGACTGTGTGTCGGTGGACATCGCGCGGCGCACCTGGCAAGCTGTCGATCGGGACGGCGGGCAGGTCGTGGTTGTCAGTCGACGTGCGCGGCGCGACAAGTTTGAGCGAGCACGGATGCGACTCGAGACGGGTGGTGGCATCGCGAAGGGAGTCTTCGTAAAGCGCATCGAAATCGTCCTGACCACCAATGGCGCCGGCCAAAGACATGAAGAAATCCACCTCCTGACTGTGCGCGCCGATTGTCCGGCGGCGCGCTGCGCTGTGGACGCCCTCCGTTTTTAGCAGGGTCGCCGTGGCATACCGGTGGTGCCGCCTCAAGATGGCCGAGACGAGCTGGAGAGTGACGTGGATGGTCTGGTGGCTGTGGGAGCGCAAGCAGGAGAGAATGAGGTCGACCAGGTTGTAGAGCAGCGGGTCGGCAGCAGTCTCGGACTGAGCAGCAATCATGCTCAAGAGGTCCATCGACTTGCGCTTGCGCGCCGCGCTAACTGTGTTGCGAGGACCTTCTGCAGAGGACGTCTCCAAGGCGGCAGCTTCCGGAAGAGCCAGAAGGTACGAGAGGATGAGGCTGATCATGTCCGGGTGGTCGAGGGACTCCAGAATACGACGGAGATATGTCAGGACGGCGACAGAGGAGCCACCATCCATGTCAGAAGATTCGAGCAGCGAGGGGTATCTAGAAAAAGGCATGTTAGAACAGAATGACTCCAGAGTTCCAGGCAGCGCCCACAAACCCCTTTGCAACCGGCTGTGCGATATAAGCATTACTCACAATAGCTGTTTAAGGAAAATTATGCGAAAATGTTCCAGGAGCGTCGACTTGACCTCGACCGACTTGCAGTGGTTAAGGACATCCTGCCAGAATAGAAGATGGGACAGGAAGGTGTCCAGGTGCGCCTGGAACTCGGGGGAACAAGAGCTGACGATCTCGTAGGTAGACTTGGGATGCTGGTAGTCGGAGAGGGCGAGGATGGGAGGTAGTTGGTCGGCGGGGTGGTCGATGACGAGCTTCCGGCTCAGCTGGCTGTAGAGGGCACCTAGGCCCGTGGCCATGAGGGTTGACAAGTCGCTCTCGACGATCCATCGCTCCAGGTCGACGGAGCTCGAGGCGGCCTCGATGACGTACAGCAGACCTGTGCGAGCAAAGTCGCCGACCTTGCCCTCATGGTGGATGTAGTCGACCAGGAGGTAGAAGAGTGGAAAGTCTTGTTTTTGGGTCCTACCCGCGAACTTGTCGTGGCTATCCTGCAACTGCTTCTCTGGTCCAGCATCAGAAGAGACGGTTTGTTGTTGCTGTTGCGGGGGCGGGGGCGGGGGCGGAGGCGGTGAGGATTTGAACCAGGCGGCGAGGACACTGGCCGGGTCGAGGCGGATCTTGGTGGTGATGTTGAATGCGAGTTCGACGATCCTGATCTCGGTATCGGAGCCGAGCTGGAAGCTGTTGGCGCCGGTGATGCGGAGGAGGAGGGTGGTCAAGCTGTTGGCGAAGGCTTCGCTCTCGACAAAAGCCTCCTCTTCACTTTCGATCAGAGTAGCGAAGAAGAGGACGGCCTCGCGAACTATACATTCGTCATACGAGGTGGTGGCTATCTTGGAAACGGGCACATATATTTGTTTGGAGGCGGAAAAGGCGATGCAGGGGTGTGGCAGTGGACGGCGCGACTCGTCGGCCAGGATCGCCGTAAGCTCCACAAGGCGCTCCTCGATGGCCTCGGCGGCGTCTTCGTCACGGGCGAGGTTGGAGGTGCTCCTCCATATTTGCTAACGTCACCATCACCACCACTCTTGTCAGCGCCGCAGCGGAGGGAGGAGAAACGAGCTGGATCGGGGCCGGCGATAGGGGCTCGTGCATACCAGCATCTGGCCATATTTCTTCTCGAACCGCTGGAGGCGGCGGAAGGGGTCTTTGGCATGGTCTCGGCGGGAGCTGTCCGAGGACAGAGGAGTGTGGGCTAGCAATCGTGACCACTGGGGCAGGCAAGCAGGGGCCGGGAAGGCGTCAGTAGGCTGGCTCTTGGGGACACACGGAGCGCTAGGCCAAGGCTGGCGGCGGCGGCGGCAGGACTCACGAAATCCATTGTGCGGTGTCTGAAGGCATCTCGGTCGATGCTGCTTGCCTACTCGGATGTGGCAGCCTGATTGAGGCGGACGAGGCTCGCCCTCGAGCTCGGAGGGGAGCTGTGGTCTCGGCCGGGGCTGGGTGGGCAGCCAGTCAGCATCGACGGTCGCATGAATCTGCGCGTTCCAGATGCTGTTTGGCAATGGGAGGTCCAGATCTGCTGCTAGCTTGTGCCATTAGCAGTGGCCAGGCCGTGACGCTCAATGAATGGCCCGCCTCAAGGCCTAAGCTTGCCCAGCCCGGCGGGTCCCGGGGAGGGACTGGAGCTTGTGCTAGGCGCTTCGAGGGCCCCACTATGGATTGAGTCAAGTGCGGGCTCGGTGGGCGGGGGGTCCTGACTGGGTCCTGGCTGGGGCTGGACTGGGCCTGAATTGATGGATTCCATCAAATTGTAAAGCTCGACCCGACACTGGGCAGCAAAATGCGACGGACCAAGGGAAATACAGCCAACCAATACCGGCGACAATCAGGACCAGACGCCTGGTGGCCGGTGACCGGTGGCCGACAGCGAAGGGCCGAAGGGAGGGCCCCAGCCTGGAGCCAGCCCGCCCACGGCGTCTTGGCCACCCGGAAAGCTCGAGGCGGACGGGTGACGCAGCCAGCAAAAACACGAGTGCCCATGATTGACTGACGGATTGCCTTGATGCAGGCGCACGGCCTCAATGCAGCTCTACCACGCATCTACATTACCTCACGCACCGATTGACTAGCCGTGGTAATTGATCCATATGGGACGGGCGCAGACAACTTGGGTGCTGGACACTGGACGTCGGATCGAGGGCGACAGAGGGAGGGCAGACGGGACAAGGCACAAGTGCGACAGATATTTTGGTCTGTGCTCCCCTGAGGACCGTGAGCCGTGACGGCATTCCAGCGATGCGTCCGAAGAAGGCTGGGCGTAAAAGGCTAGACGAAGAGGTTGGCTACTGATCCACCCTGGCCAGCCTTTGACTCACCGCGCTGGTGACAAGAGAAAAAAAATCGAGCAAAAGACATGGGGTTTCTGTTTGACCGACAGATTGACTCTTTATCAGACGGGCCGGCCACGGCACTAGCTGGCAGGAACCCACTTGCCGGCTGCTGTTCCCTGCTTGCTCCTCTGCTGGCTGTTCCTCTGCTGCTGCTCCTCTGCCGGCCTGGCCTTGCCCCCTCCCTGGCACCCTTCATGTTCCATCTCATGCCAGCGAGGCGCCCCGGCATCTCCAACGTGTCAATTCGGCAGCGGCGCATCGCCTGCCTCCTGACTGCCCATCAGGCTGGGAGTCACACATGCGCGACCAATGGCTGCGACGTTGGACGGCCAGGGCGTCTTGGTTGCTGCTGCAGGGCCTGGATGCATGGCGACGACGCACGGCTCATGCACCAGCCCCGTCTGAACTCTTCTCGTTGGTGCTGGCGCCGTCCTCAACGGCGGACCCCCAGTCCCCGCATCCCTTCGGGCGGCTAACGGCAACACGACAGCTCATGGCTCATGCCACGGCTCGAGGGGGGACACCGTCCTTCCTCCACTCGCGACACACGGGAGCAAGCGCCGTGCTGGTGGGGTGGTGGCCCTGAAGAGCCTGCCACTGCTGTGTCGCCTGCGTGTGGTGCTGGCTGGCTTGGGCCCCTTGATCTGCACACCCATTCATTTCTTCCACACATCCATCACTGCCGCCCATCCCATCTCTGCCCACCACCGGCGTTGTTTCATGGAAGCCTTGAACAAGGCGATCCCGATGTTCCAAAGAACACGAAGAGCTAAAGTGGACGAGGAAAAAAAAAGAAGAGAAAGAAAGAAGAAGATATAAGATGACAAGAAGAAGGAAAATGACAGCGAGAACAAGAAAGAAACCATGATGTCAAAAGCAAGGACGAAAAAAAAAAAGTTTCTGCGTCCAAGCTCTGGCAGGCCGTGAAACGATCATCAGTCCCCGTGACGTTGGGCGCTATAGTTCTAGAAGCTGTCCACCTTTTTCATACATTCGCCCTTTTCGCCCACTGACAGGATGGCCAAGAGGAGAACAAAGGAATGAGGGGGGAAAAATTCAAGATGAAAAAGGGGGATTCGGATGGCCTGCGTCAGTCACGACCACCCCGCCTGGGCCTCAAGACCCGACTGGCAGTTTTTGATATCCCCCAGTCCTATTGGGTCTGATGCACCTTCGACCCCTACCCGCTAGCGTCTGGGCCGCAAAGCAGACAAATGAGCGCATCATATTGTCTCCTACGTGGACAAGAATGGTCCTGCAGCGCTCGCATGGCAGCCCAGTCGAACCGGCACCCCTGGCTGGGTTGACGGCTGCGAACTCTGGTTCGCCTGGCACGCTCGGTCGCACGGTAGACGGCTCTCTTTTGGTGGCCTTGTTTCCGCCTTCGTCTCTGGCCTCTGTGCCTCTCCCTGTTCCTGCACTCTGCACTCACTTTGTCGGCCCTCGTCGTTGTTTGGCTGCGCGGTCTGGTGCGGTCCTGACTGGGGCTATGCGCTGGCCGCCGTGGCCAATGGCGGCTCAGAAGTGCCACCTGGACAAGGGTGCTTCCCAGCAGCTCCAGACTTGGACCCCCGCCGGTCCCCATGCTCGTCTGCTCGTCTGCTCATCCCTCCCCCCCATGTCGCCTGCACGATAACCTTAGCAGAGGCACGGCGCCCGTGTTAGTGAAGGTGCGCGCGTGTGGATGCATCGTTGAGTAACGAGGAGGGCAGCAAGCCCGTGTATGGAGCCGAACTGCATGCGCGGCCGAATCGCGCCCCCTGCCATCGACTCCAGATGGTGTCTTGCTTTTCCTTTTTATCCCATCCTTTGTGCGCCTCGGCCGCCTTGGGCTTGTCCTCTTCTTCTCCTATTTTAGCCCCCTCCCCTTCGATCCACAGTCCTCCGGCCTCTCCCGAGCCCTTTCTCTACCCTAGCCACCGGCATAAACGCAACCTGCACATATATACATATACACAGACGGCCCCGTCTTCTGTCGCCTCCCCCATCCTTGGCTTCATTCACGTGTCTCTAGACTCGCACTGCCTAATGCTCAACGCTCCATCATTACTACGCAGGAAATTCTCCGGTTGGGGCGGACTGTCGTGACCTACAAAAGAATTAAAAAAAAAAAAAAGGAAGAGAAGAAAACAAAAGACCAGGAGCAACTCATATACTACTACCCGCAACACAATGGCTCCCTCGGCCCTCCTGAGCTTCTTCGGCTTCGGCATGATACCGAGCAGGAAACGCGACAAAGGCGGCACCAAGTCTCACCCTTCGTCGAACTCGACTGCTCTTACTCCCAGCAAAAGACTACCAAAGCCTCCTGGCGCCTCGGCCCCGGTTCCTACCTCTCGCGCAGCACCTCCGGCATCACCACCACAGCCGCAATGGCAGCCTCAGTACGACGGGGCAAACTACCAGTTCCGGCCGGCAGGCTACCTGCCAGGACCCAACGGATGGATGCCACCACCGGCATCCTACCCTTACGAAGGCGGCCAGGCTGCGCCGCCGATAATAATGCACCAACATTACTACATCTCACCGGCGGCGCCGCCACCAATGCCGCCACCGAAAGGCCCTGTCAACTACGGCGGCGGCGGTTCATCCACTGCCGATTCCATGTTCAACATGGCCAACGATGCGCTCCCATCATCGCTGCAGGTGGCACCGCCTCCGCGATACGACGACTGCTTGCCGGCATGGCACGACTACGGCACACAGCTGCTCAACCAAAGCGCCGCAATCTGCGACCAGCTCCAGTCCAGGCTCAACGACGTGCTAACTTCAATCGACCTGGAGCACTACAAGGGCAACGAGAGGGAGCTGTTCACGCTACCCTCGGCGCAGTCGCCCGGCATCGGGCCCTCGCGCCCGGGTCAGCCTGTGGGACTTCTCCCTGCCGCGAGCGCCTCTGCTCCGTCGTCGCCCAGGCCTTCTTCGGCTCCCACGCGATCCTCTTCCAGGAGGTCTACCACTAAGAAGAGCCACCATCGCAAGGAGCACTCCAAGTGCCAGAGCACCGCTCTGACAGCCAACGTGGCGTCGAGCGACTACTTCGCCAAGGTCGATCTTTACGCTAACTCCAAGCTGCCGATGAACCTCCCGCCCCTCAAACTGTACGTCGCAGGCCTTCTCATGCAAGCAGAGGGAATCACCACCCAAAGAAGCCTGCAAGTAGGGGACGATTGACCAAACTAACCTCGATGTTATCTGGTGTAGCTACATCCCGACATGGCCCATCTTATGTCTCGCGGCGCAGTACTCGGAGCGAGTGTATGACAACCCTCGCGGTGCCGAGCGCGACACGCACGTGGACTCGGACTGGCGGACGGGCGCCAAGGCCATGACCATCAAGTCGGTGCCAATGGACCACATGAACACCATCGTGTTCGCGATCCGCGGCACCGCCACTTTTATGGACTGGACCGTCAATCTCAACACGGCCCCAGCCTCGCCCAAGGGCTTCCTCGACGACCCGGGCAACTTCTGCCACGCGGGGTTCCTCAGCGTCGCCCGCAGTATGGTGGCGCCCGTCGCCGCCCGCCTGCGCCGCCTGCTCGAGGAGGACCCGGGCCGGAGCAGCTATAGCCTCCTACTAACGGGCCACTCGGCCGGCGGCGCCGTCGCCGCCCTGCTGTACAGCCACATGATGGGGTCCGGCCGTAACGGGTCGTCCTCGGAGCTGTCGCAGATGGCCGGCTGCTTCCGGCGCATCCACTGCGTCACCTTTGGCGCGCCCCCGGTGTCCCTCATGCCGCTGGTGGCGCCCGAGCCCGCCATAGACGACGGCAACGGCGGCAGCAGCAGCAGCAGCAGCGCCGCCACTAGCGGCGGTGGCAACGGGAGGAAGAGCCTGTTCCTCAGCTTCATCAACGAGGGCGACCCGGTCGCGCGGGCTGACAAGGCCTACGTCAAGAGCCTTCTCGAGCTGTTCGCAGCACCCGCGCCCCCGTCGTCGTCTCCAATGTCGAGGGATGGAGGCGGCAGCAGCAGCGGCAGCAGCAGCGGTAGCAGCAGCGGCAGGTCGCACAGGCCGGGTAAGAAGTCGTCGTCGTCGTCCGTCTCGGGCTCCTCGTCGCACTCGAAGAGGTCCTCGTCCGGGGGCGGCGGCGGCGTCAGCGGCAGCAGCAGCAGCAGCAGCGGCGGCGGTGGCGCCGGCGGTAGCAGCCGGTCGTCCCGCTCCTCCTCCTCCTCCTACCCCCCCTCCTCGGCCTCGTCGGGCACCGTCTGGCACGTGCCGCCGACGACGCTCAGCAACGCCGGGCGAGTCGTGGTGCTGCGGTCGGGCGACCCCAAGTCGCGCCTCAAGGGCCGTAAGACGGTCGAGGAGCGCCTCAACGAAGGCGTCGTCGCCCAGGTCACGACCGACGACCAGCTGCGCGGCATCATCTGGGGCGACCCCGTCGCGCACCTCATGCGCCTCTACGCCGGCCGCATCGAGGTCCTGGCCGTCGGCGCCGTCACCGCCAAGGGCTACTGAAAACCCGACCATTCGCGCAAGCGCGAGTGTCTCTTTCTCCTTTTCTTCTTTCTCTGTCTACTTTCGTCTTTCTTATCTGCTGCTGGATCCCGCCTTGTCCTTGTTTGGGCAACGGCTATCAGCATTCATGACTTTTTTTTTTTTTTTTCATTTTTTTTTTTTCACGTTTATGATTTTTTTCTTCCGTCCTCTTCCATCCAATGAGGGGCGTCTCGGGGCTGTTGACGGAGTTTCTGTCACGCGGTTCACTATGGTCACGTTTTACGGTTAACGTTATGTTTGATGACTCTCCTATCACTCTTATGATACCTTGGCCTTTTGCCATTTCTTTCTCACGAATGTCACGAAAACGCCTTCACGGCCGTCCCCTTTGTCTATAAGGCTCATGACGACTTTTTCAAAAAAAAAAATCACCTCCCAAGGGGGGCTTGTTGCAGGGATCTCGAGTAATTAATATTTGGCCGCCGACCGAACCTGATGCTGGTGAATGTCTGTGCAAAATCTGGCGTCGACTTTAGTGATGCTACTTGGTGATGATGCCTCCCGTTGGACGAAACATTTGTACCCTACTGCAATCTTGTCATGCTACGGGCTCAACAACCGTGTGTGCTTGAAATGGATTACAACAGTCTCATTCTATGTTACCAATACCTTCCTAGCCCTGATATCTTCCCCAACGGCGAAACAACGGCGGCGGCGGTGGCGGCGGCGAATAAACCTCCCATCGCCGTCATGCCTTGATGGCCCTCGCCCCCAAGGGCAGAGCCTGGAGCCCTATCGGTTGCACGCAACGTAGTCGTCAGCGGGCGGAATGCAAGATGCGACAGTGCAAGAGCGCGAACTTACATCCGTTGACGTCCTCTGGGGCCTGCTGCTTGATCTTGCAGGCGTTGTACTCGGCCGGCTGGGCGGCGGTGAGGCCAGCCTTGGGGCACTGTCGACGTCGAGGGGCAAGTTGGTCAGCACTTCTATTAAAAAAAAAAAAAGGAAAAAAAAAGGATTTGGAGCATCAACCACGAGAGAGCACGTACCGCCTGGTTCAGATTGCACTTGTTGTCCATGGCCAGCTGCAGCGACTGGTCCTTCCAGCCAAAGACGTAGTCGCCGTGCGCCGCGGAGCCGCCGAGGTCCATGCTGTAGACGAAGGGATTGCCGCTGGCGGGCCAGTCGTTGCGGTTGGAGAAGGTTGTGACGTTCCACATCAGCTCGTACATGCTAGAGTGCCCCATGGCGCGTGTGGTTAGTAGGCCGCTCCCACGAAGGTGAGGGGCCAATCATCCCCCCCTCTCCCTGTACTCACATGACGGGCAGCTTGACCGGGTGCGTGGACGGGCAGGCGCCGCCGCCGCCGGCTCCGTTGCCCTGGCCGTAGGCGACGTGGGCCTTGTGGTCGGGCGAGTCGAGGTTCTTGCCGTCCCAGCACCAGGGGAAGATGATGGTCTGGCGGATCATCTTGCAGCGCGGGTCCTGCGGGATGCCGACCGTGTCCTGGCCCGTGCAGGGCGCGCCGCCGACAAAGGTGTTCTCGTTGGGCGACGTCCAGCACCGGTGGCAGATGTTCTGCTTGCTGACCCGGCTGTCCTGCGTCTGGCCCGCGTCGCCGGCTAGCATGCGGAATCCCTGCGTGTGAGGAGGAGGAGGAGGAGGAAGTGTCAGCGGGGCCGTCATTGGCGGCCTGTGGCTTTGGGGAGGGAGCCCCCTTGAAACCATGACTCTCACCTTCTTGAATGCCGTCACCTTCCCGCTGGGGATGTAATAGACGTCCAGCCCGCCGTCGTTGAGCAGCCGGCCCTGCGGCCCGCCGTTGCCGACCTGGGGCACGCGCTGGTAGCTGCCGTTGCGGTGCTGGAAGAACATGACGGCGGTCCAGTAGTTTGACAGGTCCTCCCGGAAGCTGCACGACGTGCATTTGGACTTCTTGGGCAGGTCGTGGTTGTCGTCCATGGTGATGTTGAAGCTGTTGCCCCCGACGATCTGGTGCAGGTGCGGCGTGTAGCGCATGCCCGGGTTGACCAGCGGGTCCACGCGGTCGACCACCAGCTGCGAGCACGCGAACCGGAGCATCTGCTGCCCGGCGGCCTGTTGCGCGAGCAGTGCCGCGGCGGCGGCGGCGAGCGTCCACTGCATTATGGCGTCTGCGTCGTGTGTCAAGCTCGAGAGGATTCAAAGAAGGGTTTCGGCTTCAAGAGTGCTGCTGCTGATGAGGACAGAAAAAAAAGAGAATCCAAAGAAAGCTAGCTGCCAGCACTTTCCAAGCCGCCGACCTCCTCTTCCGATCCTTTTAAATCATGCCCGTAGCCGCGCGAGCTGCCATGGATCAAGAATAGCAGCCGACCTGCACAGGCAGGACGCGTCGGGAACTGCCGACCTTGAAAAACGAGGCCAACAAGTCCCGCTGTGCATCCCATGCACTATCGCACTATGGGGTTTTCATATGGTTAAAGTAGGGGGTGTATGGCCAGGGGGTCTCGGACTTGGTTATTGGCCAGGCCCGGGGCACCGGGTGGCGACAATTGCCGTCGTCTGGCAGTGCCGGTTGATCGCCTGCTTCTCCGCATGCTTTTCGTGGTAATTGCAGGCCCCGGGCACTCCTTGGCTTTATAAGTATCAACTTACATCTCCAGTGAGCCTGGCTGCCTCCCCGCCGTCCCAGGGGATCTGTGTTTGCCGGACAGAACGATGCCGTCGCCCGGTGCCCTCGAGTAGAGCACCTGCGGGCTCGAGTTACTTGCAGAGTTATATCTAGAAGCATCCGCGCTAGGCCTTGAAGCATTTGTGCAGGGCTTTCCATGACTAGGGCAATTCCGCAAGTATGTCATAATTGATCCAGTGACATCCCGATACTGGAAATCTTCTTTCACGAGACTTCGCCTCCTGGTATCGACACCTCAGGAATGACAATGTCCTCCGCCCCCACAGGTTCAAGCATATTACAATTGGGTTGCAGCGTCGGCTACATGTATCCGGGATGAGACAGGGCCAGCCGTGCCGGGATGGTGAGGTAGGTCACTAGGTATAGAGAGATGGTACCCTTTTCATCTTTTTATTTATGGACCCCCTAAATTGCTTCCCATTGTTCCGGCATGTTGGGTGGCGACTCCAATATGTTTTTGGGTTGCGGTCGTAGAGTCTAGAAATGGAGCCAAAGTTCCGACACAAGCCTCCGGGGTAACACCGAGCATGTGAGCAGAATGACCTGGATAGGGCGTCCATAAGACAAAGATGGGCAATCTGATGTAGGTGATAGGTTCGGAAGCTGCGGGTGGTCGTGTGTGCTGAGAATCGTCGACATCAGAAACGTCTACGCCTTGGCTTCCCGACCAAGGCGACGGTGGCAGAGACGGACATATGGCGACTGCCGAGGTACATATCATGTAGTTACCCGCCACTGAGTGATCTCAATGCCGTTAGGCATGCCAAGCCTAGAATTTGTTGCAAAGTAAGATGGGGGAGAGCACACGCCAATCGTCGCACACGCGCACCTAGCCATCGGTAAGACAAGGCCGCAGAGATAGGGGCTTGGTTTGGCCGTTTCGTTGAACAAAATGCCAGGCCAAGCATTACAGCCATCACATTTGTCCGCCGGCAGGATCTCTTGGTGTCTTTTCGTTGGAAGAATTTGTTGTCCACTTTGGCCAATCAGCGGGCGGTGTGGCTGAAAACCCATTATCGAAGGCCAACCACTCAGGTGCGCTGTTGCCACTCTACCAGTGCCAGCCCAAGTCTTGGCTCCGAAGGCTGGCGTAGAAGGAAGAGGACATTTTCGGGGTCGGAAAACCCGTTGAATTTCCAAGAAAGACGACTGCCCAACCAGCTTGCCTCTCTGGCCAAAAGCCCTACAGCCAGTTCAGCTCCGATTCGGAGACATGACGGCAGCATGAGCCAGCCTCGCCAGCCGCTTCATATCCGAAGGTCATGAGACGGCATTTTCCGTACAGCAGGACAGCACCACGGATGTGCTGGTTGGTCCAAGCTACGAACCAGCCAGGATCTGGGCCAGCGAGAGGAAGAGCATGAGCAGGCGGTGCTCGGTGGTATCGCCGGGCTCGTTGAAGTCGTGGGGGATGGAAATGTATAAAACCCTCCCTCATCGCTGTCTTGGACGAGATGAACAGAGGATATCACCCAGCACAGCTCAACATCCCACCGTCAACACGACTTCTATTCGGACGACTCAACCTCGCACCGATCCTCGCCATCGCCCTCGTCTAGCTATTAAGCTACATCGTCGTCAACATGAAGGCCACGCTCGCCATCAGCATTGCCGCCCTGGCCGTCGGCGTCTATGCAGAGAACTGCAAGACCGGGCTCAACTACTGCGGCTATAACCTGCGCAACAGAGGTTCGTACATCAGAGAGTCCTTGTGAGAAGGCGAAGGCTGGTTCTTCGGGGGCACAGTTGCTGAAACCAAGACACAAAACGTCAAACGAGCACAGGCGGCTACTTTGACATCCTAGACCAGGTCAACTTCATGCTCGGACGCGGCAAGGAGTACGCCCCCAAGTTCGAGCACGCGCTATTCTACTGCGCCGGCGGCCGGAGCGGCGTCATCGAGCATCGCAAGGACTGCGCCAACGGGTGCGCCGACGGCGGCAGCGGCAGGAGCGACTTTTGCGTGCCGTCTTGATCTGGTGTCGACGTCTAGCTACTAGACATCTTGTGTTGATTCGTTGTTCCCGTCCTTTTTTCTTGACGAGATTCATCTTCAGGAGGTTCAGTGGGTGGGGTTGATGGCGGAAATGTGCTGGGTTGGACGTTTTTGGGGATAATTCACGGTAATATGTAACATGCATCCTGATTTCTCCAACCAATCTTTGCATGTGTGATCGGTGAACATGGATGCTTCGCTCGATCGCCTCAGCCAGATTTGGCATCGCTGCGGCGCCCGGATGGGATGGAAGGGGCGGGAGCACCCGCCACGAGGCGGGTGCAACCTGATCCAGAGTTCGGGGTCCGAGAGGGTTGGAGTGAAGCCAGCTTCCATGTAAAAAGGCCAGTCTTCTAAAACGAACAACCATGCCCTGGATTTGCGCACGGGCGCGTCTCCTAATAATGGAATGGCAATTGCCTAAACAAGACGCGGGTGGATAATCCGGGGGTGGCGATTCGCCAGGCACGACTCAACAGACTTCTATTTGCGGATGATTTTGGCCTTGATGAGGCGCTGTCCATGCGACCACCACGCCTTACCTGCAACCGTTGGAACCCTGTAGACCATGGCAGATCACCTGCCTTCAAGGCCTATTCTTATCAAACGTAAAGGACGACATGGTGAAGTAGCCGACGAGCGTGCGATAAAGATAAATATACCAGTAAGCCTCGCCATCATCTGTCTATTATTCCTGCTGTCATCATCATCCACAAGCCTCACTCATCACTACTCCCTAATCTCAACCACTCGGCATCACAACGAACAACAACGACAACAGCCACCTCCTCCGAAAAGCCAGGCTTGAAGCCTCAACCGCGCACACACACACACACACACACACACACACACCCAAAGCAACACCAACACCAACAACACCGCCAAAATGAAGTTCACCACCTCCACCGCCCTCGTCCAGGCCCTCTTCGCCCTCCTCGCGACCCAGGCCGTGGCCGCGCCCACGCCATTTGGTGAGCTGGAGCCCCGCCGCAACGTGCGCCTGGGTCTCCCGGGCGCCCTGGCGCTCAAGATGCCCGGTCGCCGGTCGCCCGAGTTCCAAGACGAGGAGGCCCAGGATGAGGGCGCCGACATCGAGGCCCGGCAGGCGCCGTCGAGGATCACCCCCGGCACGTGCCGCCGCAATATCTGCATCAACTAAGGGGCCCGTCGCCAGCAGCCATCTAGAGTGGTACTCACACTTCACTTCTGACTTCTGATTGGAAAGGCGCCGCTTGGTCGCTTTATCTTGATGTTTGAGCGTTCTTTTTTTCTTCCTCTTTTTGCTTTTCACATTTGGCTTTTTGTTTTCTTCTTGCATTATCAGCGAGCTTTCATTTTATGCATGCTACGTTGGCGTTTTATTTTCTGGTTGTTTTGGCTTCTTTTCATTTTTCTTTTATTTATTTTTATTTTTTGGTGGGCCGTTTGTTTTCCTTTGCTTCTTCCTCGTTTCTTTACATTGTTTGTTTGCGTTTACTTTTCGTTGTTTTTATTTACAAACTGAACCCAGATGTCGATCCTTATCGAACAGAACAACTCCTGGGTGTATCACCCTTTTATATGCCAAAGTGTGTATGCCTAAACCAAGCATTGTGGGGTGAAGTTGCCAATGGTGCTTGCGTTTTCATTCTCTTTTTATCAGACGAAGGTCCTAGTTTATTGGGGCACCTGGCTAGTGCGAGCAGCTTGCCGCCCTTTGAGCTCCGTCGTTCCTGCCGTTCCTGCCGCTCCTAAGGTTCAGCCTTATAACTACGTCACGCTCGTTGTGTCAACATCGGACCTCGGACGCCAAGTTGGTGTAGCGGTTATGAGGATGGGTCGAGTCGACACCGGGACCCTACCTGTACTCCGCTACGTTAGCCGCTTGGGTTCGGGGTTCGAGCCCCGGTAGGGGATATATGTCGGTTTATCCGTCGCGGAGAAAAAAGCCCAAATGGCAATTTTCGTAGCTGTCCACCCCCGAGGCTGGGCAGCAAGCTTTTTGCCTTTTTTTCTTGCTTGTGTGTATTTTTGTTGTTGTTGTTATTCATCTTCTTTTTACCACCATATCCCTTGAACAACACCTTGCGGGGATGCAAGGTCGAAATGCAGAGTCGAGCGGCCTTTGAGAGCAAGGTGGAGCTGGCGGGAGCTCCCTCGCTCTTCTAGCGGGAATTCAGTGTCGAGCAGGCAAAGAGTGCAGCCATTATCCGCCATGGGTGCGAATGACTGTACTAGGTACTAGGTAAGAGAAGTAGTTGCATAATAGCGAATGGTATCGAGGTCTGCGTGAAGGCGTAGTAAGCGGGCCGCAGCTCGAGCGCAGCAGCACCATCACTTTCTCCTCTTTCCAAGATGCTGGCGTCCCATCCGATATTCTTGGCACCACAACGTGTTGCGCGATCGTCCCCCTCGGCTCCGCCCTGGGTTGCTCGACTGTCCTCCCGAGCCCCGTCGGCGGTTGCCGCCGGGGCGGTGGGTGTGGGTTCCTCATGCCGATCGCTTCCCCTCAGATATGAGGAACTTCGTCCCTTCCAAAGGAGGAGCTTCTCATTTAGGATTAACGGGAGCGGCAGCTCGCGCTCCTCGGCCTCCCGGCGATCCACTCGTGGACGGGAGCTCCCCACGAGATGTGCGGCTAAGCTTTAGGGGGGAGGGACGCGAGTTCAATATCTGATCTGTTGTCGTAGCGCCACGCGCACCCAACTGCCCGACCTACTGCCGGCTGTCCAATGGCGGCATTGGCAACGTCTGCATGCCGCCTAGCTAGACCCAAGGACTTGAGAAGCTTGATTCACGGCGACGAAGGGGCCCTTCACCGGCTTCGTCCTCGGTAGGCATGCTTTCACAGGCGGGGTACCTCCTCTTGCTTCTTCATCGCGGCGCCGGCATGGCGAGATAGTAGCCGACGAGTCTGGCCATCGATCAAGTCACATATAATGAAGTCACATAAAGCACGTTGCCTCCCTTCGGCCACAATCCTCCAAGGCAAGGAAGAAGCATCATTCCATAACGACTGCTTTCACAGCCTCAGTGCTGTGTTCTCTTCGAGCAAAATTTGTCCATGATCTTAACCGAGTCGTGGACCCTGCCTAGCCTGGCGGGAGCTGTGCTTTCGCCAGCTTCCGTCGGTTTTTTGGCGGCGGTTTGGCTCGGGTATAAGATCCTTGTGATGCTATACAACATTTCGCCGCTGCACCCGCTGTACCGCTTCCCCGGCCCCAAGCTCGCGGCAGCAACGTGCGCGTACGAAGCCTATTACGACTGGCGGCTGGTGGGCCGCTACAGCAAGGCCGTCAAGCAGATGCACGAGCGCTACGGACCCCTGGTCAGGATCGGCCCGGGCGAGCTGCACTGCTGCGACTCGGCCTTTACCGACGAGATCTACGCGGGCTCGGGGAGGATCAGAGACTGTACTCAACGCTGCAAGTCTCAGTATCCTGGCGGTTTGCTGGCAGGCAGATATGAAGTCAGAGTAATAGCCTCCCTCCGTCCCCTTCTCGCAGATGTTGACGCCGTCGCGCCCGGCAACGCGGCCGTCGCGAGCTTCGCGGCAACCCCGCACGAGCTCCACCGCGCGCGCCGGTCGCCCATGAGCCGCTTCTTCAGCCGCTCGCAGATACTGAAGCTGGAGAGCGAGGTGCTCGACTTTGCGCAGCTGGCGGTCGACAAGATGCTCCGGTCCGCCGGGGGCGAGCCGTTAAATCTCGGCAGCGCGTTTCAGTGCTTCACGGGGCGACATAATCTCCAACCACTGCTTTGGCGAGCCCATGGGATTCGTAGCGCAGGAGGGGTGGGAGCCCAACATTGCAATCTGGACGCAGTCCCATCAGAAGCTCACGTACGTGGTATGTATGCCGCTCCAGGTAAACACAATGACGGAAAGAAAGAATGTACATGTCCATCCCGGCATGGTTTGCTGATGCCGACACGGACCACAGATGAGGCACAAATTCCTGCTACGCAAGGCATCAGAGTACCTACCGATGCTGGCCAAGTACGTAAGCGAAGACACCCGGAACCTGCTGCACCACATGGACGTTGTGATCCCCGGCTACATCCGCGCCGCCGTCGCGGACCCGACCAACAACCGCCTCTTCGCCGAGCTGGCCCGCGGCAAGACGCAGGCGCCCGAGAAGTCCAAGGCCGCGGCGGCGGGCCAGCGCCTCAGCGCCGAGGGGTTCGCCCTCCTGATCGCAGGCACCGAGACCACGGCGGCCACCCTGACCGTCATCTCCTACCACGTGCTGGCCAACCCGCACATCCTGGCGCGCCTGCAGCAGGACCTCGAGGACATGGCGCCCGAGACGCTCAAGTGGGTCGAGCTCGAGAAGCGGCCGTACCTGTGGGCCGTGGTGCACGAGGGCCTGCGCATGATGCCCGGGGTGGCGCCGCGGTCCGCGCGCATCGCCCGCGACGAGGACCTCGTGTACAAGAGCCGCGACGGCGGCGGCGCCGACTGGGTCATCCCACGCGGCACCCCCGTGAGCATGACGCCGTGGATCAACCACTGGGACGAGGACCTGTACCCGGACCCGGACGGCTTCAGGCCGGACCGGTGGCTGCTCGACGACGGCGGGGCGGGGTGAGGTTCAACTACGAGCTGATTGTGGCCGAGACCAAGACTGGCCCCGCGCGGGTCAAGATCGCCATCTCCTAGCTTCGAGGCACATGTGAGATTCAGTGGCTTTCCAGAATTTCACCAATGTGAGCGTGGGCGCGTGGAGAAGTGGTGCTCGGCGGCTCGGGTACTATCTATACAGCACACAAAGGAATATAAGTTGCTTATTTAACCGTGTGAGCTCTGGCTCTGGTGTCGGCCTGTACACCTTACCCCGCGTGCGGCTTTAACACGTACAACACGTGGCTACCTAACTATCTACCTACCTACATAGAAGCCACAAGACATAGCTCTAACCTATTTTGAGAGCTTCGGGGCTTGATATCATTGGTGGCGGAGAGTTCAACTACGAAATCATTCCTCTGGCAGGTTCCCATCACAGCTTATAACCGTAACTTCAAGTTTGCTTAAATATAATTACATGGCATAATTAATTTTTTCGGGCAGCCCCCAGTGCATTCTCGAAAACTCAATTCCGTGGAGGACTCCACGCATGGCATCTTTGCGCATTCAGTTCTGATTATTCGACTTGGCACTTATAACAAATACTAACACCCATGCCACAACATGCCATGCCGTCCATTGCATTGCAATATGCCGTCAATGTTGTCGATTACCGTATCTGGATTGAGGAAGTACCTTCGGTTAGGGCACCACATGAAGCGGGAGGGAGGATGGCAGAAGAGGGAAAGGGATGACCAACTTATGTCCATTACGGCCGCCGGCCAGTTCGATCTCGGAGCCCCAGTTTTGGGATCGCACTGGCAATGCAGAAAGGTCGGGGCACTGGTGGCAAGGCCTCCGGTCTGCGGCTTGTTGCTGCAGTTGAAGCACTCTTGGAAGAATGACGGTCTGGTTCCAACGAACAAATGGCAGCATGGGTTAGTACGCTGCGAGAGGAAATGACGGCGGCCGGCATGCTTCCGCGCTGCCCCCCTCCCCCGGGAATGGAAGACGACGACCTACCCAGACTCTTTAGGGTCAGCTTGCAGGGATCCGTAGCTGTTCTTAATGCATTCGGTCAGGTCCACGCGGGAGCATCGAAGGTCGCCCAGGATGGTCCTGCAGACGGCCGTCGCGTGTCGGCCGTCGACCTTGATGGACCTGGGGTCGCAGCTGCTTCCGAAGTCGTCCATTGGCCGCTGGTCGATGGCGGCGCAGAGGCCGAGGCCCAGCAGGAAGCAAATCGCCCATTTGCATCTCATTTTGGACATGGATGTGGTGAAGTATGTGGTCGACGGTGCACTGTTTCTCGGCCGGGAAGATGGCGGGCGGCCGAGGTTCCTTTTGCTTGGGGCCTAGACACCTGGATGGATGCAGGGGGTGTGTGGATGGCTGTATTGTCCAAGGTCGGCGTTTGTGGTCCAATCCCGTTTGATCGGGCTTTCTGCTCCCTTCAATAAGCGAGTGTACTGTACGACCGCAATGACCACGCTTCCCATATCACTTCCTGGGGGCTTTTGCAGGCTACTAGCGAGAGACGACCGGGGATTTTCGATAGAACCAGAAGGGCAGCGGAAAGGATTGTTCGAAAAAGAGGAAACCATGGGTTCAAAAGGGACCAAGATACAAGTGGACGCGGAGTACGGCAGGAAATGGAAAGGTCGGTCGGCGACAAGGTTGTAGCGACCGGGACACTGGAGCGGCAGCGCCATGGCCGGTGCTGGAAAAGGCTGGTCCGCCCGCCGCGTAATGAGGCGAGCTGCAGATAGCGGCCGTTTACAGAGGCGGCCGTGGCCGCCAAGCATGCGACCAAGGGTTTGCCGACGCAAGTCTTTTCCGACCGATAGCTTGGCGATATGAGGCGGGCACCCCAAGCGGGTCCAGATCAGGAACAAGACCAACAGAGCCGAAAGGGGAACACTGGGGCAGGTGAGGTGAGGCGGGCCAATATGACACTAGTAATGTGGAGGACCACTTCTGTCCCCGTCCTGGTGCTTTTAGCCACCATAGAACATACTGCTTAATATGGGGGAGAGGCCATGGTCGTTTGTCGAGCCACAGTCCGTGGTATGGGTACCAAGAGGCCCTTTTCGTTGCAGGGAGCGGATAAATGCGCAGGTTGCAATGTAGAGTGGCTCCATTTGGGCCTGGTACCACGTATTGTTTGCCGATTGCCACAGAGATTGCTCCGTGGCCAGTCCGTGGGGGCAGTGCTCGACGAGGGGATACCGACTTAGCCGGCTATAGGCGACCAACCATATTGCGGACGTTTCTTTCCACGGCCACGATTTCTCGAGTAGCCGCACCACCAGCATGAGGGAGCACGACCGTAGAACAAACGGAGAGGACAGAGCCTGCACCAAGACGACTCAGGAACAGTGTCAATTAAGCGCGTATCTGCTTGATATAGTCGCCGCGTTCGTGGTATCTCTTCAGTGACATGGCACAATGGTGGTGGCCAATGGATACCGTCATGGCTGCCCATTGCCAGCTGGCGCCGCCCTCGCAAACAGTGCGAGCGTTTCTTCCGCTCGAGGGGTCGCTGCTCCCACCAAGCTCGGGTATATAAGCTGCAGTGTTGTGACGAGCAAGCTCATGACTTCCATTTGGACGGGGTTTTTGAAGCCCAGGCCTGTGTCCGGGAACTGAGCTTGAGCCAGCTTCTTCCAGCTCTCTCTCGACTGGAAAATAAGAGAACAGCCGTCATGACAGACTTTTGTCTGTTTGTCGGCTAAACTCCTCCGCGGATGCACCCTCCAGCGTCTCATGAGATATCGAGCTCCATATCATCGGCTGCTTTTGCGGCCTCGCCCTTGGTAGCGGCGGTGAATGCCTTCTTCTCGGGAATATCTGATCGCACATCGACTAGTTAGCCTCTAGAGGGGCGCCTGGAGAAGCATCACGATATAATTAAGGGGAAAAGCATACCCTTCATCTCCACCTCTCCCTCGGCCTCCATCTTGCGCTTCAGGGCGTGGTTCAGCTTCCGGTCCAGCTTGCGCTGCTTCTTTGCACTGACGGGCGCGCCAGGCCCACTCGTCGGCAGCAGGCCGGGCCTGGCGCCGCGCCTCGTTGCGGCCTTCTCGACGCGCGACAGCTTGCCCTCGGCCGACTTCTTCTGTGCCGTCTTGCGCACCTTGGCGGCGCGGGCCGCCAGCCGGTTCTTGGACGGCTTGTTGGGGTTCTTGACCGAAGGCATCTTGGCGGGGGTCGCGGATTCGAAGTGATAGGTTCGGGATGCGGCTAGGCCTGGGGATGGGCTGGATGGCTGGGCCTTGAGTTGCTGCCGAAATTGTCGTCGCTTCGATCTTCAGCACTGAGGGCTGGAAAGTTGACGCGGATCTTTTCGCGCGGGGTGGGAAACTTTTTAGTGGAGCAACGGAGTATCGTTCCTGCTAGTTACGCAGTCCCCTGCCATATATCCTGCCGAAGGCACCCAAAGGCTCCATGATTGGTTCGATGGTGTAGTTGGTTATCACGTGTGCCTCACACGCACAAGGTCCTGAGTTCGAGCCTCGGTCGAATCAGTCTTTTTGGCTTCCAAAGGACGGCAGGAGGATCGCAATTTTTTTTTTTTGCATCACCTATCACGTCGACGTGTATCAATATTGGTAAATCCTAGTATTTGTTGGTGCGCAAATAATCATATTGCTAAATTACATATAATAAATAGCTGGCAAATAAAGACTTTCAATATATCCTCCCTCGTTTTCGTGTCCATTTCCTGAGCCCACCACCCCGGATTTTTTTTGCCTTTCGTCATTAACGATTAGAATGCTGATAGCACAAATCCCAAAACAAAGCATTACAGCTCGTAAAGCACACACTAAATCCATCAACCAATGGTTGATTTAGCCACCCAGACCGAGAAGGCCACCACTCTTCTTCTTCTGGTTCTTTCCAGTCAATGCATCGGTCAGGGATCCGATTCCGAGCGACTGGAGAATCTGCTTCACGCCCAGGCCACCTAGAAGGCTGTCGACCAGGCCGCCGAGGCCCAGGCCGCTGAGCTGTTGCAAGGAAAACAGTTCACGTTAGCCATCAGACACACTAGTTGGATAATATAAGAAGCGTCCATGCACTTACCAAGCGGCCGACGAGGCCGAGCACGCCGTTGAGCAGCAGGCCGACGCCGGCGAGGATCTGGAAGAGCGGCTCGCTGAGGAGGCCCCAGAGCGGGTTGAGCTCCTTCTTGGCGTGCGGCATGCCCTCGAGGCGCTTCTTGGCGTCGTCGATGCACTTGGACACGGTGCCCGTGAGCTCCTTGAGGATGTCGGCCAGGTGGTACTCCTCGGGCGTGGCGTCGCGCGTGGCCGCCTTGTGCTTGGCGTTGGCCTGGATGCGCCCGTCCGGGTCCAGCCCGCGGATGACGCCGTTGGCCTCCTGCAGGATCTTGCCGCCCTCCTCGATCAGGGGGCGGACCTCGCGCACGAGCTCCTCCTCGTCCAGCTCCTCCTTGGGGGTACGGTCGGCCTTTTCGATCTTCTGTTGTGGGCATTAGTTGCTGTACAAGCAAGAGTGTGGTAATAGGTTTCATGAGGAAGGAAACAAGAGGTGTTGGAGACGTACCCTCGTGATCATATCGCAGATGGGCTTGATCTTGTCGAGCACCTGCGTCAGGGCGATGCTCATGCGCTTGGCCAGCTCCTTGTCCTTCTCGTCGAGCTCGCGCTTGGCCTTGTCCTCGGCCGACTCCTCCTCCTCGGCCGGCTCGGGCGGGATGTCGGCGAGCAACGAGACGTGGCCGACGGTGTTGCCCTTGCCGTCGACGACGTCGCCGTCGGCGTCGATCTCCTTGCCCGAGCACACGCTCAGCTCGCCCGTCGTCAGCTTGCCGACCAGGTTCCCGTCCTGGTCCACCACGTTCCCCTCGCGGTTGACGCGCCGGCCCGCCATGGGGTTGGAGCGCTTCTCGACCTCGGGCTCCTCCCAGCGCTCGGCCGAGCCGAGCACGTTGCCGTTCTTGTCCACCACGTCGCCGTCCTCGTCGACGGCGCGCCCGGCCAGCGCCTTGGCGTCGCCGCGGACCAGGCGGCCCACCACGTCGCCGCCGGGGGTGACGACCTTGGCGTCGCGCGTGACGGTCAGGCCCGACAGCTCGGCGAAGGGGCCCTCCCGCGACCCTTCGCGCTCGCCTTCGGCCACGACCTCGGCGCGGCCCAGCACGTCGCCCGATTCGCTGAGCACGTTGCCCTTCTTGTCGCACATGCGGCCGACCATGCGCTTGGCGTCGCCCTCGACGACGCGCCCGTAGATGGTGCCGCTGCTATCGACCACGTTGCCGGCCTTGTTGACGCGCTTGCCGGCCAGGACGGACCGGTCCGCCTCCGGCTCGGGCTCCTCCTCGGGCACGGGCTCGGGCTCGGGCTCCTCCCAGCGCTCGGCCCGGCCGACCACGTTGCCGGCGCGGTCGAGGATGTCGCCGTCCGGGTCGACCTTGAAGCCGCGCAGCTTTTTGGCGTCGCCCTCGACGACCTTGCCGACGAGCTCGCCCTCGAACGCGACCATGCCCTTGGCGTCGACGACAGCGTCGGGGAAGGCCTCGAACGGGCCCGAGGCCTTGGTCATGGACTCGAGCTCGTCGGCCGGGATGGGCTCGGCCCGCCCCATGACGGCGCCGCTGTCGTTCCAGATGGCGCCCGTTTCGTCGACGCGCTTACCGACCAGGTGCCCAAGCACGCCCTCCCTGATGCGCCCGACCACCTTGCCCTCGCCGTCGACGACGTTGCCGCCCTTGTTGACCTTGCCGCCCTTGAGGATGCTGTAGTCTGCTTGGTCAGTGGCCTCCTCGGCGGTTTCGTCCGCCTTTTCGGCCGAGCCGTCCAGCTTAGCCTCTGCGTCTTGGGCAGTCTCGTCGAGCTTGTCCTTTGCCTCCTCGGCGGCTTCGCCGACTTGGGCCTCCGGCTCGCCCACCTTCTCCTCACCCTGCTTGGACGCGTCGTCGCCCACCGCACCGACGGCAGAGCCGACAGCAGAGCCGACCTTGCTCACGCCCTCCTTGACGGTAGAGCCCGTCATGCCGGCCGCATCGGCGGGCCTCTCCTGCTCTTCGTCGACCTTGGCGGCGTCGGCAGGCTTCTCTTGAGCCTGCTCGACGCCCTCCGCAATCGGCTCTGGCTCGACCTCCTGGAGGTCTGGCTGCGCAGCCTCGTCCGGCTGGACCTTGTCGTCAACCTTGGTGCCGGACTTGCTTGCAGCCTCGTCTTCGGCCTGCCTCTGCTTAGGCTCGGCGTCCTCGCCGCTCTTGATGCCCATCCTGCTCGGCGGTGCGCCGCCGGCCTCGGTCTTCTGGTCGCCGCCCTTGGGGGCCTTGGCGTCGAGGCCGACCGCCGAGGCGGCCCTGCTCTCGTTCTTGCTGTCGACGGCGTCCTCGGGCGACAGCTCCTCCGCGGGCACGTTGAGGCCGTCGGTGGTGTAGTGGTCCCCGTCCAGCGACTCCTCGGGGATGGCTGACTTGTAGTCGCTCTCGGCGATGGACGGGGCCACGCCGGCGCCGTTGGTCATCATGGACTCGGCCGCGTCCTTTCCCTGCCGCTGCTGCTGCTGCTGCTGCTTGCGCTTGGGGTCTGAGTCGCGGAAGTAGTTGTCCTCCCCGTCGGGGTAGGCGCCTACACCTCGGGGCTTCTCCCAGGGCGACCGCGCCGCCGGTGAGTGCGCCGCCTCGGCCATGCTGCTGGAGTCGTCTTGTGGTTCTTCCTTTGTGCTGTCGTGGTGTCGACGGCGGATGTTGCAGAGGTTGCAGCAACACAGGCACTTTACAGTCTTGGCTGCCAGCGCGAGACCTCTGTGGTTCGGAATCTTGGGAAAGCGTATGCTACGATAGGGGCCAATTACAGTGGTTACTTCCTAGGTGGAAGACTGATTGGTTTATTCAAAAGTATCGTCAAGTGTGTTTATACAATAGTGAAGATAGGATTGGTGGTGATTTGATGGTTGACTGGACAGCCCAGTTGATCGTTGTGCCACTGAGATAGCCGCCTTATATCCCCATCCGCATAAGTTGACCGGGACCCTCACGACGGATAAATGTAAGGCAATGGAAGTAGAGTAGTAAACGTCATCAAAGGGTCCAAGAGTTACGTCACGGTAAAGTCTGGTAGGCGGAAGGCTTCACGGGTCATAGGTCGGGTGCTTTTCAGTTGATCTCAAAGGCGCTGGGATACCCTTCCCATCTGCTGCGTCCATGTTCGACTTCCCCGCTCGAGGACTTCTTGTGTGACAGGAGCAATGCCGCCACCTGCACTAGAAGACCTTCTACGTTGGACGTTGGATCCCTTGTAAGTGTATGACTTCATTGCCGATGCCGTTATACGTAGTAGCCATCTGTCTTATGAAGGAGGGGGGTCCACGAGAGAGCTCGTCGTCGCCCACATCGGCTAGCCATGCATCAGCTGCGTTTCTGACGGCATGGTCTCAGTGGCCTCGGACGAGGCGCACCCGGGGGCCCATGTAGTGGGTGTCCAGGAAACCGGTTATTCGAGCAGTTGTGGCTTGTGTGTGATGCGAGCAAAGTGTGGCGAATGACCTCGACGAACGACAATCCTCGGTGGAGAGTCACCCCTCCCCTCCTCGACTTGCCCATCAGCCACTAGGAGGCAGGGATGATTACCGGATGCATGTTGTGTTTCGGATGCAGCTGGCTGCATCCTAGGTAGACGCACGCCCGGGCCGTAGCTCTACTTCAGCCCCCATCAGTCTCTTGTCCGGTTCCTGCGGGCGCCAAGGAGCAGAGCGAGGAGACTGCTCCACGCCTCTGTCAGTTTGAAGGACGCTGGTGATCTACAATGCACTCTGCACCCGCTGCATTGCAGATCTCTTTTTTGCCCGGGCTGGAACACCCTCTTCTCGTCTAGTACATGCAGCAGGCCGCCCAGAGGGAGGTACCTATTACCTCCCTGCCCAGGCCATCATTCACCTGCTCCAACCTGCCTGAGTTGCCAGATAACATCACCGAGAAGCACGCCGAGATTTTATGCTCCCTTCCTCCTCGCCACGTTATGGACAGTAAGAAATACCGTCCCCCGTCCTCTGGATACACGCCCTCGTATCATCTCGCCATCAGCCATGCCTGAAGCCTGCGGTATTATACTGACAGGCCATTCCTTTGCCTCCGTCTGTTATAACCTACCCGCAAGCCCCCTCTCCCTCTCTCTCTCTC
>NW_008804547.1:2543477-2620633 GCF_000145635.1 Gaeumannomyces tritici R3-111a-1 | reverse complement strand
CCCTCCTCCTCCTCTCTCTCTCTCTCTCTCTCTCTCTCTCTCTCTCTCTCTCTCTCGCCCCCCTCCTTCTCGCTCGTCGGTTCCAGAAACCTGTTTCCAATCCCATCGAGTGACGCGGGAGCTGACGACAGCTAATCTTTCCTGGGTCGCGGCGTTGGGGTGGCTAGGAGGCTCCCCCTCCCGTTGCTCGACAGATATTCCAGCACCGCCCATGTGAGTTTGCTTCAGTCCTTCCCTTAACCAGCGGCAGCTGACCAGCTCTCGCACACCAGGATTTGTGACAACCAGGCACACCCCGGCGACACAAACAGAGAGGTGAAGTCCACATTCCCATAGTTTGGGAAAAGCTTCCAATTAGAGTTTCGCTGCCCCGCGTGTTTCCTCAACATCTGTCGGTGCGTCCCTCGTCAGACGGCAGTCTAGATATCTGGAGCCCCAAACCCTCGTGTCTGCCTCGTTTACAGCACCATCCCCCCGGTCAACGCCTGCGTGATATATTCCACGCATCACGTTGTGACGTTGAACCGAGGCTGCGGTCCCGCAAAAACGGTCGGGATGCGTATGGTCAGCTGGATCCCCTCCGTGGTCGACTTGATGTCTAGGAAGATGTCGGACGGGCTCTCGTTCTCCTTCTTGAAGTCCGACGCGTTCTTGGGCCTCCCTCCCCCTAATCCTGCAGCTCCTCCGGCGCTTTCGCCTTGCCTCGGGCCGGATCCGGGTCCGGGTGCCGCCGAAGGGCCTTGGGCTCCTCCATGATCCGGTATGGGCCTCCTTGGCTCCTGCTGACTGCCCGCTGTTGTCGTGGCCCCTGCCGTCCCTTCTTCCGGCTTCGTGTCCTTGGAGGCGTCTCGGAAGTGGCCGATAATGTTACCAAGGGAGTCTAGGATATTGCCCCTATGGTCCACCTGGAGGCTAGCGCTTGGTTTTCCAATGTACTGATCTATGCTTGTTGGAGACGAGGTTTGTTGTGGCAATGCCCCCGCCTCTTCATCTCCGTCCTCCGGGTCCTCGACATCTGATCCGTCATCGGTGTAAGCCTGGCCGTCTTCACCCATCTCAACTTCTTTCTCTTTGCCCTTGTTTCCATCCACTATCTCCGCCACGTAGCCCAGCAACTCTCCGTCATCACCGAGCACATCCCCGCGCTTGCTCGAGACGGCACGGCCAACCATGGAGGGTAGGTCACCAGCAACGCAGCCCAACACGTTGCCGTCGCTGTCGACAAGATTGCCGTACTCGTCGATCGTCTTGCCGGCCAGTCTCGCCGTCGCCCAAACTGGGAATCTGGGTCGGTTTGACGACGGCACGTGGCCTTCGCCGCTGAGGTTCCGGGGCCCCAGGGCCTCGACGCCTTCCACCTCGTCCACGGCGGGTATGGCACTGATGGGGCCGATTGGGGCTATGTATGCCGGCTCCTTTTGATAGGCGTCTGTAACGTTGCCGATGATGGTTGGCTGTTTTGGGAGTCTAGGGCCGGTGGTCTTGCCATCGCTGTTCCCTTTCTCGGACTCCTCCTTGCCCTCCTCTGGCTTTGGTTTGTCTTGCTGCTTCTCTCGGTCGCAGCCGGTATCTGCAGAACTCTCCTCGGGCTCTACATCCCCGAGGTCTTCAACCCTCATGTCTCCAAGCTCATCTCCCAGCGAGCGACTACTGCTCTTGGCAGGCGGGCTCTTGCCCCTCGTCTTTGGGCTGGCCGGATTGGAGCCCGGCATCTTTGATACTAGCCGATGAAGAGTTCGTTGAAGAATTGGCAGCGCCAGGTCGCCAGTTGCCGAAATGCGCCGAACAATATCTGAGTGTAAGAAAAGTCGCCTGGCACAGGCTATTGATTCTCCACACACACTACCTGCACAACGTCTTGGCTGGTACAGTATGGGTAGGCTGTGTAGGTATGTACAAAGGCGGCGGGGACGCGGGTGAGGCGGCCCAGCTGCTTGTGTGTGTGTGTCTGTGTGTCTGTGTGTCTGTGTGTCTGTGTGTCTGATGAGGGTGTCCGAAGTCAAGCCGATTAGCGCGTTTGGATGATGGGCGCTCAGATGTGTGGCTGGTCCTGGGCTGAGGGAAAAGAAGGGGTGCCTGGGTGAGAGAGATGACGGGAGAAGGCAGCAAGTGGTCTAGACTGTCAAAACTTCATCCGGCACCTATCCCTCCAGGACACAAAGCGTTAAAGAGGCACTAATCGTAGCGCAGCGCAGGGGCGGTAGGGGCGGGCTAGGTGCTGTATCGCCTGGCTGAGTAGGTGTGTTTAGGACGAAGGGGCGCTGAAGCGCGTGTGGCCGCCCCGCTTCAGATCGTGCTAGCTCCTGTGGTGAAAGCGTCGAGTGGGCTCTGGTCTGGTTTGTTCTGGCCTCTTCGTCGGCCATTCATGCCAACTGAGACGGGGCTCAACGCGATGGGAGTGGCAGTAGCAGCAGCAGCCGTCGCGAGAGCAGCCATCACCAAGGAAGAAAGGCCAATACAGACCAGACCAGAACAGGGGGCGGGCCGGCCCCAGGTTCCCACAAAATCCATGATGTCATTCGGACATTGGCTCTCGGGAAATTTATGCACAACGAAGGGGGCTCAAGGATGCTCAACGCTCGCTCAAGCTCCCAGCCTAGTGCACAGCAACGCGCTATGACCAGTGGCTGTATGTCGGGCTTGGCCTGGCCCCTGGAGAGGTAACATCGCCCGGCTCACGACGACAACAGCCGGCCCTGCCTCGTGACCCCGAGTTAGCACGCTGAGGACGTACTACGTATAATCGGTCTCCTTTAATAACGCGGAGGGACGGTACACCAAGGTAACCTCGTCTAGTAGGCGGGGAGGTAGTCATCTGGGGCTGATAAGCATACGGATGCAAGGTTCTGCGCTAAGAATGCAGCATAAACTTGGAAAGCAGTCTAGGTGATGTTTCACTGGGCACGATCGGACCACGTGTCCAGCGCCCGAGTGGCTCAGTGGGAGTGGCTAGCAGTTGTAAGTGAGATTAGCAGCGAACTACCCATTTTGGGCGGTATCGGTTGTTTTTCAAAGCGCAGGAACCGAAAATGCAAGTAACGGTTGGGACGAGGGAAAATGAGAGGAGAGTCCGGGCTGGTCGCCATTTGGAGTGGGACAAGATGAAGATGGGATGAGCGGGTTCTGCGCCGAGCCAGATCGAACATGGTGCCTGTAATGTAACTGGCCTGCCTGCAATGACGTCGCATCGTGATATATGCAGGCGGATGGATCTTGCTCGCTGGGGGGTATGTCCTTTGCAGAGCGAACAGTGTGCGAGTGCCCACCCATCCACACACACACACACACAGATTCGTGGGTCGGGAACGAACCGTGCCAAGTGCCGTGTTCCTCTCCGCGAGTCCAGACCGCACACCCACGCCGGGGATCAACAATACGCGACGGTATATTCGAATTTGGCCCAGGGCAGGCCCAAGTCTGGGCTGGTTCGGTGTGGAGCGCCGAGGAGCAGATCGGCGCAGACACGAGGGGGATATGCAATGCAGGCAGGGTGAGAGATGTAGGAGAAACAGCAGTGAGGGGTCGAGGCACACTTTTGATGGAGGTCTGCCGATGGAATTCAAAGAAGGCTAGACGGCGACAGATTTGGCTCGAAAGGCACAAGAGGCTGAAAATTCAGGCTCCCCACTCTACAAAGCCACGCGTCACTGCCCCAGTTCGACGACGTTGAAGTGGAGATGTGCTGGCGGAAACGGGTGGGAGCGAGGTTGGGTACGAGTCAGTGCTCTCGGCTGCCTGAGCCGACACAAAGTACCAAACGTATGGGAGACGGCAGGGCGGAGACTTGGTAGGCCTGGTAGAGACGTGACAGGATCGAATTCCGGTGTTCCCGCCGTCGGGTCGCTGCATCGCACACAACCGATCGGGCGGGGCTCAATACTGTCTGTCTTAGATGTCCAGTTCGTTGGCGCCAAGCCCGCGGCCCCATCAGCGTCTGAGCCATGCCAGGTTTTGATGGACCAGGCCCGTGCTAACTGTGGGTGGTGGACTCGAGAACTCGAGCTGCTGTCAAACCCAAACCCGCTTGTCGCTCCGATTGGAGTCTGCTGCTGCTGAGCAACCGCGGGTTTCGGAAACATGTCGCTCATTGCACAAATGCACCAGGGCCTAGACCCGATCCAGAAACCCGTGCGATTGGAGTGGAGAATACCTAGGTAGGAAAGTAGGTAGGTAATCTCGAGAGGGGTTGGAGAGGGGAAATCTGCAAACACGAGCACGCTCACACTGATTCTTACAATGCCCCGCCGTTCCTTACCCGTTAGTCAGGCAGACAACGGTGGGAAAAGATACTACCCACTGTGTAGTAGGTAGACATTCCCGTGTCTGCTATTTCCCATACAGAGCCCGGCACTAAGCGGCGGATGTTATACGAGCAAATCGGAGGGGCATGGCGGCATTGACCCGCCATCTTTTGCCAGCATGAACCTGGCCGATAGCGCTATAGAACCCAGAACTTATGCGAATCCTGCTCGGGCCACGGCAACCTTCGTTGCCTCGCTGCTTCTCCTCTTCCGAGCTAGAGACACAAGCCAAAATGACTCCCAGCCCTCATGTAGTGCATGCAACCCCTGCCCTCACTCACGCCCCGCCAGTCACCCGGCCAAGTCCTGCCGTAAATATTCTCATGGCCGGCTGTTCAACACTGGCGCCAGCTCCCGCCCCTCCTCCATGTCTGGCAGGTCTGGCAGGTCTGGCAGGTCTGGCAGTCCGTCTGCCCTTTTCTCGGCCTCTCTCTCGTGCTCGACTGCTTCGCTTCAAAGACACACACCCCCTACCCCATGCGTCGACGTTGCAGTTTGCGGACTTGGCACGGCTCAAAGGCCGAACCGCCGCCCGTTCTGGGGCCATGGCGCTCTGGCCGATGCTCGAAAAACTGGGAAGTCATGCCAACCTTTTTGCTTTTTTCCCTTCTTGGTGGTCTCTGCAGAAGTCGGAGAGCGAACGCCCCCGACACGGTTCCATCCCATATGGGTCCCCCCCCCCTAATCCCATGTCCCCACAATGCCACAGAGACCGCGGCTTGCCTCATTGGCCATGGCTGTGGCTGCGAAAGTGTGGCAGCCACTCAGCGAGCGTCTTTGACGTCGCCCGGAGCATTTGCCCCTTTTATCATTTGTTCACTCTGGAAGACGCAAGACTCTCAGACGCACAGCTAGGGGCTATCAGACGCCGCCCCCCTTGCTTTCGTCTGAACCCCCTAGCTCTTTGGCTCCGTCATGTTCAGCTTGCCAGCCCACCCCATCGCCTGTGGAAACCAACATCGAGATTTCGACTTTTTACTTTAGGATTTGCCTCGAAACCATCCTACTTTTTGCATCTTCTGCGTAACCTGGGGGTCCCCAGTAAAGAAACGCTTATCTAGGACTGGGCACTGGGCGGTTAGTTTGCCATGTCTATCATCGCATCGCTGCAGGCACCCTTCTGCATGGCTAGTCACCCAGGCTTCCTCGGGCATGTGTCGGGCTCACCCAGGCCTCCCGACCGCGCTGAGCGCGCTGCAATGTAACCGCCAAAAGGCCAAGTCGCCCAGGCAAATCAGAGCGGGTGTCCCGCAACCGACACCGGCTTCCCTCTTTTTTCTCAAGCCCATGTTCGCTGTCGCTTCTTAGTGCATCGTGTGTGGGTGTCCACTTCGTCTAGCGCATACCACATGTCTCTCATCAATTGCAGCTGCACAAAATGAGTCTGATATTCCGAGTTTCAAAGACCAAAAAGCAGGGAAGCAGAAGCCAACGTGAAAGACACCCAGGACGGAAAAGCAACCCCATGACGCCAGGAGATACGACCCAAGCCAACCGCCCTCCCCACTCCAGGCACCACAAGAGATCGTGCCTGGGTGTGGTCTGCCTCGGGACTGCCGACATACAACCATCTTCCCCCAGAAAACCGCACCCGCCGTCCCCTTACCCATCCGTCAGTCCACCGGTGCAGCCGCCCCCGGGTCCTGCATGAAAGCGTATTCCAAGCGGAGCCTGGAGCGGACACGCAAGTATACCCAAATGGGAAGTGAATCAAGAGCAGCGATGGTAGAGGTAATTATACAGTGATTATTCAGTTCCTAGAAAGGTTTATACCATGGTGATTAGCCTCCTCGGGTTCGAGTAGGTGATTAGATGTGAAATGATCAGGACCCAAAGGAAAACGATGCTCTGCTCTGCTCCGCTCTGGCTTGCTCTGCTCCCGCATGCGCTGACCCTCTTTTTGTTCGGACGCCTGGCCACTGCTGAGGTCTGATCGGATCCCTGGACCGACCAGAGCCAAAAAGAAAAAAAGAAAAAAAAACGAAACAAGTAATGATCTGTGAGTAATCAACGCCCCCAACCGGATTTCCTCCAAGCACAGCCAGCCGGCCGGTGCGCCCCACCTCGATCCCCATGACTCTCTTCCCCTGCGCGCCTTCTTCTTCGCTTGCCCCGTTGGCGCGGTGGGTTTGTGAGAGCAGGTCGCGTTGGTGATGGTTGCAAGGTATCATCAACCCGCCGCCCTGTTTTACCCATAGACCACCGGCCGGCTGCCGGCTGTGCGCAAGCCCAAAGTTTGACGCCTCTGTATGATGATGTGACAAAAAGAACACTCAAGTTTCGCTGAAAAGGTTGGTAATGAGTGGTCATTAACCCGTCCTTTTGACACATGTGTAAGAACTCTTGGCTGTGACTATTGAATACGGAACCATCGAAATGGCCCCGTATACGTAGGAGTGGCTGTGGGAGGAGCAAGAAGGGATATGTGGAGGATACGGTTGGGGAGTGGGGAGTGGGCAAGCATGCAGAGCAGAGCAGAGCAAAACGGTGCAGGAGGAGGACATCAAAGGAAAGTAAGCCGAAAGGGAGGGAAGGGGGAGGGGGACTTACAGTAGCGCCAGCTCAAGGTCACCGTGGATCTTTGCTTTCAGCGTGATCTCGACCTCGAGGTTGAGGTCGAGGCGGAGACGCAGCGTGTCGCTCTTGCCGCCGCCGTTGTCGACGGCCTGGCCCGCGACGCCGCCCAGCGTGTTTGTGACGCCGCCGACCAGCCCGCCCGCCGTCTGGCCCACGCCGCCGAGGCCGTCCAGCCCGGCCAGGTCGAGAGGACCTTGCTGCTGCTTCTTCTTGCGCTGCATCTGGCGGCGGCGCGGCGGCGGCGGCGACGGCTGCTCCCCGACCGACTCTTCGGCCTCGGGCTCCGACTCGTACGTCTGCGCCTTGCGCCTGGGCTTCTCCATGGAGCCGCTGCGTGAGGAGGACATGGCTTTCTTGTGGGTGGTTTCTGGGGGAGAGGTCTGGAGAGGTGGTGGTTTCGTAAGGAGGCAGCAAGCAGTAGAGGGAGAGCAAAGGATCAAGGAGCAAGAAAGGCGGCTTCTTCAGGGTATCAAGTGGTTACGAGGGCAGATGGATGTGTTTGATGTGTTGGGAACTTCACTTCTATCAGATCGATGGTGTGCGGGCCTTTTTTAATACGCGCGAGGCCATCTTCAAGCCGGATGCAAAACCTGATTCCTCCACTGACACACCCAAGACGGCCTCGCCCTCAGAAGCCGAGCGCAGGTGATGAAATCATAGCTTCCCCCCATCATCATCTGAATAGCCCGCTGCTCAGCAGAATAAGCTGCCTATGATGCGTGATATGAATAGAGAGCCCGTCGCGGGATGCAACATGCAGGGGGTGACCCTGGTGCCCAGCGCAAGAAGAAAAAAAAACGGTCGTCAGCGAAAGGGAGAGGCGAAGAAGGGTGTGGGTGGAAAAAGACCATGATGGAAAGGGTGGGAATCTATCAAAGGCCGAAAGGTACAGGGGTTAGAGGGGGAGGGGCGTGGTAGTTGTGGGAAATTCCATGGGGTGAAAAGTCGTGGTACAAGCGGCCCGGCGCTGCAGATCGCTAGGACATGCACAGGGGATAAGGACCGAGGAGAGACGAAAGGGATAGCGAGACCATGCAAAAAAAAAAAAAACCATCCATCATCCTAACCGTTCCTAGCCCTCCACTAGCGATTGCCCGAAGCGAATCGACGCCCGCAGATGGGGCGTTGCCAGGGAGGAGGCACCACCCCCCGCCACCATCCCATCGGGTCATCGGGTCCTTTTGCTAAGACACTTGTTTTTCCGGGGCCGACCAAGCTGCCTATCCAACAATTGCTCGGTCTAGGCAGCGAGCGCGCGCGGGTCGCCTGCCAAAATTAGTCCCTCTTGACATAGCGGCTGTCCATGCCCAGCATCATCCGCCGTCGAAGCTGCACCCTCACCCTCCGCGGCCCGCTGCACCCCTCCTCCTCCTCTCCGTCCTCGTCCTCGTCCTCGTCCTCCTCCGAGCTGTCATCATAGCCACCCTCGCCCCCGTCGTAATCTTCCTCCTGATCGTCACTCTCCCCATCACTCTCAGACACCTCGTCCCCGCTATATGACGGACCCTCCCCCTCGGCACACACCCGATCTCGATGATGCCGATCCCCAGACTTTTGCTGTTGCTGGGGCAGGCTGTATCTCAGAAACCATTTCCTGCTCGAGGGGTCCTCCTCGGCCACGAACCCGTCGGCCGATCCACGCAACGTCAGGTATGTCTCGTCCTCGCTCCACCACCAAGGCCCGATGACATGGCTCAGAGTGTCCTTTCGCCCGCCGTACCGCAGCGTGGCCGTATCCTTGTCGACGTAGATCCAGTTGAGCATGGGCGGATCGATCGAGATGGTGCTGACGATTCCCTTGTGCTGCTCCTCGCTCGGGTACGTAAAGTAGTAGCCCGTGAACTTGTGTCCCTCCACCGGGCTCTCCTGGTGATCGATCCAAAGCTGGGAACAGGAGAGGCATTAGTTCATGGGATGCCGGAGCCAATGGGCTCATGATGGTTCGGTTTCGATCCCATCTTCTTGCGTGGGTGTGCATGCGCTGAGACGTCATCGAAATGACTCTTTCCCAGCTCCCTGCACCCGGACGTCCTCCATAGACACCCTCGGAGCAATGTGCTGCTGAATAGATGGGCAGGGTAGGTGAGCGGCCGGTGACAAGGCCCCCCCCCAGTGGTGGGACGAGCTAGCCATGCAAGCCGCCTCATCCGGACAGACCGCATAACGGCACAACTCACCAAAACCGGCCGCGACTGGCCAACGAGAGAAATGTGTAAAAAAAAAGAGAGAGAAAGAGAAAGCAGAGTAACAAGAGGGGGTGAAAAGCCACTAGGCGGGTGAGCCCAGCTCAACTGACCTTGTTGTCCTTCAGCACAATCATGGCCTCCATGGGAGGGCGTCCACCCAGGGACAGCTTCGCCGTGAGGTGGAACTTTGCCTGCTCCTTCTGGGCCGCGTTCTGCCTCTTCTGCGCGCTGATGGCCTGGCCCACCCCTATCGTCGTGGGGATTGCCCCGATGGCGAGCAGTCCGATGGCGAACATGCTGTTCTCGCTGCTTCTGGCGGACGGTGGCGATGGGAGGTTCTGCGGCGTCCTGGCGACACTCGTTGGCGGATACTCCCCTTCCAAGTCGAAAAAGGAAGCCCCCAAGGCGAGAGTGAGAGGTATCGAGGACGAGGCGGCGGTGGGTTGCCTGATGTTGCGCCCGTTGGAGGAGCCAAGGGGCAGAAACCGGTTTGACGCGACAATCTCCTATCGTCGATACTCCCTTTGGCTCTCTCGACCGCTCGTGTTGCCTTTGACTTTGCGTCAGATAGGTCTCTCTCTCTCTCTCTCCCGCCCTCCCACCTTATCCCGCACCCATCACCATCAGCGTACGTCGTAGCACAAAGCGGAGCCCATCCTCGCTTTTCTTGCCATTATATGCCGACCTATTACACCTCCCGCCCCACCGGCCCTGAAGCCGCTCCGTTGCACTCAAGTTCCGTGTGTGCACGCCCCCTCCCTTTCCAAGTTGGAAAGCCCGTCTCGTGAAGTCCACAAGGGCGCGAGAGGGTGTGTAGTCAAAAAAGCCCTCACCCGCATGTAACTGTACCTCTCGGCGCTCATCTGTGCCTGTGAGTTATGCAGAAATGCCCACTTTTCGAACCATGGTTAGCAAGTGCGTCACCCCAGAGGCCCAGACTGTTGATCACCCACTTACCGTCCCATTCACTTTTCGTAAGATCTGCGAAAGGGTCGGTCTCCCGTAGACGACGTCACCCCGTTTCATCCCACCCGACTGTTTCTCCCATCCGGGCACGTCGCCTCGTTTCCCGCTCACCAGCCACACCCACCCCTTTGCCCTTTCGACCTCACCCCCGTCTCCTTTCCCACCCCTGACCCAACCCCCAATCACGATCTCCCCCTTTGCCAAAGGCTATTGCTGTTATGCCGCTAGCAAGCCTGACGCATCCACCCACACCATAACGTCAAGTGACGACATCGCTTGTGGCTTTCGGAGGAGTGTCGAGGATCGATGCGCAGAGCAGAAGAGGTTAGGGCTGAACAAAATCATGTTTCCAAGACGACATTGCGTAGTTGGAGGTCACACCCGTCATGCCGCAGGGCCCTGGCTCCAAGCCTGCTTGAGAGCCAAGTTCGACCCTTCGCGCATGTCTTGCGTGTGATTTATACAGCACCGTCTGGTTCCCCTGACTTTCGGTGTGGTGTGGTCCCTCTGATCTCCATAGTCTCTTTCCTCGCTCTGCACCGCACTCAGTAGCAGGCCTCCTCATTCTTCCCACTTGCCTTCGAACAACTTGTCCATATCATCTCGAACCAAACCTCTCCAGTAGCACTGGCTACCTAGTATCAAATCGCTCTTAAACTTAATCGTAATATCCGCTTGAATCCTCACCAGAATGTCTTCGGTATGTATATCCTGAGGCGAGGCCTTTTCACAGTAGAGGGCAGCAACTAATAGCCACAACAGCCACAGGACAACAACCCGACTGAGGGACAGGGGAAGCCCGACGAGAAGAAGCTAGAGCAGGCCGGCACTGATAAGCCCACCGACACTAAGGTCGATGAGAAGGCTGAGAAGGCATCATCTGAACAGAAGGGCAAGAATGCCGATGTGAAGGGCCAAAAGGAAAAAGCGGGCCAGTCAGAGGCTGTCCCTGGTGATGCCCAGGAGGAGGATGCTGAAGTAGCATACGACGATGAGGAGTACGACGATGAAGAGGCCGAGGACGGGGAGGAGTACGACGATGACGAGGAAGAAGGAGAAGGGGAGTACGAACCCGAGCTCGAGTACGAGGACGAGGATGAGGCGGCCGAGAACCGGCAGTCAGCACCGTCCGTATCGCAGCCCGCCACGCCCGAGGAGGAGGTCGCCCAGCCCTGGCAGCAGTCGCAGCAGCGGCAGCAGGGCAGCCGCGACAAGAAGAAGCAGCTGCAGAAGGCCAAGGTCGAGGAGCCGCCGCCGCGCCGGCAAAAGTCAAGCAACAAGAGCTACAGCCGGGCCGAGATGGAGGAGGAGATGCGCCGGCAGCAGCAGCAGTGGCAGATGCAGATGATGCAGCAGCAGCAACAACAGCAGCAGGTCAAGAAGGACGAGGGCGGCAAGAACCCGCTAAAGCTGCACCTCGAGCTGAACCTCGAGATCGAGATTGAGCTCAAGGCCCGCATTCATGGCGACCTGACCCTTGCCCTCCTGTAAGTAGCCCCCGGTCTCTTCTTCCAGCTTCCGTTCTTGGGTGACCTTGGCTGATGACTGACTGCAGTGAGCAGTGATGGCCTATGAGCCACCAACCACACGCCGCCGATGACTGCCATCTCAGCCTCGGTTGCCTTCTAGTCTTTCGATACGTTCGTCTCCTTTGTTCTTGATTTCCTTGGATTCCCTGTGTACAACAATCTTTTTTGTTGCCTCGTTCGGTGTCGTCGGTCGGGGAACTGGTGATACCAAAGCGAATGACTGAGAAGCGAATTTAATCAGCGGCATGTACCTCCTGCTTTGCCGGGAGGGTATGGTTCTCGATTCGTTCTCGGCTGTTTCTAGTTAATGTCTCATGTCAATATGCTTAGCCAGCGGCGGTGCTCGTTCCTTGGGTGGTTTGTTTGGCCTAGCCATCTCCTGTATTGTATCCACACGCGCTCCATGGCTTTGCCATCGCCAGTTTTGTTCAACCTGTTATGATTTAGAACCAAAATTGAACTTTGAACCTAGTTCCTCAAAGGCATCTTGTGCTTTGCTGGCGCTGGATTCGTCATCACGTGAGCAGCCAACCTAAGGCAGGTGTCCGGATGACGAGCATCGCGCATGCAGGTCCCGTCACCTACCACGCACTAGGTGATCGGTGCTGGAACCGACATCCGATTCATCCAGAGAAGGTGTGATGCTGTACCGGCCGAGGTATGTCGACTTGCGAACCCATGCTTTGCCCCAAAGCTCAAAGCGACAGCCGGTCGCTCTTGCCGGCAGGATGGGAAATGGGGCTTGCTGCCGACCAGAACCCAAGGGAACGATCGATACCAAGACCTTCGGCCTTGTCAACGACGCTGCAGATCATCATGCCTCGAGGGCTGACAAGTCGCCGACGTCGATAAACAGTGGTCACCCAGGCGGCTAGCCTAGCGAACCGGAACCGGAACCGCAAATAGTCGTTAACATGGGCTAGCCATTCGCCCAATCCCAACGGCAGGGCCGCCTTAGTCGCTGCACATGCTCAGCGTCCAGGGTAATACAGTTCGTCCGTCGTTGCCGTATCGATATCGAAAAGGCTGTGCTAGCTAGCGATATGAAGGGCGCGTTCTGTCTCAATAGGTGCTAGTCCCGTGATTCCCCCCAGTCCATTGCCCAACCTGTTGACGGAGACCCATGACTAACACCCCCTCTTGACCTTCGATGATGGCTCGTGATGGTCCGCATATCCTTCGGTTCCAGGTCTGCCCACAAAAGTCGTGCGTCTGCGGTGGTGGATGTCCTGTCGAAGGTCCGATATTGCCCTGGTCATCGTGGCATGACCCATGGCCTGGTTGGTGGCAACCTCCTGATGATCTCCCTCCTCCTGGTCCTTCCAGAGGCTCCATAGAGTCCTCGATCATCGGCGTCGTCAACCTGAGCGCAGGGGGCTCGTTCGAGGTCGGACCGCCCAGGCAGATAGCCGTGGCTACCCGAAAGTGAGATGCCAAGCGTCACTTGATCGTCGACGAGTGCGGGCTGGGGTTCGTTTAGGGCATCGGCGAAAGACCAATCGGGCGTCCATGCGTAGGTAGATGGCCGTCGAGCACAATACCTGACAGAAAACAAAACAGTGGGAAAGGAGGAAAAGAGGACGAAGCGAGGGATTCGGTGAGACCTATGCGGTAATAATATGCTGACGGCGTTCGCTGGTATTAAAGAAGGCAACGCCACAGGCAAAATCTTGGTCTGTGGGATTTCTGACGCATGGGGTCCACCTTGTATTGTGCCCCTCCCGATATCACACGGGAACCAAGATGCTGTCCTTGGCCCATTCTTTGCCTCATGGCATCGCCGGTGCGAGACCCCTGCAGGACCCTGATGGACCCTGCGGTGCGAACCACTCCGGGGTATTCCCGGTTTTCCAGCCCGTCTGTGGTGAGCAAGCTGGCCGGGATAGCAGCGCACCCAATTGCAGACCGCCCGCTGCTGAGAAACTGACCCGCGCACGGCAGGTGACGGATCGGGTGACCGCAAACTTGAAACTTGCGCGATCAATTGCTTTGCCGCTGCAAATCTCGGTTCCAAGCGATTGGGAAAATGTAGGAGTTCAGCGGTCTCGAAGCCGTAGGCCATTGGTAGATTGGGATAGCCTGATGTCAACCTGAATCTCAGACCACCAAGGGCTGTGAATCTTCATCCGTTGAAAGCCAAGAAAATGGCAACAGAACAAGAAGCCATCGTTTAAATCGCCCCTGCAACCAAGAATGAAGGGATCGTTGATCAGTGGGCCAGGTCTTTTCTTAGGCCTGGTGGAGTTGGCGACCGTCCTCCAGCCCCAACCGGAGGAGCCATTTCAGCAGTATTTCATGGCACGTCGGCGGCCGGCAGCAGGGCGACACGACGACACCTGACAAAGGCTCGGCGGCGCGAATCAGGCACAAGTCGCAGAGAGAAAAGCTGGCCGCCACCCCCACCTGGCGCACAACATTGTCCAATCAGCCCGCCGCTGTTGCGACGCCCTTTGTGCTCCGATATCGCGATTCGCCGTGTGTTCGGCGCAACAGCTGCTCCGTGCACGCCAATTCAACCCCACATTTGCCGTTTTGGGTGCCAAAATTTTGACAGTCGCTGCACGACCATCCCCAGATTTCAGCCTGTAAATCCGTGTCTCGCTGGTCGCCACCCCAGTCTGGTTGGAGTCACCACACGAAAAGGAGTCGATCTGATCCAGTCTCGTCGACTGCGGCGACTGCCTGTCTCTCTTTCTTCTCTTGCTCTCTCCGGTTTCTCTCGTGTTTGCCTGGTCTCCTTTTCTCCTGCCTGGCTGTCAATTCTTCGTCTCGCCTTTCCCCAGACTCTCCACTCCTCCTCCGACCATGCTCCGTTCCGCTGGTGGGCAGACTTGCAAGGCGCTGAGGGCGGTGACTCAATCACCATCATGCCGCCCTCGCGTCCTCATCAGCACTCCCACCTCGTTGAAGACGATCGCGGCTGTCAGCAGGGCCGCTGGCATCAGGAATCAATCAACATCGGCTATCGCTGAGAACGCGGTTGTGTAAGTCAACCCCTGGTGGCGCCCCTCGCCCTCCCCACCACCAAGTGTGTGTCCCATGCGTCACGGCCGCCCAACTTCTTCACAGCCTCGAGGCGAGAGACTCTAACACCTCAATTGCACTCAGGAACCCTCGCGCGAAGCCTAGCCCCAGCTTCAATGCTGAAACCAAGGCACGCGACCATGTTCAGCCGCTGGTCAGCCCCCGCGAGAGTGACATGGACGAATCGTACGTTTCCGCCTCGACCCCTGGCCAACCAGCCTATAGCTCGGTCTCTGGTGTTACACAGGCTCGTTTACTGACAATATCCCTCTTCTATCAAGATTTATTGGCAAAACCGGTGGCGAGATCTTCCACGAAATGATGCTGAGACAGAACGTAAAACACATCTGTAAGTCATGGCCCCCAACCTTCGGGAAGCAACATAGCCCCAGCACCTACCGGAACGCTGGCTAACATGTGAGTCACAGTCGGCTATCCCGGCGGCGCTATCCTACCCGTGTACGACGCAATCTACAACTCCCCGCACATCAACTTCGTCCTCCCCAAACATGAGCAGGGCGCTGGCCACATGGCCGAGGGTTACGCCCGCGCGTCAGGAAAGCCCGGTGTCGTGCTTGTCACTTCGGGGCCCGGAGCCACCAATGTCGTCACCCCCATGGCTGACGCCCTGGCCGATGGTATCCCCATGGTTGTTTTCACCGGCCAGGTTGTCACCAGCGCCATTGGCAGTGACGCCTTCCAGGAGGCCGATGTCATTGGAATCTCCCGATCCTGCACCAAGTGGAATGTTATGATCAAGAGCGTAGGTGAGATCCCTCGTAGGATCAACGAGGCTTTCGAGATTGCCACCAGCGGCCGCCCTGGCCCCGTCCTTGTCGATCTTCCCAAGGACATCACTGCCGGAGTCCTGAGGCGAGCCATCCCCATTGAGTCATCGATCCCGTCCATGCCCAGCGCCGCCTCTCGCGCCGTTCAGGAGCTTTCGAGGCAGCAGCTTGAGAAGTCGATCGACCGCGTTGCCGACCTGATCAACATCGCCAAGAAGCCCATCATCTATGCCGGCCATGGTATCATCTGCGCCGAGGATGGTGTCGAGCTTCTCAAGGCACTGGCTGACAAGGCCTCCATCCCCGTGACCACCACTCTTCACGGCCTGGGAGCCTTCGACGAGCTTGACGAGAAGTCGCTGCACATGCTGGGCATGCACGGCTCAGCCTATGCCAACATGTCTATGCAGGAGGCAGACCTCATCATTGCCCTCGGCGGTCGTTTCGATGACCGTGTCACCCTTAGCATTCCCAAGTTTGCCCCCGCTGCCAAGGCTGCCGCCAAGGAGGGCCGTGGCGGAATCGTTCACTTCGAAATCCTGCCCAAGAACATTAACAAGGTCATCCAAGCTACCGAGGCCATCGAGGGCGACGTGGGAGCCAACCTCAAGCTGCTCCTGCCCAAGGTCCAGCAAAAGTCGATGGAGGACCGCAGTCAGTGGTTCGGGCAGATCAAGGGCTGGAAGGAGAAGTGGCCCTTCTCCAACTACGAGAAGGCAGAGCGTACCGGACTGATCAAGCCCCAGACCTTGATCGAGGAGCTCAGCAACCTGACTGCCGACCGCAAGGACAAGACCATCATCACCACCGGCGTCGGCCAGCATCAGATGTGGGCGGCGCAGCACTTCAGGTGGCGCCACCCACGAACCATGATTAGCTCGGGCGGCCTGGGTACTATGGGCTACGGCCTCCCAGCGGCCATCGGCGCCAAGGTTGCGAGGCCCGACGCTCTTGTCATTGATATTGACGGCGATGCCTCCTTCAACATGACCTTGACCGAGCTCTCGACGGCTGCGCAGTTCAACATCGGCGTCAAGGTCATTGTGCTCAACAACGAAGAGCAGGGCATGGTGACGCAATGGCAGAACCTGTTTTACGAGGACCGCTACTCGCACACGCACCAGCGGAATCCCGACTTCATGAAGCTCGCCGACGCCATGGACGTACAGCACAGGCGCGTCTCGAAGCCTGACGAGGTTGTGGACGCGCTAAAGTGGCTCATCGAGAGCGACGGCCCGGCCCTGCTCGAGGTTGTTACCGATAAGAAGGTTCCCGTGCTCCCCATGGTACCGACCGGACACGGACTGCACGAGTTCATCACATTTGATGCTGGTACGTCCATTCGAGCGGCTTGCGCTAGGTATCCGCCTCCTGTCAGTTCAAAAACGCTAATCTCTTCACTATAGAAAAGGAAAAGCAAAGGAGAGAGCTCATGCGCGCCAGGACTAACGGCCTCCACGGTTAATCGTCCGACCATCCTCACACTTCCATCGATACCCAAATCGGCCATCTCAAGCCGCTTATACCACGCACGCAAGCATTCACAATCCGCCCACCTTTGTCTGCAGCCCACTCTAGCGTACCTCCGAGAGAACACCGTGCCAAACCATGAGAGCACATGGTTGGAGCAACAAAAGCCATTGCCTGCCCATAATATCTATGCCGTCTAGGATCAAAAGTTTTGTTTGCCATTTTGTCGGGAAATGTATTTAGAGGGATAGCGATTCACGCGACACAAAACAAAAAGAAACACAAATTTCACAGTTGCGACGGCCAGCGACGGAACTGTGGTCGTTCAAATACCACACCCGTCCTTATGGCACTTCATGACCCACCAGCCTACTAGTAGAGATGCGTACAACTGCGTACAACCCTGGGTTTTGTCTACCTCTGCTGTAATGCCGATCAACCCCTTGGACATACACTATATCGTCTCTCCCAATCATTCACCCACAACCTAATCCTCAACATGGAACGAATGAAACAGACTCTCCTCCTCTCCTCCTCGAGCCAAATACTGACAACAATGAAAAGAGACAAGAAAAACCAAAACATGTGAAGATGCGGGTGGGTATCGAGATAACAGACACAAAAAGAAATCCACTCATAGCGCCGCGGTTCGCCCAGCCATCGGTCCAAAGCGAGCGCGCCTCAGTCCTCCCAGCCGCAGTCGATCATGTTGCCCAGAGCCCAGCGCTCCATCTCGCGCTCCTGCGCCGCCTCCCAGTCCCGCCTCGCCTTCTCGTCGGGCTCGGCGTCGTAGTAGCCGCCGCCGCCGCCGTCCCCATCACCGGTGGATGGCTTCTCGGGCGCGGGTGCGGTGGCGGCGGCGGGCCGGGTCAGGGGCTGCACGTCGCAGTAGCGCGTCCACACGGCCTTTCCGCTCTTGGCGGCCTGGCGCTTCTGCCGCTCGACCTCGTCGTCGCCGCCCGGGTCTGACAGGCCCTCCTCGTCCGGGTCCACAACCGTGGAGCCGTCCATGTCGAGTTCCGGGCTCGAGCCGGCCGTGGAGGACGGCTCGGAGCCGCTGCTGCCGCGGCGCGCCGGGTGTGGGCTGGTGCGTGCCGTGGGCGTGTCGCGGGCGGACGGCAGCGGCCGGTTCGGGCCTGTCGCGCCGCCGTCGTGACGTCCCACGTGATGGAGAAATGCATCAAGTGTAGCGGGGGACGGCTGGGCCTTGTTGTCTCCGCGAGCATCCATGGCAGGCCTCGCGCCAGAGCCAGCCATGGATGCCGAGGCCTTGACGCTTGGATCTTTGGGCGCCGGGACGGCGCCTGGCGAGGCAGGTCTGTGGCACTTGGGCGGAAAAGCCATGTTTTGGGATGCGCGTCTTGGTAGTAAGCTGAAGTAAACAGAAGCATGTGATATGCTAAGATAACAAACACCCATGATACGAGAGGCTAGAGATAGTAATATCTAAAAGCGTCTGACGTGCTCCTTTTTATACACGGGGGAGGAAGAAACAACAAGGCCCTTGTCACGAGCCAAATAGACAGGGTCAAAACCTACACCGACTTCCCCGCACTCGGTGCCGAGCAGGCACACATGGTCAACACACCGGTGACTTGCCTCCTGTCTGTTCGGGGATCCTGGTGGTGTAGACCGAGGCGCGGCGCCTTTGATGATGCGTAGACAGCCGCCGGCGAGGCATTGCACGGGCACGGCCCGCCGCAGGGAGAAAGGCTAATCAGATGGTCTGACGGCGGAGCAAGCCACCACTGCGTTGTTGTCTTCTGGGCGTGCTGGCTCCCTGTGCACTTGGCGGCGGTGAGCGCGAGAATATGATGTTGCATCTTTTTTTCTACTGCCTTTCCCGGATGGGGTGGAAAGTGAAGAGTAAGTAACCACTGCATCGATGTTAGGGAGGTCGGGTGAGATGAATACGAAGATGAGGCGAGGGAGCCGTGATAGAATGAAAGAAACTTGTGTACATGCACGCGTGCCCAATTGGGGTCAGGTCAGCTGCTCTACAAAGTGGCCCGGCGGCAGGCTGGAAGCATCTAGATGACAAGGAGGAAGGGAGGAACGAAAACAAGGTTTTGCGGTCGCTGCGAATACGTGCGCTGGATTGCGATAACTAGTCACTAAGATTTTGGAGGCAAATGTGTGAGGTACATTGGGGCGGGCGGCGAGGGTTGTCGAATCACGGTCATGTTGATGGACGGATCAAATCCCCAGATTGCCTGACGATCGAAACGAGACGATTTCCCCAGCTTTTGAGGGAGACGGGAAGGCGGCAGATCTGCCCCCCCTTGTCACACACACCTCATGAGGCTCATGCAATGACAGGGTTACCCCTTGTCGACCACGGCCCCCCTATCATGTGATCACGTGCAGCGATGGACTTTTTTTTTTCCTGCAGACCAGAACGTCAACCGAACTGGACGGAGCTGCCCATTGAGTTCGACGGACGGGGGCCGGATCGATCAGCCAGGAAAGGACGTGCAAGGGCGAGTCTGAAGCTCGATTGGAACTGGCCAAAGCCAATTGGCCCAAGATCAAGCATTGCAGGCCACGAGGGAACACATTACTGCCAACAGCGGAGGCCGGAAAAAAATCGTGCGGCCCAGAACCACGAACATAAGCCGAACGACCCGACACATTCCATACACCACACCCCCCGGACCGAAGCCGGGCCTCCAGCCGAAAAAAGAAAATGGCAACCACAATATCGAGCCTACGAGGCTCCCTACACCGCAGCCTCGCGAGGCACCTTCTCCCCGCCGCCCTGGGGCCGCAACCACTCCCCACACCACTACCCCTCTCCCGCAGACCAACAGCAACACTCCCGACCCCTCCTCCCCCAGCGTCGCGCCCCTTCCACGCGCACGCGCCCCTGCGCAACATGAAGCCTCCCAAGAAGGGCGGCGGCGGCAAGTCCGAGGCGGCCAAGACGGCCAAGGCGGCGCTCGCGGCGCAAAAGGCGCGCGTGGCGGCGCGGCGCGACAAGGCCGCCGCGGGCGCCAACCAGGCGGACCCCAAGCTCCTCGCGTTCCGGCGCGTGGTGCTGCAGGTGCGCCGGGTCCCCGCCCGCTCCGCATGGGCCGCAACCGGCACCTGCGCCACTGGACCGTCGACCGGGCCTGGAACCTGCTGCGGCGGCAGCAGCGCGAGGCCCGCACCCGCTGCCTCATGCGTCAGTGGCAGTCGATGCGGGCCGCGTGCGAGGAGCTGCGCCTCACGGCAGGGCCGGGGGCCCGCGACGAGGGTTATCTGTACCGCGTCGCCATGGAGAAGAAGGGCGTCTACGGCCACAACGGCGTCCCCATCGAGTACGCCAGGCCCCAGACCGAGACGCCCCCGAGGCAGCCCTGGAACCACGACTGGAAGAGGTGAAGGCGGACGCCAGAGGGTGGCATGGCGGGGTGTCACACCAAGGCCTCCTAACACGATCTTGGTATGAAGCCTTCTAACTCGCACGCTATACGCTCGGCTCCATCGGATAAAAAGAACTTGTACCAAACTGTCTCGTCTCGCTCCGTGTTGCCCGGGCCGGTGTTTAAGACTGTGCATAACTACCGCGGTTAACCTATGTTCACACATCCTTACATGGTCAATTTCCCCTTGCATTTGGCCGATTATGAATTCCTGAATTTTGTACTTTTGTATCAAAATTGCTTCCAATGCAGTCCGAGTCGGGATCATCTGGCCTGAAGGTCCACGCTGGCACCAGCCCAACAAGCCTAGGTCTCCCAACAACGGGAAGGAGTGTCAGGTGCTTTCGCCGCAGGGCCCCTGGTGGAATGAAAAAGAAGAAAAAGGCAGCAAAACAAAGCCAGAGAAGACGAGACCTCCCAACACATGCTAGAGACCTTGGAGCCTCTATCGTGTCCTGTTCTGTTCCTCCTTGTCCGCTGCCCGCATCGGTGTTACAACATGGTGCTGCCAAGAGGGGCAAATAGGAAAGAATCAGGAATGACAAGGAGAAGAGTAAGTCTTAAAAAAAACCCTATTATACACCCGAGGAACAATGAAGCGAATTTCGTGTCTTGGCAGATACTGTGGAACAAGAATTCAATGTGGGGATGCGTGCGATGTTCGACGGGCTCGTCCTGATAGTGAGTGATTAGGCAGGTTGGCGTTTCGCGTTCGAGTCGTAAGGGGTCGTTGCGGGTGTGTGCGGCGGGCACAAAATCAAAAGGGAGGTGATTAAGTCAGTGGCGCGGGGACAGATGAGGGCTGGTATCTCCAAGTCTCGTTGCGTCCATATGCCGTTGACAACGCACAGCCAGTGCAGACGCCGTCAAGACTCGCCAGCAAGCGAGACGCCGCAGTTGCGCCTCGTTCGCCGATTCTAGCCCATACTTCTAGCAATGCCGATTCTGGCCGCTGCCGTCGCCAGCCCATTTTTCCGTTGGCGCCCCCAGACAATTTCGACCCGAGTCAGGAAAGTGCTTGGCATGCGCATCCTCACTCCCCAGTCAGAGTGAGCAGGCAGGCATGGGGTGGAGAAAAGCTGGGCAAGAGGAGCCTGGTTGACTATAGGATGACGCAGCAGCCGGCGCCCTCGCCCTTCTCGAACGTAAGGAGAGCGGCCCGGGTGGCCGCCTCAAAGACATCGTCGACTCCCTCGCCCGACAGGCTGGAGCATTCGAGATACTTGCGGGCACCGACCTCACGGGCGGCCGACTCGCCATCGCTCTCTGTCACGAACCGGAGGCTCTTCTTTCGCATCTCTTCGATGGCCACAGGGTCCTCGCGCAGGTCCTTCTTGAGCCCAACCAGGATGATGGGTACCCCTGGGCACTTTTCCGTCGCTTCCTCGATCCACTGTTGATTCGTATAGACGCCATCAGCCCAAGCCTTTGCAAAGCACTGTTGCGGCTGCCGTTGCCCGACCTGCCCCCGCCATAAGGTGTTGCCGCTCGGGTAACCGATGCGGTGCAGAGTGGGACTTGCTCGCAGGCTCGGGATGCCCACGAGGTAGCACAACCATGTGCCATAGCATGCGGAGTCCGGAAATTTGGCCGTTACACGGAACATGTCCGCTTCACCGACCCTCTCGGGCAGCCGAATGGCAGGGCAGGTAGGCAGGCAGGTCCACCGTTGGCGGCAAGCAGAGTATTCGAGTTGGAAAGGAAGATGCCTGGGGCGATATCATACCTTGTGTTTCACGTTGTCCAGCGAATCTGGCGTGTCGACCGAGAAGCCTATGAGGATGACGTGGGCCTTGGAATAGGCCAGTGGCCGTAACCGCTCATAGTCCTCCTGGCCTGCAGTATCCCATAGCGCGAGTTGCACAGACTTTCCGTCCACCCTACAGTCGGTCACGTAGTTCTCGAATACAGTGGGGATCTAATTGCCGGGTGTCGGAGATGGGCAGTCAGCGACCAATCTCGTTGGACGAAGGTCGTGATCAAATATCGGCATTGGACGTAGTGCAATAACGGAGAGGAACGCCTGGCGACGATATGCTTACATAGTGCTGCAAAAAGAGTCAGTCAGCTTCTGAATCGGGACTCGCCCAGACGACAACGGCAGGAGGCAGGGATCTTGTTGAAGGTTACTTACTGTAGGGAAGTACCCGAGTGTGAATACGCTGAGTAAACTCGTCTTGCCGCACGCTCCATCGCCGATGATGACCAGTTTCCTGTGAGAAGAAGCGGCATGCCGCGTCAGGAATGAATTCGGGGGAGACGGCAGAAGGGAGACGGGACACAGCAGCTCAAAATTGCCGATTACGCGAGCCGCCCGAGGAATGCGGCCCGGGGACAGAAACAAGAGACATGACAAAACGTGCAAAGGTGGTTGCCGTACCTCCGGATAACATTCTGGTTATTTGCGTTCGCCATGGTTGGTCGCGCGCACGAGGGCGAGTCTTGGCGTGTCTAGAGTGACGTCTGTCGGTCCGCGAGGGGAATGAAGATGCGATGCGAAGACGAGGCGAGGTCGTCGCGGAGTGGTACAGCTATCGCAGGATGCAGTGGCGATCGGAGGGGATTGGTATGCGAGGGATGTTGCGCGTCGGGTTTGCTGCCAGTGCCAGGAGACAATTTCGTCCGTTGGGAGCGACAGGTCTAGGACTAGGACTGGACCGGCCAAAAAGGGGGAGCCGTTTGGATCGGATGCGAAAACGGGTGGGCGGGTACCTTCGTTCGTTGGCTTAGCTATGGCCAGGGTTGGCTTAGGTCCTCAATCGAGCAGGCCCCAAAAGTTTCGCCTCGGTGAGCAAACCGTCACAGCCAGACAAAAGAAAAGATGGCAAGGAGAGGTGAGGACGGAAAGCAAAAAGCGATGCGGAGAATAAGAATGTGGGAGAAAAGGGAAACAGGACCCTGGCTCGTCTCACGAAATTTCCCAGGCGGTGGCGGCGACTTCGACGGCTTCAGCCCAGGTTTTGGGGAGGTCCTTGCTTGGCTATGGCTGCCAGCATTGGGGGGGTGTGGGGGACGATGGATCTGATGGGAAGCGGACGCCAAAAAAAAACAAAAAACGCGGCGCATTGTGATGGGTGCAGAGGCAGCCAGGGCGCATTTGACTGGCCGTACCCAGCGCGGGCGGCGTGCACAAGCAGGGGGGGGGTTCGGTCCAGCAAGGCCCCCCGATGTTACGCAGGACTGGCTACATTAGGTTAGTGTGTACCTAGGCGTTCGGGTTCTCTACACCCTGCAATGTCCTCCTGGGCGGCGCTGATATTGAGGCCCATGAAGCTGCGGCTGGCAGACAGGACGCGTGATTCATCATCTCCGGAGTTGCCGACAGCAACGTGGATGTATGCTGCCATGACAAACATGTACCACGCGGTTGGCCTGTGTGCCGGCCACCATGTACCTGTTGCGTCTGGCCGGCTTCGTTGCCGCCCCCAGGAAGAGCCCGAAGGAAGCACCGAGAGCCGGTCTAACCCAAGCTCGGCGGCATCTGAGCCCGGGACTGGCTAGTTGGGCCGGCACCAGCACATGGGATCTCCAGACATGATGGCATCAATATCAAATTTTCTCTGCAGTGCTCTGGTCATAGGTCCCAGAGTGGCAACAAGATGCCGTCTCCACCTCGCCTAGTGTGCGTGTCTGCCTTCTTAGACATTCCATGAGCCCATACCTACATGCAGCGAGTGTGACATGGACAGGAGGATGCACCACTGCATGCAGTCGAGCGGGGTGCAAGCTGTCCGCCCCAGGCCACAAGAGGCGTCGTCGCGTCCCCGGACGGTCTCGCCGAAGAGCCAATCCATTGTGTGCATATGAAGACATGTGTACCCGGTTGCCAGGCCACCTCGCTGCGCCAACCCCAACCTCCGATAGCACACGGTACAGCACAGCATGTGCCGACGGGACAGCATGTACCTCTGTCTGTGTGCCGACCTATCGAGGCAGATATGCATCCCAAATTACCCGTCTGGGGCGCCTCCAGCAAGGTGCATGTTGCATGCCTATCCGCACGCAAATCATGCTCAACAACGGAGCCTCTCTCCTCGGCACACACACACCGAACCTTGGCACCCTGGGTAGGCCCAAAGCCTTGACGAACCTTGACACCAGCAAGTGGAGCCGCGGCCTGGGTTGGCGGATTAACCCAACGTAAAATATTCACCCTTGGGCAATGCGCCTGCACCGCCTCAATTCATGTCTTCGTATCTGGATCCTGGCTGCCGGCCATGCATGGTAGATACCGACCCGACGCATTTACCTGCTATTGTGCTGTCCTGATAGGCCAGAGCGCCAGGGCGAGCTGCCATCAGAACGGGAGCCGAGACAAATCCCAGCTCATCAGCTCTACAAGGGTTGAATTCTAGCTTGAATGAGCCACCATTGAGAAGATCGTCGTCTTGGCGGCTCGGGAGCGCAGCCAACGTTGCAGAGTGATCCGTTCCCGACGACCCAAAGGATTGTCCACCTTCCGAATTTGGCACTGCTGTTGTTTGGGCGTCACGAGGCAACGAGGCTGCACTAAATATCAGCCAGTGGATGAACTAGAGATGGCCTACTTCCACATCATATGTACAAGTTCAAGCGGCGCCCGCGTCAACACCGGTTCGTGTCATTATTCCAAGCCCCGCTCTGGCAGCAACCATCGAGGTGTGCTGCCGATTCGAGCGGAAAGAGACCGCCCAGGCAGTCCACTCACGAGCGACCGCCTTTGAACCGCCTTTGACACGGACTGGCCCCTGTAGGTATTTGGTGAACGGACAATGCCGCACACCCAGAACAAGATCCATGAATGCACAGGGGTCTGTGGCATTGCAGAAGGCCGAACCCATTGAAAATCGAGCACGCACAGCACGCACAGCACCCCAGTCATCCGTCCTGGGTTTTCGGTGCAGGTTGAGACCTGCCATGTCCCGAGCAGTGTCAAGGTGCACGAATCTCGTAGTTTGCCTACAGGTTTTTGCCTACGGGTTTTTGTTGTTGGCTGCGGATCATAAATAAGGGAGGAGGGCTTCGATGTTCACTCATGTCCATCACCTCTGTTCCGTTGTGGAACAGGTAGGAGAAAATGGCACAACAATGTTACAAATACAGACAAAATCTAGCATAAATGTGCCTGCCTGGTCTTGATGAAGCAAGCACGGGGTGGAGAGCGTGCTGGCCGGACTGGTGGAATGGAAGCAACAATCGAGCCGCTCGCATCTGGCAGGGCTGACACCACCAAAGCTTGGGTCCTCAGGCAGAAACAGGCGGCACCTGACCTTGAGTCCCGCTCCCGCTCAAGGCGGCTGGCGGCTTGGCCCCGCAAGTCCCACCACTCACCTTGGGCATGCAAAGCTGAGGTCGTCAGGCTGTACCCTGTGCACGGTCCCCAGCTGCGAAGGTACCGTGGCGGAACTTGTCGATATTCGAACTGAACAACGTCGATTGAGCGGGCAAAGGAATTGTCGTAAACCCACAACACGTACTGCCGACCGAGCTGCCAGTCGCCCAACGAGGCCATCCAGCAGTCCCTTGCAGACCCCGGCCCGCCCTGCGCAGTCTTGCATCGCGTCCGCTGGCAATAGTAAGGATCCTGACGGACCCCTCCGGAATAAAGCCTCAACCCACAACCACCACCCCTCAGCCTGCCGCAACCTCCACGAGCATCGCTCGCTCGCTCGCTCGCCCACTTCCTTGCCTCTCGCTCCCTCCACGACCCGGTGCCCGCGCATCACGCCGAGGCCCCCCTGCTGCCCGCCAGTCCGCCAGCCCGCCTCGACCATCCCTACGCGAGCCTACGATCCGCGGTCGCGTCCCTGGTCCACGACGGCTGGCTGACCATTTGACTCACGACGATTCTAGTCCGGGCCATCACCAGCCCTAGGTCCAACTCGGGACCCATCGCCTACAATTAGCCTCGCTGACTCCACCTCTTTTTCCTGCCCCGCGTCCGCCACGCATCGCCGACCGCCAATGAGCTCCGCGTCCGCCGGCCCCTCGTGAAGGCTCCCAGCAAGCGCAACCCCAGGATGAAGGGCAGCCGCCGTCAGCCTGCGGCCGCCTCTCAGCAGCAGCCGGCAGCCCCAGCCTCTCCCACCACCAAGGGCACCGCAAAGTACACCAACAAGGACGGTTCCAAGTTCATAACCGTGCCCAAAGTTGCCTCATCCACTGCCGACCAACTCTCCCCCACTGCCGCGTCGATGCCGTCGCCGTCGCCCGCGTCCGCGCCCGCTCCTGGCGCCGACGAGGCCGCCCCTCCAGTCAATCGCAAGAAGGCCAAGAGGCGGGCAAAGGCAGCGGCCAAGGCAGCAGCCGAGGCCGACCTGACTAGAAGTATCGTCAATGGCCTCCCTAGCCCCGCGGCATCTGGTAGCCACGGCTCCAAGCCGTCGATCCCCGAGCCCGAGTACAGCGACGACGACCACGCGCACTACCCTAATCACCAGACTCACGGCAACGGCCACGCGCCACCCCTCGCGTCCAAGTCGAGGAAGAAGAAGGGCAAGAAGGGTGATGGTTCAGTGGCGTCAGCCATGTCATCATCACGGCATCCTGCAAGCGCACATTCACACTCGGCAGCTGGTGACCACGGCCCGCCGCCGCTCGAGCACAGCCTCTCCCGCGCATCCGGCATCTCCAAGGAGAAGATATGGAACACCAGTTCCCAGGAGGAGCGCCAGCGGATCAAGGAGTTCTGGCTCGGGCTGGGAGAGGACGAGCGCAAGTCGCTTGTCAAGGTCGAGAAGGATGCCGTTCTTAAGAAGATGAAGGAGCAGCAGAAGCACACGTGCAGCTGCACCGTCTGCGGCCGGAAGCGGACAGCGATCGAGGAGGAGCTAGAGGGCCTGTACGATGCCTACTATGAGGAGCTCGAGTCGTTTGCGAACCAACCCAATCACAATGGCGAGGCTCCCCCGATGCTCGGGCCGTCTAGGCACTTCGCCTCAACCGGAGGCTACACATCCCAGGTCATGCCATCGAGCTATCCACCGCAGCAGCCCTCACGCGGACGTATAGTCGAGCACGTGGGCGACGACGAGGAGGAGGAGGGTGACGACGACTACAGCGAGGATGAGGAGGATGAGGAGGACGAGGACGAGGAGGAGGAGGAGAACGAGTACAGCGACGAGGAGGAGCCCGAGGAAATCCACCGTGACCACCCGACGGAACACCAGACGGACTTCTTCAACTTTGGCAACTCTCTGACTGTCCAGGGTACGCGGTTCCACGAGTCTCTGAATTCCTTGCCTCCCTATGCGAAGAGCTATATGGAGCAAGTACTGAAGTACGTTTTCCGTCGTGATGTTGACCATTCTCTAGGTGGCATCCTCACTGTGGCCGACGACCTCCTCAAAAACGACGGCAAAAAATTCATAGAGATGATGGAGCAACTGGCCGAGCGCCGAATGGCCCGTGAAGAGGACGCCAAGGACCAATACTCGGGCAACTACCCCCACGCCGTTAACGGCGCCAACTACCCCGCCCACAGCCATCCGCCACCGCCCGAGGATGAGGAGGAGTACGAAGAGGACGAGGAGGAGGAGGAGTACGACAGCCAGGAGGATGAGTACGACGAAGAAGAGGTACAGATACAAAACCCTGCTGCCGCTGATACCTACTATGACCACTGCGAACACCACTGCCCGCACCACTGCCCACACCATGGGACTGAATGCTGCCACACCGACGGCGGTGCTCTTGATGCCGCTGGCCAGCCTTGGCTGGATGCTTCAGGCCGGGAATCACAAGCTAAGCAGCCTTGTCATGCACAGGACACGATGACCGAGGAGCAGAGGATGGAGGAGGGGCGTCGCATGTTCCAGATATTCGCCGCCCGCATGTTCGAACAGCGCGTGCTCACAGCCTACCGGGAGAAGGTGGCGAGAGAGCGGCAAGAGAAGCTGCTGGAAGAGCTGGCTGAGGAGAGCCGAGAGGCGGATCAGCGCAAGGCCAAGAAGGCAAAGGAGGCGCAGAAGCGCAAGGACAAGCTTCAGCAGAAGAAGCAAGCCCTTGCCGAGGAGAAGGCGCGGAAGGATGCCGAGCGTGCTGCCGAAGAGGCCGAGCGGCTAGCCGAGGAGCAGCGCAAGGCCGAAGAGCAGCGGCAGAAGGCCGAGGAGCGACGGAGGAAGAAGGAGGCACAGAAGAAGGCCGAGGAGGAGGATAGGTTGAGAAAGGAGGCCGAACGCCTACGACGCCAGAACGAGCTCAAGGAGCGGCAGGCGGAGCAGGAGCGGAAAGCGCGCGAGGCCAAGGAGAAGGAAAAGAAGGCCAAGGAGGAGGCCAAGCAAAAGGAGAAGGCTGCACGCGAGCAAAAGGAGCGCGAGGCTCGAGAACGCAAGGAGAAGCAGGAGAGGGAGAGGCAAGACAGGGAGGCCAAGGCCAAGGCCGAGAAGGAGGCCAAGGAGAAGCAGAGGAGGGAGGAGCGGGCGGCTCAGAAGGCTGCGACCCTCGCCAATGCACCGGTGCCGATAACGCTGGTTAAGCGCCCGTCCCAGCAGCAACCGAGTGCAGCTCTCCCGGTCCTCCCACAGAACCCTCCCGCCAGCGTCGCGTCGCCGCAAATCCCAGTCGCCACACCCGTTATTCCCAAGCTCCCAACCCCTGCGCGGCCCAGACAGGCGTCTCAGCAAGACCCGAACACGGCGCCCTCGGGGCCCGCCCCGTCGATGCATGGAGCATATGCCCAGTCCATGGTGACGGGCCAAAATACCATGCCAGAGGCGACCACGCCCGTGCACATGAGCCCGGCGCCCCTCGCGCAACTGGGCAGAGTTGGTAACCACGGCGCGTCTCCTCTCGACACAGCAACACGGCTAGCTAGCATGCAGCAGCAGCAGCAATCGCCGCACCAACCTAACTATCTACAGCAGCAGCAACCACCTCTGCCGCCGCCCCACGGCATGGGCTTCGGGGCCCCACTGAGCCTCTTTGGCGGAACAGGCCCCATGATCCCCCCTCCTGGTTTTGGGGGTCGCCTGGGACACGACAACATGTTCCCCACAGCTATGGGCGCAGAGCGGTTCAGGACCCCAAGCTCGCCGGGACCGCCCGGTCTCGGCATGCCGATCCCTTCGATGAACGGACATCCAGGCCGTGGTGGCTTCGGTCCCATGCCGCCTCCGCCAGGATTCGCGCAGACGCCCGAGCTTGCCACCATCGGCACGTACGGAAGCCTGCCCAAGGACTCGCCCATCGGACTGCAGTCGCACTCGAGACACGCGTCGTCGGGCTTTGACTCGCCTGCACCGCCCATCTCGCGCCCTGCCCCGATCGGCCATCCCGGTAGCGTCGTGCAAGGCCATAGGGGTTCGCTAAGCGCCGCTGGGGACGACGAGGAAGGCGGGGACCTCAGCGACCCGCCTCACCTAGGCTCGAGCGCCCTGATCGATGACGAGGACGAACCTCTGCCCGAATTCAACAGCCTCCCCCGGCGAGGTGTCGCTCCAGGGCCCCGCGGGTTTCCACCAGTGGCCCCGGGGCCGTTCGGAATGGACCCAACGGGCGCTTTTGGATCGCCTCTGTGGAGCCACCCCGGGCCGTCACACCTGGCAAGTCCCGGCGGCCTCTTTGGACACACGGCCCCGCCGCCCGGCTTCGGAAGCATGGCCCCCCTGCCGTCGGCCATGCCCTGGGGCACGTCGCCGACCTATGTCGCGCCTGGCCTCGCACGACCCCAGGCGAACCGTTCGGTCCAGATCCGGCTACTCCTCTGCCGCGCGTGCCAGGAGCTCAGCGAGCTCAGATCCAAAGCGTCGACGCCCGACCGGTCTGGCGGCAGCAAGACGCGGACGCCGGACCCTGAGAAGGGTTACAACTCTCTCCAAGACATCAAGGCGCAGATCGACATCATCAACCCTGGCGACATAGTCACAGTGGCGGAGCTTCTCGACCTGTGCGACACGGAGGGCAACCAGGCGAATGGGGGCGGCAGCTTCGAGACTCGGCAAGACGACGCGACGAACCAGGTTCACGTCCGCTGGTTACCTACCGACAGTGACCAAGTTACGCAGCGAGCAGTGGGTCGCAGTCTGGGCGAGATCGGCAGCCCCATTATTGGTGGGGGATCTGGAAGCAGCAACTCGCCGTGGGGAACACCCGTGGGGGGCCGATAGGGCGGCCCACACGGTGGCCGACGTAGTGACCGGTGGAGTTGCCAGTAGATGGCCCCCGGAGCCTTGAAATCCGCCGACGGCCCGTGTTCGTTTTTTATCCGCAACGGGCAACATCAAGCCCGGCTGCTCTGGCGCGCCGATGCCAGGGCGCCATGGGCGGTAAAGGGATCGGGTAGGGAGGGATGGATAGGCCCGTGGCCTTGTTTGCGACATGCCAGGACATGGTCATCAGAGTCGGTGTTATTCGGTGCTAACCAAGTATTGAGTCTCTTTCCCACGTGAAAGCAGCGGTGTTACTTTGTTCCAGCAGCGTATTGCTCATTCGTATGACACGCCTTGCCCCTGACAGGTTTCTTCCCTAGCCCATCTCCTGTTCTGCGATTATTGCCTTTTCTTTTATTTGATTTTTAACTCATGGAGGAAGCACTCTTCGGCTGCAGAGAGGCTTATGGGTTGTGGTCATCCAGCCCCGGTTTTCGTTTTCTCAACAGACACGAGCAATAACGCGGTATTGTTTGCATGGTGACCCCGTTCGAGTTTCCAAACATGAGGCCTTCACACACATACCACACATTTACCGCCGAGCGAGACCTTTCCCCACTTCGTCCAGACTCGATGGTATTCTGCCTGTTGTTTGTTGCCAGCCCTTTCGTGCCACTGCCATCCCTTTTTCTCTCTCTTCTCCACTCCCTGGCCCTCGTCTTGCGTTTTGTCATGATACTGTAGGAGATAATGAGGCCAGCGGGACGGCAAGACCGGCTAGCTTTGGTGCGGGAAGCGCAACCAAGGAGAAGACGCGCCAGCCATTCCGGCGACCATCTGCCTAGGTAGGTAGCCGGTTGGCCAGGGAGGAGGTTGGGCTAGACACGTACTGGCTGAAAGGGGACATGTCTCAAATCGACACTCATACGGAGATTGAAGGCCGAGTTCTACGGCCAGGCTAGGAGTAGTTGTAAATAAAACCGGTGTCTATCAAGAGCGGACAGGAGAGGCGTGTGATGGGGCTAACTCGTGACTCTTCACCGACATATTTCCCCAGTACCCCATTATTCATACTCTAGTTCAACGGGGGGTTTTTTTTTCCATGGTAAACCTCTTGTACCCTTCCATACCCCGTCACTGACGCTGCTGCTGGTACGGCTGGTAAGCCTGCGAGTCCGCAAAGGGATCGTACTGCTGCTGCTGGCTCTGCAGCACGAGCGGCTTCCTGTCGCCCTCACCGTCACCCGATCCCGGGGCGGCAGTAGCGGCCTCGTCGCCAACAGGAGGGTACGCGCCGCGGGCGATGGCGGCGGCCTCTGCGGCCCTGCGGACGCTGCGGTGCTCGCGGCGCTCGCGGCAGCAGCAGAAGCAGATTGTGGCGGCGCCCGCGACGGCGGCGACGGCCAAGACGAGGCCGATGACGACGCCCGCCGTGGGCACGCGGTCGTCGAGGCGGTCGCACGTCGTCGTCGTCGTCGTCTGGTTACCCTGCCTGTCGGACCCGCACCGCCAGCCCGGCAGGCACTCGGCGACGGCGAGGCCGGTCGGGAAGCACGGCAGCTGCCGGCCCGACTCGGGTCCCGTCGTCTGCACCGGGCACGTCGTCGTGGAGATGGTGCGGGTCGTGCGGCAGACTGCTGTCTGCGGGGGGGATGATGTGGTTGCTGTTGTTGCTGCCGAGGCGGCGGGGGGAGCAGCCGTCGTCGTCGTCGTCGTGCCGCCCTGGGTTTGGCGCGCGTCGAGTATGCGCGGGGCAGGGGTGGCGGCCGCCGCGGCCGCGGCCGCCTCCCGGCCATGGTTCTGGTGGTGGTGGTGGTGGCGCCGGCGCAGGTCGGCCATGCTGGGGCTGTCGCCGAGCTCGTCGCAGCGGCGGAGGGCCCACTCGGCCTCGACGGCGGCCTCGCGGCGGGTGCAGCCGGCGTCGACGAAGCAGCGCTGTATGTCGGCCGCCTCGACGACCGCGCCGTACCCCAGGACCTGGCCGAGGCCGCCGGCGGCGGGCCAGCTCTGGGCTGGGTGCGAGAGGCAGTAGCTGATGCTGCCGGCGTGGCCGCACGCGGCGAGGTCGGCCAGCTCGGCGGAGCGCGAGGCCAGACAGAGGGCCCGTTTGCTGCTGCTGCTGCTGCCAAGTGCCGTGGCTGCGGTGCTGGTTACTGAGAGGAGGAGGGTGAGGGCCGCGAGGGCTGACTGCAGCGGCGTGTGCCGGCTTGGGGGCCTGACTGCCATGGTTGAAGTAACGTCTTTCCACTGCCGATGTTGAGACTCGGGCGGGATATCTCGACGGAGGTCGCCGTATAGGTGTGAAGCTCACTCTGTTGCTACCAGAAAAAGATATTTGGGTGCCAAGACGGAGAAGACAAGAGACCTCTAGAAGGGGTGTGATCGGACCACGGCTATGGAGGACAGGAAGAGGGTGTGTTGAGCCCTATATGACCGGACAGCAGGACGCCCGCCATCCACGACTGGGGCGTAGTTGCTACAAACGACGCTGCAGAGGTAAAGAGAAGAAAAAAAAGGACGCTACTCCAGCAGCCCGGGGCTCGTGAGCTGCGCGCATCCGCAGCAAACGCCAAGCCCCCGGCCAGCTCAAGATGCCTTGAGGGACCTGTTCTAGCGCTTGCTGCGCGCCAGATCTGCTCTCACCTACAGCACGCACGGAGATTGGAGCCGTTCTGGGGGTCAAGACGAGGAGAAGGATTTGTGACGGCGTCGCATCGGGGCTAACAGTAGACAAGACGGGCAGAATCAGCTGGCGCGCTGTAAAAGTGCTGGCTGGCTGGCGGGGCAAGTACATATCATCCATCACCCTCGCGCCCCTTTTGGAGGTCTGCATGTGAGCATCGTGCACACAGCTGGTACCATCTACACTTGGGCGCAAACGTGGCTGGCTGCTTTTTTTTTTTTTTGGAGATCTAGACCCCACGCCTTTGGGTCCCCTCTGGCACAGTAAACAGCCAGCCGCCCCTTCCAAAATGCAAGTCAGCTGCTAGCGCCTCGATTGATTGGGGGAGGTGCGGGATGAGATGCTGTGGGCTGGGGGGCTAGGCTAGGGCCCAGGATGGTCAGCATGCGGCTGAAGGAGGACATGTGCCGAAGCCACGCAGCTGCCCGAGACGCCAAGGCGGACCAGCACGAATCCAAACGGTAGCTGGGATGTGATGACAGCTGCCGCGTTGGGCACGAGAGCTGAGGGTGTGGCTATGGGTGGTTGGACTATCAAGCGATGGTTTTGATTTTGATATGAACCGGACTATGGCACAACATGGACTGATGCTGTATGTGATGCTCCCCTTCCTAGAGCAGAAATAGCACCCTCAAAACCCACCCACCATCTTCGTTCCGAATTCGGATCTTATCCAAACACTTGGTTCTCAGGCGTACGAGTGAGGACGGCGGCGCCATAGAACCCCAGGCTCCTGGCATCACACCTCATCCTGGCACGACAAAGGTGCCCTCGTCTTTTGTCCTATTACTTGCTGTGCGTCTTTTCGCACCCATAACCCGTCAGCAAACAGCCAGTACATTCCAGGGACATGACAACGACAGGACTTACCGGGCAGTTGTCGCAGCTGCATTCCTGGCCGCAGGCGCAGGTCTTGGAAGTCTCGCAACCGCAGTTGGCCATTTTGACTGTTTGTTGGGATATGGGTGTGGCTGGTTGTCGTTTGTGATGTTTGAACAGGTCGTGAGAAAAACTTGTTGTGTGCGTGTTTGTGTGGATGTGTTTGAAACTGCTGCCACGGAGGAAAGGGCCCTATAAGTATCCGCTGGCGCGGCAGCAAGCTTGCCACCACGGGACAAGCGGCGAAGCTTAAAAACAAGCTCCTCGTGATGATGAGGTCAACTCGTCCGCCACATGGTGGTGGGTAAGGATGACTTTGGCTCCGAGGCTCTCTTGCGGGCTTTGTGCATGGCTATCAGCCAACCAATGATGATTTGTTGCGTCGGGCCAACATCAACCAGTACCACTTGCTTCGGACGAGGCGAGACGGGACGGGACGAGACCAGCCAGATGGCCAGCCACCTCTCACATGCGGACGCCACCCAGTCGAGATCGACGGGGCCTGGCCAGACTCACATGAGCAGAACCTACAGTGAGGGCCAAGTGGGTTTCTTCCAAACAAAAAGAGGGTTCATTCCCGCACAAAACATATCTAATATACCAAGAAATGCCGTCGTGGTCCCGTACGCACCAGTCCTCCAAGACATCCTTTCGTTCTAATCGTCGCATATGAAACAATCCAGATATTATGATGTCACCGAAAAGAAAATCGGCCCAGGGGAAAAAGGTGCCGTGTTCGCCACAGCCCGGTTGGACCCCGGCTCCTCTAGGTAGGTGATTTGAATGCCACGCGCAAGAAGGAAAAGAAGAGTGTCGCGGACAGAGAAGTAAAGACAGTCTAATGTGGCGCAAGAAACTACAAGCGAAAGAAACGAGAAAGGTCTCGTTCGAATCGAGGGAGATCAAAGACGGCAGACATGCTAACGAGGGGTACTCCTCAGTCATCCCATTCCTCGTCTAGCTGGTCGATGAGGCGGTTCTCGTCCTCCCTGTTCCTACTCCTGCCGTTTGGCGACGAGGAGATGATGCGGTACCCTCGCCGCCCGGGCAGGCAGCGGGAACACGACGATGTGACGACGACAAACATGTCCTAGCATTCAGGAGGCGGCGGTCAGCAAAATGAGGACAAGACAAGAGTTTGGGGCGGGGGAGGGGAGCAAGCCAGGCAACAAGCCACGCACCGAGAGAAACTCCCAGATGCCGGCCCACAGGCTGTAGTTTGGAAGCTGGCGCCAGCCGCGGGCGTGGGCGACGGTGCGCTGGTAGAAGACGCCACCGAGGACGTAGACCATGACGGCGATGATGAGGATGATGGCGAACAGGCCGCCGGGGCCGACGCTCCCGGGCGGGTGGGGCTCGACGCCGGCGCAGGCGCGGGACGAGCGCACGTCGAAGAAGTAGGCGCAGCCGTCCGGGGAGCTGCCGATGTACGACACGGCCGCCTTCTCGCCCACCATGTCGTGGTCGCACACGAAGGACAGCGTGGCCGACTTGCGACGCTCGCGCGACGCCTCGCTCTGCCGCACCCGGTCCCGGCGCGCCGCCTCGGCCGCCGCCTCGTCGTCGAACCCCTGGTGCGCCGCCCCCGAGTGCACCGACGACGGCGCCCGCTTGTCCCTGGCCTTGGCGTCGCCGCCGCACGGCGAGCCGCCCGTGTACTGCAGCGAGACCTTGCGCCCGCGCGCCGTGAGGACCGACGATGCTTGCCTAGGATGCCCGAAGTTTGTGTGTCAGCAGGGGCCGCTTTTCCTTTGCCCTTTCCTTGGCCCTTCCTCCTCCTGACGATTCCAGAGACGTAGAAAGAAAACTCACCCTAGCGAGTACACCTTGCCCTCCAGCTCGTAGTGCGCGCTCACATTCTTCCAGGCGGCCGAGCCCTCGAGCCCAACCACGTCCTTGACCGGCTTGACGACGGGGGCGCAGATGTTGAGGGTGAAGTTTGCCGGGTGGTCCCAGCCGCGGGCGAAGTAGTCGGCCGTCGGCACGCCCGACTTTGGCTTGGCGCCGTGCTCTGGGGGCGCGACGGCCGTGTCCTTGCGCAGGTCGTGGAAGCCCACAGTCGACGTTGCGGTGCAGGGCTCGGCCGTGGTCGTGGTCTTATCCGGGTCGGCGGCGGCGAGGGCGGCCAGCGCCAGCAGCAGCGTGGCGGGCCCTGGGGCGGGCGCCATGGAGAGTCTCATCGTAGGGGGGGAAGCGGGCGGCACGGGAAGGGTTCGGCGGGATCGGGCCGTGTCGTGTCGTGTCGTGTCGTGTCGTGGTCGGGGGTTGTGGGTGGTGTTGATTGCTGGGCCGACCACTGGGCGTGGTGTTTTGAGGGGGGATTGCTTATGGATGATGATGGATCTATGTCTGCGCATCAGCGAAAGAATCAACGACGACGTGGAGCCGGCAATTGGCGGCGTCACGTAGTGGGGCCCTACGAATCGTGGCGACCGAGCTGGGCGCCGGGCCCATTGTGGTAATAGAGTTTGCGGATTAAGCTGTCGGAATCTGCCCGGTGCTGTTTACTGCGCCATCATTGATGTCTTGCCAGCCTATCAAGGCACGAGTATTGATTGGGCAATGGAGAAACAGTCAGAGGCTCTCCCGCGGTCGCGTCACTGTCTGTGCTGTGGTGGACAGTTCGGAGGGTCAAACCTACGTAATGTCAATCCCCATCCCAGAAGCTTCAGGCAAACGCTGCTCTTTCTTTGTCAGCAGGCTGGTGTCACGGGTAATAATCTACTTCTAACCGGCTCTAGGAAATGGGAAAAACGCGGGTACTGGGATTGTACCTTTTTGCGGGCTGCAACGTGTAAAAGTACCTCCCTCCTTAACAATTTGTTAGTAAAAAGGGAATTTTTGCGGGAAAAAATCCCGGTGCACTAACATTGCAGGGTATATTGTTATTGGGGATTTTTTATTAACTGCATACGTTTTCGTTACAGGCTACAAATAGCAAATAAAAAAGGGTTGTATAAAAAGTTACTAAATCGAAAAAACGTGCACGCGTTATTATTGCGCTTTATAAATTTTAAATAATAAATAACAAATATATATATTTATTTATTTACCTTGTTCGAGCTATATAGCACATAAGGTATATGTTACGGGACCAGACCAAGGTAGTACCTGTTACACCAAGGCAAAAGAGGAACGTTGTTGTAGCTGGGGCTACAACCCATGCGAGGTCCTTATAAGCGACTGTACCGTGACAACTACAGCATTGCCTTTTTGGTTGGTGCAAATCCCTAACACCGGTTCGCTCGGGGCGCGTCGAGCTCCGGACCGCCGTTCTTACCAAGGCCTCTGAGCGAGTTCTGCCCTTGGGCTTCGACTTTATCGTCCAGCAGTTCGTCTCGCTCGATGTGTCCCGTCATCCCCGAATCCTACTACTCATGCTCTCACGATGCACCCCTAGACCGCCTAGCCTACAAGTTGCTTTTATTAGGCAGCAGTCGGATTTCCTTACTTGTCATTTGACCACCCTCTGCTAAAGCCCCTCGCCGCCTCCGTATCCCCGCCACGCGAGCATTGTAACGGTTCCAGTAGCGGATTGAAGCCACAACCTCGTTTGTTGTCAGGAGCTGATAGTGCTGAAAAGGGTGGTGGAGTGGCATCGGTGCCGAAGTCCATACTCGAGGCGGCTCCCAGGTGATGCAGGGGGAGATGGTGTAGTGCGTACCATTAAGCTTCGGCTAAGCCGTTCGTCCGCGGTTTGGGCACGAGGGTTCCGTGCGGATTAGTCGGGTGGTAAGTGGTAGGGTCCGCTGGAGCCTCAGGCGGAGTAAGCCTGGTAGTGTAATGAGCCACGTCCCGTGGAACGAATGTTGGTTTATCAGCGTTTCGAAGGCGCGGAGGCGCGTTGTATCGACTTTTGGGCAGTGCTCGTCTGGATGCTGTTAAGCCGATAGTTTCCTGGGGCACGCCGTCTCTGCTCACGGTGCGCGCGCTCCAAAAGGTTCGCTTAATGTGCCTGGGAACATCCGGGTTGGAAGAGAAAGGGTCCCGTCCCGCAGTGTCAATTAAGCGCAAGTAGCTGGCCGAACAGCGGCCAAAGGTGAGGCTGCGCGGGAAGATGCGCGGGAGTTGTTGCCGGTAGTGACCCGGCGCTCGTCGGGTGTGAACTTTGGGAGCTTTTTCCTTGTCTCGACCGTTGTGATGGCGGCAGAATACCCTCCACTGCACAACGTACCCGGGAGCCGTCCACTGCCTGCCGTAAATGGTCTCCAGCGCGGTCGCTTTAGGAATTCGCCCCGTGATAACAGCGTTCCTTTGACCGTGCTGGCGGCATCCTCCGATTCGCGTCCATCCCGTGGAGCCATAACGTAATAGGGACGGGAGGTTGGGGTTCTTCCTGGTGCTATGGCGTAGCGTGCCCTCTGTGCAGCCTAGCCTTACATTGGGTACTTGGGCCTCCAATTAAGCCAAAGTCGCGACTTTGGCTTAGTCGTCCTTTTGGTAGCAAGTGGGTGGAGGCTCCTATTGCCGAACCGTGACAAAAGGGGCCATTGGTGGAGGCCACTTTCGACCAGCACCCGCATCTGGCGAATCGCAGGTACTTGACCTCGGAACGTACCTGCCTGGTCTATGTACCTAATTGAGCTATGCACCGGGATACACGCGCCTACTGGGATGGCGCCGGTCAAATAGCGGTGCCAACCAAGGGCGGGCACGCGACGCACCGGCTAGGTATAAGGGCGACACGAACGCGTCCCCGCTCGAGACTTGATCCACTGTAAGGCCAAAACCACGAGACGGACTCTCTACCCCCAACTTAACCAAGGAGGATTTCCAGTCCCAAGTTAGGGGCCCAATAAAGGCAGCGAGGGCCGACTATTCCTCTCCTCCGGATATGCCGGATTCCTCCGGATTCCATTCCATGTACCCGCAGCCACCAGCGTACAAACGAGAGCAGCAAAAAGATCCGCGGCCGATAGCCTGGACTGAAGGTTAACGTCCAATCCCATAGTTACAGCCGCGATCGTCTAAGAGGCCGGCGTTTACGACGCGGTGGTCGCGAAAGCTAATCCACCGGAACTAAAATTTCCTACGTAATTGCCACACGGAGCTTCCACCACTTAACAAAAATCGGCTTAACAACATTCTTTTACATTTTGGGGCTTTTTATTCGCCACGCTCAAGGTATATAAGTAAGGGCAGGTGCCGGGTGGAAGGAGGGGAGGCGGTAAAGTCGTTATTCGAAAAGTTTCGCGATAGCGGCGTGCCAGTTCCGCCTGGCGCGCAGCAGCTTAACAACGGCTACGTGCCCGTTCACCGCGGCCCATGACAGCGGCGTCCGCCCTTGTAAATCTTTCGCGTTAACGTCGGCTTTGCCTGTAGCGAGCAGCAGTTCGACGACGGCCTTGTGCCCGTTCGCCGCGGCCTCTGACAGCGGCGTCCGCCTGCGGTTATCCCTCGCGTTAACGTTGGCTTTGCCTGTGGCGAGCAGCAGTTCGACGACGGCCTTGTGCCCGTTCTCCGCGGCCCATGACAGCGGCGTCCGCCTGCGGTTATCCCTCGCGTTAACGTTGGCTTTGCCTATGGCGAGCAGCAGTTCGACTACGGCTTCGTGCCCGTTCTCCGCGGCCCATGACAGCGGCGTCCGTCCGTATTTATCCTTCGCCTCAACGTTGGCCTTCCCCGCCGCCAGCAGCGTGACGACGGCCTCGTGCCCGTTTTCGGCGGCCCACGACAACGGTGTACGCTCGTATTTATCCTTCGCGTCGACGTTGGCTTTGCTTGTAGCGAGCAGCAGTTCGACTACGGCCTCGTGCCCGTTTTCGGCGGCCCACGACAACGGTGTACGCTCGTATTTATCCTTCGCGTCGACGTTGGCTTTGCTTGTAGCGAGCAGCAGTTCGACTACGGCCTCGTGCCCGTTTGCCGCGGCCCATAACAGCAGCGTTTGCCCGTATTTATCTTTCGCGTCGACGTCGGCTTTGCCTGTAGCGAGCAGCAGCTCGACGACGGCCTTGTGCCCGTTCGCCGCGGCCCATGACAGCGGGGTCCACCCGTCGTTACTGTCCTTCGCCTCGACGTCGACTTTACTTGTAGCGAGCAGCAGCTCGACGACGGCCTCGTGCCCGTTCGCCGCGGCCCATGACAGCGGCGTCCGCCCGTATTTATCCTTCGCCTCAACGTTGGCCTTCCCCGCCGCCAGCAGCTTGACGACGGCCTCGTGCCCGTTTTCGGCGGCCCACGACAACGGCGTCCGGCCGTGCTCTGTATACTTTGCTTCCATGGCGGCGCCTTCATCTTTGAAAAAGGGGCTATCCATTATCCCCAGCACCTTCCTATCCACCTCTCTCCAAGGCCCGTGCCCAGGAGATGTGTTGTCCACACTTCTCAATGCTGCCCCAGTCCCATAAACCCCCATGGCCTTTCGGAAAGACTTTACTGCCTCTTCATATCGTTCCATTCCGTTCAGTAGCATTCCGGAATTCCATAATCTGGCCGCTTTGTCCAAATGACCTTGGCACCGGCACCTGGTCCTAGGACATTGAGGAACTCCTCGACTGCTCACGAAGTACTCATAGCTTTCTCCGGCTTGCGATTTTCTTCGAGATTCGTCCCAGTCCCAAACAAGCACCAAATCGGTGGGAAAGGTCGTTATTGAGTGTGACCACTTAGGCAGACGGTCTGTAGGGGGACCCGCAATCCTGATAATGGTCGAAAAACCGTCGCACGGCCTGATGATTGTCGACCTTGATGCTCCCTGCAGAAGGCAAACAACATCGCCTTTTTCGATGGCCTTTGCTGAAGCCTGGAAGGCGAACCGAGATTTGGGTTCCACCTCCGCATCGGGATGGTCGGGTGCAGTCTTCCAAGTGATTTCCATATCATCCCCGGCGGAGGATACTTCCCCAAAAACGTAGCCATTGGCTTCTACCACTGCTACCTCCTTGGCGTCCCATGTGCTGACAGACACCGCACTGGGGAGGCTGAAGTTAACAAGTTCGCGAAAAAGGTCATTCCACGAGGATTTGTAGTCGACTTTGATCCTAGGATCATCCGAGCTCATGCCAAGCAAGGCATAAACTTTGTCGAGAGGGTTGGTAGCCTGGCGAGTGTGGTACATATCCACCAGCTCATTTAGAGGGCGGATATTTAAGGAAAACCTGGCTGGCCGACTAGTGTCGTTTCTGTCATGCCGGCGCCGGAAGATTGCGTCCTTTATGAGATGGGCTATCGGTGGGATTAGGGCCTGCAGGTTCGGGTGCGTTTTATAGAACGGCCCAAGTACGCCCAAGCCCAAGCAGAACGCATATCCGTCGATTTCCGTAGAACCGTACTTGATCAGGACGTGTCGAGCTGCAGCAACCTCCTGAAGGACCTGCATCAACTTTGTTAATAGCGGCTTTGCTACTTGGTTGATCGTTTGCCACTTACCCAGATGCGCCGGAACCATTTCCGTTCAAGTAGACCGAGGATTGCTCGCCGCTCCCTTTCGTCCAGTTGGGAATCCACACGCTGCTCTTCAGCAGCAGCATGTTTAGCAGCAGCAGCAGCACGGATTGCTTCGAGGGCTCGACCCCCGCCGCCCGCTTGATCTCCGTTGTCCGATTGATCTCCGCTGTCTGGGGGGTCTACAAGCCACACAATTACTCGACTTGCTTTGGCATAAATCTTTGCCATAGACTGAACCTGCTGCCCTTTTTCCTCGTTGTCGTCTTGGTTGATGCAGATAGCATCTATCCATAGGACCCTCTCCACAAAGCAATCTCGAAGATGCGAAAGTGCATGGTGAAGGTTTGCCCGGACAGACTGCTCAACGCCGTCTATATAAATAGACAGTTTGTTTTTCTCAGATCCCCATACGTACGATAGGGCCTCGTAGGGATGGGTTCTTCCTGAGTCCAACATAGAGCAGGTAATGAGTCGACATTCTATGCGGGAATTCTGGTCTTGATGGGGCAGAAGCTGGAGTAACCGCACACTGCCTTTCGGCAAACGCTCATCGTATGGAGACATGGTGGTGAACGTATAGGCCAGTTGGAAGGGAGGCACTGGCATCTAATGGAGGCAAATTGACGGTCAACTGCGTATGTTCGCTAAGGAATAAAGTGTCTTGAGGGGCGGGGAGAGGGAAATCCCCTTTCAACCCGACGTTCGGCTGGATCGGTGCCCGACGCTCAGCCGCATCTGAACCGTCCTCGTCCGTGATTGGCTGTTTGTCGGCACGTCAGATAAACCCATGCGCGTTTCCCTGGTCTGCATCTACTCGGGGGTTGTACGTTGTGGACGTCAGTCCACAAAGTACAACCCCCGAGTATCTGCCCTGTTTCTTTACAAAAAAAACACCAGAACAGTTCCTCTTTTTTCCTCGCGCGCCTGTCTTCTAAGAGCCTTTCGTTCCTCAAGGCATAGATACTTACGCACAAAGTACCCCACCTCTCTGTGGCCCTACATTTGGCGGTCCTCAGCCCTCAAGCGCCACAGTCGCTATGCACCGCCGACTGCATCATCTTCTTCATCATTTTCTTTCCTTGCCGTCGAGCGCTGTGAAGTCGATGGATCGGGTACTTGACGTCTTTTCCGGATATCACGGGGTAGTGCCCGTCGCACTGACTTGTAGCCATGCGAGACTGAGAATGCGAGGATCCGGCGGTAGGCTCCATGCTCACGCTCCACAGTGCGGAAGAGCTCGGCGATGGCCCGCGAGGGCGTTCTGCCGGTTGGTAATATCAAGCCTCCGGCGTCGCATTCCCTACGGTCGCCTTCCTGCCAAATACTAGCAAAATGTTTTTTTTTTTGGACCCGGGGCGAAGTGTTAGAGCCAGATGGGGGGTCAATAAACTAGTGGTGCGGAAAGTTGTTCATTCAAGGAATCTGCCCTGTGGGCCTCTTCGCGAGGCGGGGATATCTGTCTATGGCGGGGTAGAGCTACGTGCTAATCACATAGTCGCTGCACCCCTTGGTAGCCGTGGCACGAAGGCCGTGCCCGAAATATTGCTTTATGTGTATCGACCCATTAGCAGTTACCGTACAATTCCTGGATATTTTTTTGCCCCATGCAAATGCGTGCGCTTCGCCGGACACCGGACGAGCGTTTTGACGTCCGCATGACGTCCGTGCGCGCACGCCGCCATAAGTGCCGTGCCTTCGGCCGGGCCCTCGAGCTCCGGGTTGGTCCGTGACAAAAGTTACTCGGCTCCTATACGAAGCCTTTAATCGCTGCCATGCACAGCGGTGTTATGGCGCGGCGTGCCCTAACACTTCTTACCGGCCCGGGCACTTCGGGCCTGTCCCTCTACCAGGAAGAATCTTCCTTTGCTTACTTTTGTCTCCTGCCCTCGTCGCCGTGACACAGGGGGTCATATGACCAGGCCTCACGCACGATCCCCAGGGCCGGCCTTTGGCCGACCTCTTTACCCAATACCATCTTGCCTTGACTACTGTTTATCCGCCCTACGCGCTTTGATAATTTGGCTATTAAAAGCTAGAAAACAAAGAAGAGAATCGGTGCGTTGCACCGGGTAACGCGTGCAGAGATTTATCCGCGCGTTGCCCCCTGCAGGGGTCACGTGGTCACGTGACGTCGTGGCCCTCCAACTTGCGATCTGGAGGAAGCCTGCAAGGCCGTGCCGCTCCATACACTGTTGCGCCACTACCCGTCGGGAACGTTTTGGAACTAGCCCGAAATAACCCCACGGGGCCTGGGCAAATCTGTGACGTGTTGTGCACTGGAAGGGGTCCTCCAGGGGAGGTCTCAGAGGTTCAGGTTACTCAGCTGGAGATGCAAGGGTGTAGTGCATTCAGCGATGAATTCCGAATATCAAGAAACGGTTGCTTGCCCTCCAGATCCCTTGACAGGGGATCTTGCGGGCCCTACTTATACATAATGCCGTAGGGCCTCATGTCGTCACGCTGCAATCCTTTCGAAGCCTCTGGTTGCCACGCTGTAATCCTGTTCGTAGGAAGTGGTTGTTATACCGTCATCCAGGCGTTTGTCACTCTGTCATTCTTTTCCGGATGGCTTTCCAGCCTCCTAGCTCCCGTCCGGGAGGCGTTAACTCGTGGGGTATTACAAAATCGCTGTGATTTAATGGTGCCATGTGATACAGAAATTGATGTGGGTGTACAACGTACTGGGGCTGACGCACTTTGTTGAGAGCCGCGTCCGAATCGGCCCGCGTCCGGTAGCGGCTCGCTAAATCGGACCTGGCAATGTTATTGGTTCGCCAAGTGCACAGACAGGAAAAGGTGACGTTATGGACGTGCTACACCTGTTCGTCTAGTTAGCTCGTGGTCGTTGCTACTTCCGGGCGTTGTCCGAGTCTGAGTTCCACTTGTGCCCTGGCCTCTACTACCTCCTCCTCTGGGAGGTATAGGGCTGACTTGATCTTCCGCTGGGGCCGGCACTGTCCTATGGTTCGACACCCAGTACCCCAGTTTGGCGTGTGCCTCTGGGGCCCGAACGCTAGATCCAGGGTGTTGCCTTTGCGGTAGGTGGGTGTTTTGTCAGGGTTCAACAGGACTAGCCCTAGCTTTTCTGCGAGGTCTGCTAGTTCCTGACCCTTGCTGGTCCACCTGGGGTTATTGTTCCAGTCGGGGTGCTTTGCATTGAAGTCCCCGAGCACCCTCCTTTTCCCTGGGTCCAGTGCATCGCACCAGGCCCGGGCTCGTTTGTTTCTCCCCGGTGTTGGGTGCCAGTATGACGTTGACACCGCGAGTCCCTTTAGGCCCACCGATACCGAGTGGTATCTGGGTTTGTTTTCCACGGACCAGCCTGCAAGGTGCTTGCCCACGTACACTTGCCGCCTTGCATTTTGGCCCTTCTTTGGCCGCACACACCCACGCTGGGTGTCTGCGGGGTTTATTGTTCAGTAGCGCTGGCTCACCGACGCACACCACGTCCGCTCTCTTTTCCCTGGCAGCCTCAAGCAGTCCGTCTATTGCTAGTACGTATATATAGCCTGGAATATACCCGCAATAATTTATTATGACGTTTTGCGCGCGCGAAGGATTAATTTGCGATCCGAATCCCTTCAGAAAAGTGGTTGTCGGCGGTTCAATTACCACTTTTAATTAACCTCCCGCTTAGTTGCGGTCAAATGCGCGTGGGGCCCACCCGCCACGTTGCGGCGGGCACCCTGTAGTACATTGTATAATAGCTTCGTATGATCGTATCCATCTTCGCATGTCAGGGCACTTCCCAAGCACCCGAGAGGTCCAACGCGGACGCTGTCCTCACCCATGTCTGCAATATCCACGGCCAAACGTCCATTTGCCTGTCCGCGGCGGGTCTAAGCCCAAAAAGGTTCGCGATCCACTCGCCGGCTCCGGGAACTGGGCTCTGTCCATGGGCCGATGGGAATGAATGGACGGGCCCACCTTCCCAAACAAGTATTACTAAGAGCCTTAGCTGCGCTACACCCCGGTTTGTTTCCTGCTATAAAACCCGAGGGCGTCGCCTTCCCTTCTGGCTTGCTCAGAGGTAGAGACACAACGGCGAGCTCTGGTCTCGCACATAGAGTCCGCCGTTAGCATCACAATGGCCTCCAAGACCAAAGCCACAGCCAAGCATGGCTACCACTTCTTTGGCCCGTAAGGAAAAACCCCACACGCTCCTAGCCGTTTGCACCCCGCCACTTGCCCATGCTGACACCGACACTGCCAAAGATATGGAGCCTTTGCTATCAGCTTCTGCCTCCCTGCACTGCTGTACATCCTCGCCTTTGCCTGCAACGATATTTCGGGCTGCCCGGCTCCTTCCCTCCTCAACTTGCGCTCGCTGAGCCTTGAGACCCTCAAGCAAGAGGTTGGCTGGCCTGGCTTTCGGGGTCTCATGAGCTGGAAGGCCACCCTCGCCGTCTTTGGCTACCACCTCCTTGGTGCCCTGCTGTACCGCTTTCTCCCTGCCACCGAGATGGAAGGCACCGAGCTTTTCTGTGGTGGGAAGCTGAAGTACAGACTAAACGGTACGTAGAGGCGTCAGGACCAACGCTCTGCCCCTTCCTTTGGCTTTACTGACCTTGGAGACTCAGCCTTTGCCTCGAGCATCTGCATCCTCGTGCTCTGTTTGGCCGGCACCATATCTCAGGGGTCCAGCTTCCCTGTGTGGGTTATCATTACCGAGGACTACTTGCAGGTCCTCACCGCCAACATGGCCATCGCGTATTTTCTGGCCACATTCGTCTATGTTCGCAGTTTCAGCGTCAAGCCTGGCAATCGTGAACGTCGTCAGCTCGCCGAGGGCGGTCAGACGGGCAACCCCTTTTACGACTGGTTTATCGGCCGGGAGCTCAATCCTAGGGTGACGCTGCCCATAATTGGAGAGATCGACATCAAGGAGTACATGGAGCTCCGCCCTGGGCTCCTTTTTTGGGCCCTCCTCGACCTCGCCTTTCTTGCCAAGCAGCACCGAAACTTTGGCTTCGTCTCAAACGGCGCCGTGTTCGTGACGGCAGTCCAGACGCTATATGTGCTGGACTCCCACTACAACGAGCCGGCCGTCCTTACGACCCTGGACATCATCTCCGACGGCTTCGGCATGATGCTTTCCTTTGGCGACATCGTTTGGGTTCCGCTTCTGCACTCGCAGCAGATGCGTTACCTCTCCGTCCACCCCGTCTCCCTCAGTCCCTGGGGCATGGCCGGCGTGGCCATACTGCTCGTCGCCTCGTTCGCCGCCTTCCGCCTTTCCAACAACCAGAAGAACCTGTTCCGCTCGAACCCCCAGGACCCCCGCGTCGCCCACCTCAAGTACATCGACACCAAGGCCGGCACCCGACTCCTCGTCAGCGGCTGGTGGGGCATCTCGCGCCACTTCAACTACCTGGCCGACTGGATGCAGGCCTGGCCTTACTCTCTCCCAACCGGCGCGGCCGGATATGTCATCCTGGCGGCTGGCGGCCAGGGCGACGATGGCCCGTCGTCCTTCCGGATGCTGGACGGCAGGGAGGTCGTCCCAGGCCCGGCCCAGTGGTATGGCGTCGTGTTCACCTATCTCTACGTCGTCTATTTTGCTTGCCTCCTGATTCACCGCGCGAGCAGGGACGACGAGAAGTGCGCGGGCAAGTATGGTCAGGACTGGGAGCGGTACAAAGCCATCGTGAGGTGGAAGATTCTGCCCTACGTGTACTGAGCACCGTTTGCTGGCGGTCTTGGTCGGAGGCTGTCCCATATATAGCCCGGCTCTAGTACGCCCGACTTCTAGGTCGAGCCCCTCGTCAAGCCACACCGGTTTCTTGGCCCGCTCTTAATATACGATAGAATAGTGGCTTCACAACATTGACAAAGGTTATCTTCGGCAGGCATTCCACGGTTTGAGAGTGTAGTATTCTGTGTGCCCCCTGCTTTCTGGTAAAATCACCTGGCGCCCAAGCCTTCCAGCGGTGAGTCAGCGTCATGGCCGCCCTCACCGGCCCCCAACGCGCAAGCTCGACTTGATGGCCATGGTTTTCGGAGCAATCTTCATTTTGTCATCTGTGCGCCTTTTCGTTCCACACATTCGCCACCCCGCTGTTCTGATGCTCTCATTTCTGAATACATACTGGGGGTTGTCGACCTTCGGGTCAGCCTGGCCCCTAGGATATGGGCGCCATATGACGGACGCCATGTCTTTCCGCCTCCGCCTTGTCGCACTCCATGAATCTATGCCTGTGATCCATCTCCAGGCCGTGCCGTCAGCGTTGACATAGCCGTTTGGCGAGAAATGGACGACTGCAGACCGCTCGCTGCTTCCATAATCCAGGGGCTTCATCGTGGGGCAGTTGAGCCGGAGGAGATCGGCATGCAACCCCTCCCACATCCTGTCCCGCCCAGGCATCCTGGCACATGTAGCCTACTTGAATGCGGTTGCCATCTCTGGCCTCTCCCGATCCCTCAGCCGTCACGCCCCTTCCCTCGAGTGTCGTTGGGTGCAAGTGTGCAGATCCAAGAGTTTGAACCAAGTTTATAAAATCCCGGGATTATAGGTACCCGTTCTGGGCCGACTTTCACGGCTACGCTTGTATCCTCAAAAATAGATGGGACCGAAAATGCTTGGCTACGACCATTGGCGACGGGAGCTTTTACACATCGCCGCCTCAGCAATTAGTACGCAAAGCATTCCAACTCTCCACCTTTAGGAAGCTTACATCTCACAGCACTCGAGTGGATAGCTCAGGCCTCCGTGGCCATATACGTGCGACGCCAAGGTGCGGGCGGCCGCGATGGAATCCAGTCCATGAGCACCATTGGCTGGCCTATTATTGTGACCAGCCGGCGCAGCCTTCCCCCGCCGAGGCGCCCCTCCGTTCCGCCACGGGCTCCCCGGCGTGCTGGCCGTGCATGCGGCCCAGTTAGCTTCGGCCTGGTTTCTGTTACGTTGCGATCAGAGGCGCGCTGCTCCTGCGGATGCACGCCGAGACCTGGGCAAAGAAGCTGGCCAAAGGGCCTGGCGGTCTGGCACACTCCTCGAGGATTGTCCCGGAAAGAATAAACTTGAGCTTGGGAGCAAAACACAGCTCTGAGCGGGATTCTTCCCTTGCTATCCTGTACTCCCCACCACGCCTGAGCATCACCTAGCCGCTGCTGTGTGGGATTAGGAGACACCATCGTGTTTTTCAGGGAGAATCCCTTGTCGCCAAGTCGAAATGCGGTGACATCCTGCTGGTATTTTCTACCATCACGACGGCAAACCACCGTCTGCAGCCGGGTGTGTCATTAAAGCCCAAAGGCCAGGCTTAGATGGGCGATGTTGCCTTTGGCAATATCGGCTTAAGGCCCCCCCTTTCATCCACGAGGCCATGGTATACACCAAATCATCATCAGGCGTACGAACCACTTAGGTACGTACCTACCTAGGCAGATGGTGATGGGAGCCGACCCGGCTCCCATCGCCTGTTTCCCCTGGCATCTTCCTACGCAGATCTGGATCCCCCGCCCAGGCCAATCCTGCATTTACGCGTATAAAAAGGCCCCGAAGGAAACTTGCTTGTTCACAACGCCACAATGCGCTGTGCCACCGCCAACCTTTTAGAGGCGGAACCCCCTGGATTCTCGGCGTCAGCGAACCTCAGTCTGGCATGCCGTATAGTCGAAGACTAACCCCCTTTGGAGTTTGGATCCCCGCGTCGGGTTCAGCCGCCACGGCATCTCGTCGTCATTTTACCCAATCGTGATGCGTTCTCGGACATTGAACGATCGGCTCCCGCCACAACCCCCCACACCCCGTAAGCACTTATGCGCCCAAATGGGACAACATCTCACGACATATTTTAGACGCCCACGAACGGGGCGATCAACAACTATTCCTCATTCCTGCCTCGCTGGAATCCAATTCACAGCATAATCATACCAGGGTCCCACTCCCAACGGACCCAACCTACAATTGCGCCCATTGCTCTGCACCCCTTGGCCTACATCATGGTCTCACTAGTGATCCATGTAACAGTTGTCGGTCATTAGACTTCCAAACAGGGAACTCCCGAGTAGATTTCGGTGTTTAGGAGGCCTTGTGTAACGCCTCCCTGGTGCGGGGAACCTACCGACAGTCGGACAAGGAAGTCTTAGGTGGGCCAAGCCATACAGTGCGTTATATGACCCCAAGATACTCGTCTAGGGAGGAAGATGCGCCTTGGGTGGTGAGAGTGCAATGTACTCCACTGGTCCTCACACATCTACTGATACCTGCGTGTTCGGCTACATCTGGCGGGAGCCCAAGGATCTTCAAAGCCACCAGCTGCTTCGCGAACAGGAGCTGCCAGCAAGTTGGGGTCGGTCGCACTGGAGGTGAGAGTACATCGGGGTCACGCGACAATGACGAGGAGCCGAGACCGTAGGATCTGATGGACGAGGGATCGTAGAGACATAGACGGATAGACGGGAAAGGAGTCAGTAAGTATGCACATAGCCAAGAGAACTCCAAGTATAAAGAGTTGAGATCCCTCGCCGTCTGGACACAACTTCTCTTGCTCATCAGGACATCAGCTCAGCAGAACCTCAAGCTTCCATCAGACCTTCGCTCTCAAAGACCAACAATTCCATCCTGAAACCGCAGTAATCTCAAGGTAGCCACCGAGCCATCCCCCATCCCACAAGCACATAAAAACGTCCAAACACCAAAAAACTAATAGAGTAACAGTGCCAACCACGCAGCCGCCAAAATGAAGTTCACAATCACCCTCGTCGCCATGGCCGCTCAGCTCGCCGGCCTCGCCGCCGCCGTCCCGGCCACCACGGAGCCCGCCGACTGCGGCGAGCTCGGCGTGCTGGAGTGGAAGCCCGAGGACTTCAAGGACAGGCCCGACGTCGACCTCGGCGCCATCCGCAAGTGCAAGGAGCCCTTCGCGCCCGGGAAGCAGCCCCACGATCCCCGCGCCGCCTCCAGCGCCAAGCGCGACGACGACCTCCTCGGCAACCCCCTGCACAAGCGTGCGTGCTGGTACGGCAAGGAGTTCGGCTGCACCGACGGCCACTGCTGGAAGAAGTGCGGCGACGGTCCGTGGTGCTGGACTGCTCGCAACGGTAAGGCTTTTTTTTCTCTCTTCCAACTTTTAATCCTCTCTCTCTTCTTTTCAAAGTGAGAAAGCCACAAAACTGACACAAAGAATTCTCACCCAAAACAGGCGGCTTCGGAGGCTGGTACACCTGCGGCAAGGACAGCGACTGCAACACTGGCCAGTCGTGCAGCCAGTCCACGAGCGGCTGCAAGGCGTGCGGCTGCAGCTGCTAGAGTTTTTCGCCACGCCAGCACCCGGAGAACGGCATGACCGAAGCTTGCAGTGCTTCTGCGAACGCCTGCCACTTCTGGTCTCGATCAGCAGCTCTCGGCCCGTCCAGTCAACAGTTTCGTCGCGCCTTCTATCTTTCTTTGCTCCTCTCCTTGTCTCTTGGATGCTTTGAAAAGAGACGCACTTAGGATTAAAATAGGGATTGGAGCACCGCTTTCTGTCACATAGTGTACACTTCAGTAGAGTCCCTCGTTTATCAAAAAATACACTGGTCGTGCTACCGCGTTTATTTGGGTGCGGTGACTTTTAGTTGAGATGCCTTGTTTTAAGCTAGTTTCGTAAGCAAACTACAGCCTGCTGAAGCAGGACTATGGCTTTGGTTTTATCTCACCACTTGGAATTCTCTTAGCTTTAATATATCGACTTCATGAAAAACTTATTACGTATCCTAGCCATTGGAACTGAGCTTTATTCTTTCCTCCAGCACTTGCATGCCCGTTTCAATGGGGAATGGGGATTGGTTGTTGGAATACTGAATAGGGCAACATCCTTCCATTTATTATACTCCTTATGTTAGGGATGATTTGCTAATAAAGTCTACGTGTTTTAAAGTTAATTGCAAAAATTTGTCGGGTCGGGCCTGGTTCCGATCTTCAAACAACTTTCAGTGGTAGTTGGCCCCACCCACCACTTCATCTTGTCACTCGCGCTGCAGGACCCTGATGATGTGACGTAATCGGCCTGGCCCCGCTGAAATTTTGTTTGGAGGGGCAGCACCGAAGCGAAAGCTACACCCAAAGCTGCTGCCAGGGAAAAGCAAACCAGCCAAGACAGCAACCAAACGAAAAGCAGCATCTTCCCCCCCGGACCCAAGACCTGCGCCGGAGCTTTCGAGGACAAAAACCCCGACCGCCACGCCAGCAGCAGCGAGCGCGATGGCGCAGAACCCCTACCTCCTGGCGGCGGACAACAGCCCCGCGCTGCTGCCCCTCCTGCGCGAGGACCCGGCGCTGGCGGCGCGGCAGGACGAGCACGGCTACAGCCTCGTGCACGCGGCCGCGTCGTACAACCACCTCGACCTGCTGCGGGCCCTGGTGCGCGAGCTGGCCGTGCCCGTCGACCTGCGCGACGAGGACGGCGAGACGGCCCTGTTCGTCGTCGAGACGGTCGCGGCCGCGCGCGCGCTCGTCGAGGAGCTGGGGCTCGACCCGGCCCTGAGGGGCGACGACGGCCTCACGGCCCGTCAGAAGCTCGAGGCCGACGACGAGTTCCCAGACGTCGTCGAGTACCTGAGGCGCAAGGAGGCCGGCACAAACGGCGTCGCGAACGGGGAGTCTGCCGGCGCCGGCGGCAGCAGCAGCAGCAGCAGCAGCAGCAGCGCCGGTCTGCCTCAACCACCCGAGGGCTTGTCCGTCACCATGGGCACCATGCCGGATCCCGAGACCGAGGACGTCCCGCCACCGAACCCGGAGCTCAGGCGGAGGATAGAGGAGCTCGCGACACGAGAGGACCTGAGCCCGGCCGAGAGCCAGGCCCAGCTGCGCCAGCTAGTCGAGGAGGTTCTCGCCGGACAGGGTCTGGCCGAGGAGCGCAGCGTGCGGCCACGACAGGGCGAGTGATGGGGACAGCCATCCCTACACAACACGAGGCAAATGAACAAGGAGAATGAACGGATTGGAACATCAGATGGTCAAGCCGTCTAGGTCAGGGCTCTCATTGATGGACGTTGCGAATACCAAAAAGGGGGTATAAAGTAGGGAGCCAAACGGACTGGAGATAATCCCGCAGAAAAAGGAACGTCCGAACGGGGAGCCAAAAGTTTCCGGTGACCCATTCACTCGTGGCTCTTGACTTCCCATTGCAGATACTCCCCAGGGGCTCCAGGCGGGCGCATAACGGTCAGCTCGGGTCCGCCGTTGGCTAGGCCCCTGGAGGAAGCGTCGAATGCGCCGAGGCTGAGCGCGAACCAGGCGCGGGACGGCACGGCTGAGAGCGCGTCGATGAAGAGGCCTCGCGCCCACTCGGCGGGGAGCAGGCCGCGCCACGTCAGCTTACAGAGGGTGTCTGCCTTGGTGCCTTCAGGCAGGTTGTCGTCCGGGACGCGGTACAGGCTCAGGTACGGGTCTACGTCGTCGTCGGGCGCGACGCGAGGGCTACACAGGCGGATCAACGACAGCCACTCGTACGTCTCTGTTGCGAACCGCTCGGACTCTTCCCTATCACCCAGAGCCGATGTGTCCGGGCTTGGTTTGAGCGAGGGGACGAGCGCTGAAATCGACTGGACTATGCCCGGCGACGAGGTGAATGTGGTGGGGAAATGGGCAGCCAGAGGATCAGGGTCAGGGGCTTGGACATCAAATGTCAGTTTCCGGGCGTGGGCTAGCAGGGTGGCGCGGCGAGATGGACTTACTTTTTGATAGATTACAAAATAGCCAGGCCACTGGGAAGTTGATCGCGTTCTTGGTGGCGTATACAAGCCTGTCGAATCCCTTCTTCCCCGGGAAGGCGTATGGTGCGCAGAGGTCGTATTCGACAACTGAACATTCTCGTGTTAGTCAGGGACAGTTGGGTGTCGGCCGTAGCCACCGAGAAAGGAACTAGTGCGTACTCCATCTTGGCTTGGAGCACCTGTCACCCTTGACACCATGAGTCTCACCCACCATACCGGCGCGTTCATATGTCTCCTTGTCGAGGAACATGGTGAGCTTGCCTAATACAGGCAGTGTCAGTGACTTCAGGGGACCAAAGAGAGTCCACCTCTAATGTGGGCCACAGTACCTGCTTTGATGGTGAAGACGTTATCCTGACCCGGTCTACCTTCTGACAACATCAAGATGTTACCTAGAGGACGGCGGTTCGCCTCCTGATTAGTCTGGCCTGCCCATAATGAGGACTAGGGTGGAACAGCGTACCGGTCTTGATATACCTAACCAAGAAATCCTTCTCGATCACCTGGCCAAGCGTCATGACCACCCGCTTGAACTGAGGCGATTGCTTCCCATCGAGGGCTTGCTCCTTGAATGCCTTGAAAGCATCCTGCGGTAGAACAAGATCGACCTGAAAATTCGCGTCAGTTGGGCGAGGCCAGGAGCTGCGTGCTTATAAAAGGCGGGCGGCGCACCTGGTGTATAAAGTCCCTAGCCGCCAGCGCCGTCCATGGCTTTCCCTTTGACGGGGGCTGCTTCGTATCGACATGCGGCATCATCCCGTAGCTGAAGTAGCATTTTGGTGTCTGGTACACCGTTTTCTGGTCCCTCAAGGGTAGCATGGCGAGACTGCGTCTTGTTGGTTAGGGAGACGTTGTGAAGGTCGCACAGAGGCGCTGAGCGATGTAGGAAGCAGAATGCCTGTCAAAATTGAAGGTTCGATTGGCGGCTGGTTGAATATCCACAGGGGCGGAGATCGAGTCGTGGCCGCACACTGCCGTGTGTTTAGCGACTCACTGGGGGGGTTGGTGCCTGAGTTTTAGCGCATCACGTGCGGTAAAAAGCCCCGTTCACCCCTAGCGTGGGCGTGGGCGCAGGACTTGCCGACTCTAGACGCTAAAAAAAATCTCGATTTGGTGTCACCGCAGACCGAAGGCACTCAATGTGTCAGCATCCCAGTCCCACACATCACAGAGTCCACCCCGCGGGGCTCACATACATCCCACGCAGACCTGCTTCGTGGATTTTATACCAGTCTCGCTCAGTCTTGAGACAACCAGTGGCATTAAACAAATATCCTTATCGGTCGGCGCCCAACACACTGGAGGCGCCATCAAGGGCTCATTTTACGCTCCCAGTGGATCCTGGTGAGAGGGCATTCAGACGTCCCAAGATGGAATTCCTCCTGCGTTTTGGCGGGGTCCACGAAACCTTCCGCCTCGCCGAGATCCAGGCCTTGGCCATCGTCGAAGGTGTGAAGATGGAGGTGGTTTTGTACGATCCAGATGTATGTCCCAACACTGTGGCAGCCTAGCAACCGCCAGTCTCGCGCCTTCGTGCTTTCCCCTTGATATCTTGCACCGTATCTAAGCCGAGCCTGTCTCCTGACGACGGCAGCGACACCCGAACCGGCCCCTGACCCCCTTTCTCTCTCTCTCTCTCTCTCCCGACCCTACTAGTCCCCCTTCTGCATCCTCAAGATGGATTCCCCGGCCGCCGCGGCCGCCCTGATCCGGCGCTCGGTGCTGAGCCAGAGCATCCACGAGCTCTGGGGCCGCGGCGACACCTACGACGAGCTGCACGCCTCTGTGCGGTCCGACTCGGCGCACCTGTGGCCCGCGCACGCCGCGGCCTCGTGGCGCTTCAACGTCGACTCGTACCGGGGCGCGCGGACCCAAGGCAAGATCGTCGACATCATCAACAGCTTCTCGTACCTGCCGCTCGCCGGGCCCATCCGCATGCGCGGCGCCGACACGGAGCTCGTCGTGCTCGAGCACTGGGCCGACTGCGCCGTGCCCTTGGGGCTCGAGCTTCCCGAGCGCCTGTACCTGGGCCGCGTGCTCGCCTCCAGCCCGCGAGCCGACCTGCTGGCCCGCTTCGACCTCAAGCGGCGGCGCTACATCAGCACCACCAGCATGGACAGCGAGCTCGCCCTCGTGACGGCAAACATCGCCCTCGCGGGGCCGGGCCGCCTGTTCTACGACCCCTTCGTCGGCACCGGCAGCTTCCCCGTCGCGGCCGCCCAGTGGGGCGCCCTGGCCTGGGGCAGCGACATTGACGGCCGCGCTGTCCGCGGCGACGAGCAAGGCGACACCGGCAGGACCCTGCGGGGCAACTTTGCACAGTACGGCCTGCTGGCCGGCCTCGCCGACACCTTTAGTGCCGACATCACCAACTCCCCCATTAGGCGGTGCCCCCTGGGTAGCGCCGGCGCCGGCACTCGGTGGAACAGGCGGTGGCTGGACGGCATCGTGTGCGATCCGCCGTATGGCGTACGCGAGGGGCTGCGGGTTCTCGGAGTCCGAAATGACGAAAAGCAGGCGCACGTCGTCAAGGCGGGCATGGAGATGTACAAGTAAGTTATTCTTATCTTTCTTATCACCCCTGCTGCTGCTGCTGCTTCTTCTTCTTCTTCTTCTGCTTTGCCTGTCCGCTTTATGACTGGCGGTCCGAGTTGCTAATACCCGTTGCATTTGTAACAGAGACCTGGATTTTATCCCACCCAAAAAGCCATATAGCTTTCTGGCGATGCTGGACGACCTGCTGACCTTCGCGGCCGAAACGCTGGTCGACGACGGCCGGCTCGCCTTCTGGATGCCGACTGCGAACGACGAGCTGCTGGAGCTGGCCGTACCGACGCACCCCTGCATGGAGCTGGTAACGGTTTGCGTGCAGACCTTCAACAAATGTATATCTTGTACTCCCCAACACACCTTTAAAGCAACAACCTTGGCCAGAGTGCTTAACTTGCCGGGTCTACGCCGACGAGTGTTTTCTCCTATCGAAGCGCTATTCGGAAGGACATGTTCTAATGCAAGGTATCCCGCTTTCTATTTAGGGTCGAGACGCTTGATTGCATACCGCAGGATACCAGACGATCTGGTAGATGCCGTGGCGCTGTGTGAGGCCTTGGAGAGGCGCGCGGCCAGAGAGAGCGAGGGCAGGACGGCGGACGAGCTGAACCCGTTCAGGAGAGGCTACTTTACAAAGTTCAAGACTGACGACATCGAGCGGACACCGTCAGCCACCCATTAGGAAAAAAAGACAACCCAAATAAAATAAACGAAGAACAGGGGAGAACGCCTCACAGAAAGCTCACCACCGGCTTCGGCAAGCCCAACAAATGGTGCGAGAGCAGCTCCAGCGCCCGCCCGGTTTTGTGAAAAGATATCCAGGCGTCCCATATAAGAATTCCATGTTGCTGTAAGACCTCCCAATGCTATGTACCTCCAAAAAAAAAAAAAAAGACCAAACGGAACCAGCCTAGGCCTGGCTTTAATGATTGAAAGAGTAAAATGAGATGGAAGCTCCCAATGCCAGCAGTGAGGAAAGGGGCCGACGGGAGGGCGGCGAAGCCAACACAACCAACCGCTCGTGGAACACTCACACGTAAAGAAAAGAAAGACCCGAAATGTGCTGTTGTTGCCGTTCTGATCCCCGTGTATATCCAATGCTACAGCCTCCGGCCAGCATCCGTTCCTTCATGCCGTCATCATCTCGCATGGCATGTACATGGCCCAGCGCAACCATGGGAGCGCCACGGACAGCCAGGGCCCATCTTACGACTCCGAGCGCCCCATGAATCGAATCGCCCCAGGAGGTCTCCAAAGTGTGTCCCCATTGGCCCTGAACCTAGGCAGCAAGTGGCGGCGAATGTCTCGTACATCATCTCCCACCCCTCTCGTGAGAGGTGGCCTTTGTGTCGCCTAGCCCATGATCGCAGTCGTCGTGCTGTGTGTTTGTGGACAAACATCCACCGCCGCATTACCGGAATTCCAGGGCACCGTAGCAACCCCTGTCTTCTACGTGTTTGAGCTCGAGCTGCTGGAACCTGTTTTTCTCCCGTATTAGAACCAGGGCTGGAACAGGAACTGGGCCAAGTCGCACCGGGCCGGCACAAAGCCTCGGGAAAACTTACTTCTCGCTCTTGCTATGGAAGTAGATTCCGGTAACGTCGCCTCTTATCTGGTTGAAGCAGATGTAGTAGAATCCTTCGAAGCTGGCGCCGTTAATAGTGCGGACACGGTGGTCGGGCACGAGGAAGTGCTCCTTCCAGCGCATAAAGATGTGCTCGCGCTGCGCAACATCCTTGATGACGGCGCCCGCGCCGCCCTTTTTCACAGCCTTGGCCAGCGGCTGGAAGGCGGCAAACTTGGACCAGTGTGTCAGGTCCGTCTTGTCATTAGCGCCCCAGGACTCGTTCTTGGTTATGAAGGAGTACTTGGAGCCGATTATCTCTCCCTCGAAGTATGTCGTCAGCGTCGGGTGGTCTTCGGTCAAACCTAGCGTTCGTTGAACCCTCTACGTCAGCGACTGCGTTCTCGAGGCATAGGCAAAAAAAAATCCCCACGCCGTAAAGAAGCCTAAATCGGCCATGTCTGTGTTACCTTGGATGCGCAGGTACCCGCAGAGAAACGACTCCCTCAGGTCCACGTGCTTGATCTCAACCTGTACATCATAAACTTGACGCTCGGACTGCTGCGTCCCGTAGAACTTGCTGCCCGGGCGCAGGTATGAAGACGGCGTCGTCGGAATTATCTGTGCGTGGTGCATGAAACGATCAGCAAGAGGGTCGGGACGGACGGGCCTGTGCGCTTAGCCTAGCCTAGCCTGCGGCAGGAGCAGCTAAGGCGAATTGCGGGATAGCCGGGGTGCCTCTGCAAGAGGTTGGAACGTACCCTTAATTGGGAGAAGACGTGCCCTGCTACCGAGGTGTCGTATTCCCAGTCGACTAGCATATAATCATCCTCCCCGACCTCGTCTTGCGCCTTTCGTCTTCCTCGTAGTGAGCCGGGCGCGTCGGCAGCCCGCCGCCTCCTCGAGCTGGACCCGTAGGATCGCGAGACCAGCACTCCGTCCTGGTGTGAAAGTGCACCCGAACCGCTTATGGCGACTTCACCATCGACGGCGCCGTCTAGCCTCGCCATGTCTTCTTGCAGCTGTTCAGCAGCTTTGAGCGCATCGTCATCCTCCTCAGTAGTCATGGAGGTCTCGGCTGTCTCCTCACGGCCGAGCGACGATGAGGGTCCATCCACATCGCTGCTTGAGGTCGGGCGGGATTCTGGAGACTGAGGCGACTCGAGTGATTCGGGCGACTCGGCGGCGAGCAGCCCAGTAGACACTGGGAGGCCGACTATGATCTGCGAAGTGCTGTTGCTGTAGGGCGGTGGTGGGAGGGGGTGCCAGCTTGACGGCGACGGAGGCTGCGTGTCTTGCTGGTCATCGGGACACGTCGATGCGAAGGGGTGTGGACGCGGGTCGGGGGTGTGAGAGGACGATGGCGTGGGCATGGCTGTCAGGTCCGGCAACGAGGCGTCGCCGGTGGGAGGGCGCTCGAGATGCGGGAAGGGCGTTCGAGGCTTGGCTAGATCGTGGCCAGCGGGAGGACGGAAATTATTCAAACGCGGAGGCTCCCTCCGAGCTGGGGTGGGTGTCTGGGGTGCTAAAGCGAATCGGGCCGGGCCGCAACGCTCGCGACGGATACAGCCAGCGGCGTCTAGTGGTGGGCTCAATGGGCGGCGGCTCGGTATGATGTCGCCGCGGGCGTGGTCGGGGCGTTTGGCAGGGCAGCAAAGGCGTCAATGGGATCTGAGAGATTCGGCAGCGGAAGCTGAATGGTGTCAGGGCTCGAGCGGCAAATCGAATCGGCACGAGGGCGGCAGCGTCGAGGGCACGGATATTGACAGCCCAAAGGGGAGGGGCGTGGGCGTGAGCGTCTTTCGCAGGTGGCTTTTCAAATCGGCACAATCGCGTTTGATTAGCATGGATGGGTTGGGGCGGCCAAGCGCGATGACGGGGGACTCTGGGGTGGTGATTTGATGGCGCCCAATGGACAACGGGTCAATAGACAACGGCTGGGGTGCTGCGTGACATACAGGACCCCGGATCTCAACTAGAACCAGTTGGGCCGTGCGGCTGCGAGCACGTGCGGCGGTTTACCGGCTGCTTTATCCCGTCGACTTGACCGTCTTTCCTCCTGGTTTTCGTCCCCTTCTTCCGCTTCGCCGTGGCGGGCTATTCCTGCAGGTGATTGATTCAATCGGGCCCGAATCGAGTCGTCGGCGATGGGCAGCAGTTGGAGACAGGGGTGACCCAGACGGATGGGAACGGTGCAAACAATTGGGACGGGACAACCAACAGGCCAACGACTCGGCCAAGGTTAAAAATACGTGTGGTGAGGTTATAGGAGGACAAGAGGGTGGTGCCAAAATAGGGGAGCAAATGCCAGGTAGAATATTACAAGGACGAGCTGTCACAGCAGGTTGGTATGTAGGATGACGATGAAGACCAGGCGGTCGGGGAGAACAAGCGCGGAGGAAGAAGCAAGTGATGCTGGGCAACGGCGTCAAGTTCCAAGCATCCACCCCAGCGCTGGCTTGGGGAGGTGGGGAGGTTTCCAAGCCACCACCAGAGCTAGCCTTCCGCTTCCAACGTCGTGGATCGGCAATCCTTGCTCGGGTGCAAACTGAGACACTCGACTGGATTAAACGAAAGCGTCCGCTGCTCCAATCCGTTTTCAATCTCCTACAGCTGACCTCACCAAACGAATCTAATATGCTCGACAATCCCAAGCTGCAATATCCATCGCACTCATCGGGGCTCGACAGCTTGGGTACCTACTAGGTAGTATCTAGGTACCCTGCCGTCGCTTACCGCCCCTCCAAGAGCCAATCCCTTTCCTCAAACTGGAAGGTGGCCGGACAGAGCTGTAGGCTAGGTACGCTTTTCCTGCTTGTTTGGAGCAGAGCCTAGCCCTGGGGAATCGCCATCTTGACTATCAGACCTCACAGTCGATGTAGGTTCTAGAATCGCGACTTCTCAATTAACCCTAGTTCGCTCAACCGCCGCCTGTCGTCATCTGCCCCGACAAAAGCAAGCCTGCGAGCCTATCTAGAAAGTGGTGGGTTCAAGGGGCGCCACGCCGATTTTGGTGCAAAAGCCTATGCAGCAACCGATGCATGGCAGCCAGGAGCTGTAATTGGTCCGAGTCTCACTCTCGTGCATGCCGCCTTCAACCCTGCTGGCCGCGTGGGCGGCAGCTCCGTGTGGTCGTCCCAACTTCGTTGAAAAGCATGTCACGAAGAGTGGTCAATCCCGATTCTCAAACACGCCATAGCTTGTCTCTGGATGCCGGTATATTGGGCTGCTCCGAGATTATGCGACACCCGCCATATGTACCGTGTTTTTGCAACTAGGATTGTAGGCTAGCAGGTCGGGGGGAGAGGGAGAGAATGGAAAGTTGAGGAAAGAGCCGCCCATCATCAGCATCAGCCACCCTGAAGTGGCCTTGGGCTAGTTTTCGTATGAGACAACGATCCGAGCTAGTCTCGGTCAGCCGTCTTGCTCCGATATCATCCAAATGTGCCTAGCCTAGAGGAGCGGCCAACACAAGATAGACCTTTTGAGGTGCTTCCATTCCCTGGACTCGGAGCGCGCAAAGAGCTTCAAAGGTCTTAGTTCAGCGTCGACGGTCGCTAGGATTCCATAAAGACAACATACACGCCGATTACGCACCTGTGCCGGTACTTCATCGCTCTTTCCCTTGCCACCCGTGATGAAGAAAGAGGGTATCGCAACAACTGCACTATTCCATGCCAACATGTCCCCACAAATGCGCAAGGCTTCAAGATATAGGCTTGATCTTGAAATGAAGGGCGATAAGACTGAAGACAAGAGCCTTCAAATCCTGTACGAGGTAGTAAAACACTCTCAGCCCTTCGGGGTCTGCGGATTCGTTGACGTCAACGAGCGACCCGATTTTGGCAGTCTATAAGACATGTCAGTTACTGCCACTCCGAAATCGACGGCGAGCGGCACCGGCCATGCCAGATCATCGACACATACCTCAAAAGATATATGATCGTTTCCGATCTTGATCTCCAGCTCCTGCTTGCCATCCTTGTTCTTGGGTGGCCACTTCTTGTCATCTTCCCTACACAGCCGCCAGATTAGCAACTGTGCTATCTTCAGCGAGCGAGCGCGCCGAGTTGGCGTGAGGGGCTGAGCGCACTTCAGGATCTCACTGAGTTTGACAATCCTCTTGATCTCGTCGATAACGACAGAGCTGACGCTCACTAGGGCGGCAGGAAAGCTGGCTGTCAGCTCGCATCTCCCCTAAAGAAGCATGCGACCGCCAATGGGATCGCCATCGAGAATCCAGCCTATGCGACAAACATACTCTCTTTCCTGATTAAACTGTCATTCCGGTAGTTCGAGTTGTTTGCGTAGCGGGCAATCGCGCTTCGCCCGTCACCAACCACCCTGAAGTCAAACTCTAGCGTAAGGGTTTAGAGCATGTCGAGACGAGAAGGGCGTTGCGCCGTGGGGGAGAGGAGGACTAGTTAGGAGTCGTACCCAGAAACTCGTGGCCGAAGCGGCCAGAGTGGCCAGAGCTATGAAATCGACAATTGATCAGCAACCAGCAGCTTTACGCGGGCGGGGGATCTGAGCATGGGATACTAACTAGTAGCGCAGGTAAAATTGCTCGTTGATAGAAGCCATCTTGCCGTGCCGTGACGTGGTGAGAATGTCGCGTCTCGTCTTTGGGCGTTCGCAGAGCTCCAAGCAATTGACTGGGATGGACCAACAGGTGGGGCAGGGGAAGACCGCCGGGCTGGAGCACCGCGGCGGGATGGAGGGGAATGCGTGGGTCTCTCGTGCCTGGTGGGGCACCGACTCAGCTGTGGGAGCTTAGAACCTGAGCGGAAAGGGTTTTTCCTCGCCGTGAGTTTTGGAGCAAAGTATCGATCGCAGACTGGGGCCGCCAAAAGTACCTATCCCTGCACGTGACGGCCCTCCACTTGCTGCCACTTGTCCCACCGCGATGCGCAAAAGGAGGCCCCATGCAGCGCTGGCCAGATCTCCTGGACTCGGGCTGGTGAGACGATCCATTTATCCAACAGCATAGCTGCCAACCACCAAGACTGGGTAATGCCAGGCCTGCCGCTCTCGCTCTCCCTGTGCAAGAAACTAATTCGGACTCTGGCGGTGGCCGCGCTACCGCGCAATTGAGTCTTGCCTACAGCACTGGCAACAGGAGGAGCTTTCCTTGCCAGCCCTCCACCGCATATTAAACAACGAGGGCCCCAACGGCTCGACCCTCGCCAGCTTCGCAACCAAGCTCCCGTTGCCTAGGCTAGCCGCCTCCACCCTCGCCCAAGATGTCGGGCTTTCTCGAGAACGCGTACAGCCTGGTGCACCAGGACAATGCCGCCGACGTGCCCTCGCTTAACGACCTGCGCACGCAGCTGGAGAAGGGCACTGATGAGGGCAAGGTCGGCACCATGAAGCGCATCCTGACCGTCATGCTCAACGGCGACCCCATGCCGTCCCTGCTCATGCACATCATCCGCTTCGTCATGCCGTCCAAGTCCAAGCCGCTGAAGAAGCTGCTGTACTTCTACTACGAGATCTGTCCCAAGCTGGACGCCCAAGGGAAGCTGAAGCAGGAGATGATTTTGGTTTGGTAAGGCTCACCGCGCAACGGAGGAAGGCCTGTACAGGCTCTACAGGCATTTCATGCCGTCTATATATCCTAGTCGTTGCTGACCTGGCCCTGGCGTCTATCAGCAACGGCATCCGTAACGATCTGCAACACCCCAACGAATACATCCGAGGCAACACGCTCCGCTTCTTGTGCAAGCTGCGGGAAGCCGAGCTCATCGAGCCACTCCTCTCCTCCGCCAGGTCGTGTCTCGAGCACAGGCACGCATACGTGCGCAAGAACGCCGTCTTCGCCGTCGCCTCCATCTACCAACATTCGCCTTCTCTCATCCCCGACGCCGCAGAACTAATCTCCACTTTCCTCGAGGGCGAGAACGATCCGACCTGCAAGAGGAACGCATTCGCCGCTCTGTCATCCATAAATCACGATGCTGCTCTTGCCTACCTCAGCACCGTATTCGACGGTATCCCCAACGCCGAGGAGCTTTTGCAGCTGGTGGAGCTTGAGTTCATCAGGAAAGATGCTGTCCAGAACTCCCAGAACAAGGTAGGAGTGTATACCGCACACCGTGGCCAGGGACGGCCGTCGTTAAGAGGTGGTGCTAACATTTGCAGGCCCGGTATCTGCGGTTAATTTTCGACCTTTTGGAAGCCGGTGCTTCCACTGTAGTTTACGAAGCCGCCTCATCGTTGACGGCGCTCACCAGCAACCCCGTCGCCGTCAAGGCCGCCGCCACCAAGTTCATCGAGCTCAGTATAAAGGAGGCAGACAACAACGTCAAGCTCATTGTGCTGGATCGTGTGGACAGGCTCAGGAAGAACAACGATGGTATCCTAGACGACCTCGTCATGGAGATCCTACGTGTTTTGTCCAGCCCCGACATCGATGTACGGCGGAAAGCACTGGGCATTGCCCTGGACATGGTTTCGAGCAAGAACGTCGAGGAGGTTGTGCTGCTGCTTAAGAAGGAACTGTCCAAGACGGTCGACCAGGAGTACGAGAAGAACACCGAGTACCGCCAACTCCTGATCCATTCCATCCACCAGTGTGCCATCAAGTTCTCCGAGGTTGCCGCCAGCGTAGTGGAGCTTCTGATGGACTTCATCGCCGACTTCAACAACGCATCCGCCGTCGACGTCATCAACTTCGTCAAGGAGGTAGTGGAAAAGTTCCCCACGCTCCGCCCTTCGATCGTCTCGAGGCTCGTCGACACCTTGGCCGAGGTTCGCGCCGGCAAGATTTACCGTGGAATCCTCTGGATTATCGGAGAGTACTCGCTGGAGGACAAGGACATTAGAGACGCCTGGAAGAGGATCCGCGCTAGCCTGGGGGAGATACCGATTCTAGCATCGGAGCAGAGATTGCTGGACAACGTTGATGGAGAAGAGGAGAAGGACAAGGACCAGGTCAACGGCCACAACAAGGCCGCGGCTCCAACAGGTTCGAGGAAAGTGCTGGCCGATGGTACATACGCAACCGAAACGGCCCTTACCAGCCAGTCGGCGGCCGCCGCAAAGCTCGAGGCGGTTAAGGCGGCACAGAAGCCCCCGCTGCGCCAACTTATCCTGGATGGCGACTACTACCTAGCAACGGTGCTTTCGGGCACGCTAACCAAGCTGGTTATGCGCTACTCAGAAATCTTTCCCGGCCACGAACGCACCAACGCGCTGCGAGCCGAGGCCATGCTGATCATGATCTCCATCATCCGCGTGGGCCAGTCGCAGTTTGTCAAGGCTCCGATCGACGAGGACTCGGTCGACCGCATAATGAGCTGCGTGCGCAGCCTGGCCGAGTTTTCGCAGCGCAAGGAGCTGGAGAAGGTGTACCTTGAGGACAGCAAGAAGGCTTTCCGTGCCATGGTGGCGGTTGAGGAGAAGAAGCGGGCGGCGAAGGAGGCGGTGGAGCGGGCCAAGACGGCCGTCCAGGTCGACGACGTCGTCTCCATCCGGCAACTCAGCAAGAAGAACGCGGGCGATGGGGCCGACCTGATCGAGGCGGACCTGGAGCGCGCCACGGGCGGAGACGCGAGTGCAGCCGAGGACCTTAGCAGCAAGCTGAGTCGAGTCGTGCAGCTCACGGGCTTCTCGGATCCCGTGTACGCCGAGGCCTATGTCAAGGTGCACCAGTTCGACATTGTGCTGGATGTCCTGCTGGTCAACCAGACTACCGAGACGCTGCAGAACCTGTCAGTTGAGTTCGCTACCCTCGGGGACCTCAAGGTGGTGGAGCGGCCGACGACACAGAACCTGGGCCCGCACGACTTCCACAACGTTCAGTGCACCATCAAGGTCTCATCGACAGACACAGGCGTCATATTCGGTAACGTCGTCTATGACGGCGCACACAGCACCGACACCAACGTCGTCATACTGAGCGACGTCCATGTGGACATTATGGACTACATCCAGCCTGCCACGTGCACCGAGACGCAGTTCAGGACCATGTGGACTGAGTTCGAATGGGAGAACAAGGTCAACATCAACAGCAAGGTCAAGACGCTTAGGGGTTTCCTTGACGAGCTGATGCGTGCCACCAACATGAACTGCCTGACCCCCGAGGCCGGACTCAAGGGCGACTGCCAGTTCCTGAGCGCGAACCTGTACGCCAGGAGTGTCTTTGGTATGTACCCCTGGAGACTCTTTTGCGCACTTTCTCCTTATATATTGCTCCCCAACCCCCATCTTCCAAACACCCTTTGACTGACGTTTTGTTTGTTGCAGGCGAGGATGCACTGGCCAATCTCAGCATCGAGAAGGAGGGTGACGATGGTCCCATCACGGGCTTTGTCCGGATACGCAGTCGCTCACAGGGCCTGGCTCTCAGTCTAGGGTCCCTGAAGGGACTGAACAAGATCGGAACTACCTCTTGAGCCGAGGATGGTATTCTGAATCCTACCTTCGAGTCCGATACGACGGCCTGAGTGAATTTTTTTCAGCCACGTGGTACCATGACCGCCCCCGCCATGCGTACTGGGGCCGGGTTTACGCCTGTCTCGGGAGGTTTTATCTAGTGTCAGGAAAGACTTTAGAGGCGCCGAGTATGGTGACGGATAGCAGCTGTCGAGGAGGGGATATCAAGCCGATGTCAAGGAGAATCCTGTAAACATCGCGTTTGTGCAAGGGAAAACGCAAGGTGTTGCAACGATCCTAGAATTCCCTACCTAGCAGCAGGGTTTTTACTTATGGGCCGGGTGGGATTTTGGTCCTGGAGGTCCTGGAGACAGACAGAAACGGAGTCGAGACTACGGCATGCGAAAAATCAATGGTTTGTCTTCTTCTTCTTAAACAGTAACGACGGAATGCCTTTTTTCTCTCTAGCGCGGTGGGGATTGTCACTTGCTATGCAAGATCGCAAGCTCCGCGTCGTGGCGCCATTGCATATGCAGGAGTCTGAACACGACGACTTGCATTGGTGAAAATGAGGTCAAAAAATATAAATTCATTATACACTACATGTCATTATATAACAAAAAAAAAGAAAAGACACCAAAAAAAAAGGCGCGTAGTCCGCTCGGAATGCCACACATGACAAGAGAAGGGGTCGTGAGAGGGCAAAAAGAGTGTGAAGAAAAAGAATACAAAGATCATGGCCTCGTAGAGGTCCAGAGGAGTGACAGAGGCAACGGGGGTGATGGGAGCGCTGAGTGGCCCTGACAGGCTATGTGCAGTGGACGAGATGTCCTGGCTGTTGTCGGAACAATTGGATTGTGAAGCGCTAGCAAGTACAAAGGGTACGGCGACGAGACTCCAGAACGCTCCAATGTGTGGTGTGGTGCCAAGAGAGCACACAATAGCTCGCCGGACGCCGCCCAAGAGTAGGCGGCAGTCCAACGAAGGGCCATCTCGGGCCCTTTGGAGGAGTCTGGTGGTGGTGGCGGTGGTGGTCATCAGGCTATGTGGAGATGGGAGGCTAGAGCGCTTCAGAACCATAAGCGCGCTGCTCTGTTGACTAGACTGCAGTGCTCGCCAACCATGCAGCAGAAAAGCCAGGACAAATTCAGGGATCCCGCCAACGCCCTTTCCCCAACACCTCTTTCTCACTCGTGATGAGCTGCCAAGGAGAGGTCAAGTCTCTCACGAGCAGGGGTGAAGTCCATGCTGAGAAAAACAGTGCGAGGGAGTCCCCTGGTGTCAGTAGCCATCTTTCGCCGGCCCCGTCGACTTCGTGTGGCGACCAAAAAGAACGGCGTTCCAGTATCCGCATACACACCAAGCTATATCAACACGGGTATCCGGAGAAAGAATGGGGGTATCCTGCTAGTGATGTCAACCAGCGGGCGCGTCGAGGCCCCGTGCACAACTTCTCCAGGTGTTAAACTTGGACAGACGTGCGCGCGCTAGGGGGTGGTGTGGAAGACCAGCGCATTGAGCACGTGGCCCTCGGTCCAACCCTGCGCGACCAGCGAAGGGTGGTCGCGGAGGATCCTGCCGAGGTACGCTATGCGGACACGAGAGTTGTTCGGCAGCTAGGTCACAATGGTTAGCTTGAAACATGACATGCACGAGACAAGAGACGCAGTGCGTGCTCTGGTAGGTAAGGGGCTTGACAGGTGCTCACCCTAGCCTCGTCAACAATCTTCCGCGCCAGGCTCTTGACGCTTTCGCTCTTCCCAATCGTCACCACGACGTCGCGCGCGTTCTCGCTAAGCCGGCACCGCACGCTGATGGTCTCCTCCGGGACGGCGGGGGCGACACCCTTGCCCTTCTCGCCGCGCCGCCGGCCGTGCGCGGCGTTGTCATCGTCCTCGTCATCGTCATCGGCGGGGCTGCTAGCGGCCACGTAGACGTTGCGCTTAGCATCGCTAACGAGCACGTCGTCTTCGTCGTCGTCGTCGTCCCCATCCTCATCCTCCTCCTCGTCCGTTGCCGGCGGTAGGTCCTCGGCGTCGACGGCGTTGAGGGGGTCCGAGACGACCCACTCTGGGAGGGAGTAATAGTTCCCCAGCGCGTCGTAGACCCCCTGCGCCAGGTCGCCCGACGGCAGCGTGATCTCGGCGGCGCTGAGGATGCTCTGCGCCGTGGCCAGCGCCTCGTCCTGGTCCTGGTTCGGCTGTATGGGGCTGGTGACGGGCCGGTCGCGGTGGTGGCCACCACTGCTACTGCTGATAGCTGCGGCTGCGGCGCCCGCTGTTGCCGTCGCCGCCCCCGCCGCAGATGACGGCTGCTGCTGCTGCGGCGATGTGGCAGGGGAGATTGCCGAGGCGGTCGGTGGAGGGGCCGACTCCCAGAGCACCTCCAAGGCGGCGCGGACGGTCTGCCATATCTCCACGCGGCCAGTGACGCGCGTGTCGAAGAAGTCGGCGCGCTCGCGAGCGAGGGCTTGGCGGGTCCATATGTGATCTCGGGAGACCCATCGGTGGCGGCGGAGGGGCTTGTTTATGTGCTGCGAGAGCGGCTGCTGGCTATGGCGGTGGCGCCGTCGTTGCTGCTGCTGCTGCTGCTGCTGCTCCTGCTGCTGGCGATCTGGACTTTCCTGCTGCTGTTGTGTCTGTCGAGGGGAGGCGGAGGAGGCGACGCCAGACGCGGCGCCAGAGGGGCCGGCGCTGGAGCGGGTGAGGACGCGCGGGGCCGACGGGTTCGGAGGCTGGTTGATAGCGCTGGCCGAGGCCGAGGCGGCAGCGTCGCCGCCGGGGTAGGGGGAGTTGGGCCCCGTCGGGCGGGAGAGGCAGCAGCCCTAGAGCGGGATCAAACGGCGGCGGGAATTAGCTTCCAACATGGGCTCGGGCAGCCAAGAAGCCGTGTAGGCCACAGCCGAGGTTCAATCGGCGGCGGCACGCAAGACAGCCCCCCTGGCGGGGATGAAACCGCGGCCGAACCTACCATGGTCAATTATTAAAGGCGAGGAGATTGTCGTCAGATATCGGGCATAATTCGTACGAGGGGGAGGGTATATCGCAAACCACCGAGAACGCAGAAAAAGAAAAAAAGAACAAGCCGGAAAAATGAAATCAAAGGGAAAAGGTAGGTACAGTAATGACGAGCAGCGACCGAATTCGGGCCAAGGTCAATCGAGCAATGTCCAAAGAAGCGACGCAAAGCAAAAATAAAAATAAAAAGAATAAAGACAAGGTTCAATTCCCAAAACGGAGCCGCCCACCCCTCGTTCATTCACGACGCAGCACAGGCGGGTTTCGCGGAGGGGAGGCTGGATCTGGGGCATGTCCCCCTCGTCGAGCGCGGCGGCAGCAGCACAAGCGAGCGAGCGAGGATGGAGAAGCGCTTTCTGCGCCCTGGACGTTGGGAGGGAGGGGGCGCTGCGGCTTCAACGGGCAGGGGCGGCGCATGGGGCCAAAACCAACCGGGGGGGTTGGATGGTGGTCGATGGTCGACGCGCCCTGCACCTACACCTTTTTTATTTCCCCTAGACCTACTTACGCCTGCCTGCTTTACACCGTCCGACGTACGTGAGGCGAATGGGCTTGCAACAGACAAGTGCGCTGACTGGACTCGGTGGTAGCCGCATGCAATGATCTCACACCAAGGAGCCCTGGCCGACGTTTCTTGCCAATGTCGTGCGCAAAATCTCGAATCTCGTTTATTGATGGAACCCTGTCTGGCCTCGGCCTTGCTCACGTGACTAATACCGTTTCGGTTAGTGACCAGCCCCCCTGCTTCCTAGAACGATGAGACTTTGGCCTGAGGAAGAAGAATAGGCAGCAATCTCTAAACAAAGTCGTTTCAAAAGATATTAACAAAGTCACAACTTTCAACAACGGAGTTCCACTGATACAAAGATATTTCTGACCAGTAGCTGCATGAGCACCAACTAGAACGGGCGTAATTATTGTTGCAAGCTGCGCTGTTGGCTTACTTGCCAGTGTCTTGTCAGGATGAAAACACAGCTTGCGTTCTCGACAACTGGCTCGACTGGCCTGCTAGCATGCTAACCACCACATGCCCTTGTCCTTTATTACCAAAGCCAGCCCCTACACTTGTTAGATCCGCACAGACACTTTGTGTGGCCGTCCGTCTTGGACGCCTTATCAATGTCAACACCGTCAACGTAATCAAATGTCAGCTCTTCCCCTTTGGGGATGTCGCGTATTGCAAACAGAGCCAGGTCGTGCATGTGCTTGTCCGCGTGATCACCCACACGCGCAAATATGCGCATGTTGGGGTCGCAACTGTGGTTGATAAACCGGGATGGGCCTATACGTTTTGCGTGTTTGTCGAGTGTCTATCAGCCAGGATTTTTCTCGCTTATCCGCAGCCTCGGGTGCGATTGCAAAGCATTGATGAACAGTCCGGGGCCGCTTACCGCTCATGTCCTCACCATCAACCTCGAGAGGCGGCCCTGTCAGCCGCGGATCTGGAGAGTTCTCGTCGATGAACTTGTCTAGTCCGAATAGATATATGTCCTTCTTCCGGGCGTTTGTGGCCTCGTTACGACGACGGTCGGCTTCATCGGACGTGATGACCTCGCCGAGGTACGTGTCCACAAACTGGCCGCACTTGATGTCGATAACTGAGCGGACGCCTATGCGTTTTCGACCCATGTTATTAATGTTGGTTGGTTTTGATCAGCTACCGTGCCGCGCTCAACATGGAACCGTCAAAGTACATACCCCAGCCTCTGTCATCGGTGCGGAAAATCTGCAGCGGCACCATCCGGCCCCTCTCAACCACGCGGTTGGGACAGTCTGGCCCGCAGCTGCAGCCCTCGTGGCACTCATAAATCGGCTGCCTGCTCTGCAGCCGACTCTTCTTGAGAAGGCCGGCCTTGGGCCCGGTGGAGTAGTAGGAAAAGAGCGTCTTTTCCGACGCGCCGGAGCCTTTGCCGTCCTCGTAGTCATCGCTGTCACTGACCTCATCGTCGACCTCTTCGAGGCACTGGCAACCTCCTTTCATGCAGTCCTGGGGGTTGGCGCACTCGCAACCGCTGCGGAAGCTAGCCTCTGCGCGCGAGACGCCTGGCCCCAGGTGGTTCTCGGAAATGAACTTGAACTTCTGCGGAAGCGTCTGAAGGTCATCGGTGTCATTGACTATCGAGATGGGGTACAGAGCGTGCTTCTCGAAAGAGCGCAGCTGACACCAGTGGCACTTTCGGACCTCCCGGGACCTGTTTGTGACTGCGGGCTGGTCGGGAAGTTAGCCGGCTATGGATGTGTGGTTTTTGGGCTCGGTACCGCCCGTAGACACTTGTTTTTGTGCAGCTTGATGAGTGAACTCACATCTTGGCCACCGTGGTGGAAGAAGTGGCGCCTCAGGGAGTTCTCCATTTTGTCGCAGGTTGCTGATACTTCTGGATTGTTATTTTCGGCGTATATATGAAATGAGGCCTAGGAGATTGTTCATAGGTAGGTAGATACCAGGTAGACGAGAGCAGATGTTGGCCGCCGAGAGGACAGGATGAATCGCGTGCTACTGGAGAAAAAAAAGCCCACCAATGCGTCAGGCAGAAAATACGGCTTCCCGATACCAGGTGCCTAGATGACCGAAAGCAGGCGTGTTTGGCTGCAGATTACCTGAACGCAAACGGTTCTACACTCACTCGTGAGCCGCAGTCGCGTGTCTGCGTCTTTGCGGGCCTGAGGCGCGTTGACGTCGAACCAGACTTTTGTGCATGACGTGAGGGGAGGGGCACCTACCAGCCCCACCCCCAGACCTTTTGGAGCTAGACGCAGCATCTTGCTACCAAATTACCAAAGCGTATATTTACCGAGTACTATGAGTGTTCGGATAAGTCCCTTCGGTGGCGGTGGCGGGGGCGACATCTTCTGCTGCGACAGTTGCACATGGCCGCCGCGGGGCCTCCCATCGTCCCATATGGGCAAGGAGAGCACGAGACTGACGGGGCCAGTGCAGACAAATTAAGCCGCGGTTTCGATAAATGTCAAGAAAGGTGGCGTGAAAGCTGCCAAGGCTGAAGGCGTTCGTCGCAAAGTATTTTTAGGGAAACATATCGATTATTGGGTGACGCATTGTTGATCTAGAAGGGTTTGCGGGTTTGTCTCTAACCAGCTGCAACAGCCAGCTGCAACAACCACGAAGCTTGGCCATCGGCTACTTGTTCCTACGACATGTGGACATGGAGAATGGAGCGAATGACCGCCCCGGCACAGTCCGAGCCGAACAGGACAAAATAAGAAGAAAAATTCAGCCTTTTGGCCTCAATGGTCAGAGCCAGTATCTCGGCTAGAGGTATTGTTGGATCGCCGTAGGCGTCCCGTCGGAGCCCCTGACTGGGACTGAAGGGTCCTCGGCCAGACGTCGAGTGGCTAATTTAGAATGTGTTGGCCCAGGACGGCCCCCAGGATGGAGGGTGGCGTGGGTGAGACAGCGGCCAAAGAAGTAAACGTTTTGTGGGTCCTGGGTCAGACCCAATCGACTGGCTCAGAAGACGTGTTTGGGGGGTGTCGCGCTTTTGTGTAGCGATGTGAGCGATAGCATCTATCCTCGTCTCTCGTCGCTGCCCGCCACACCTAGAACCTGTTGGTGGCATTTAGGGTGCCATCCAGAACGGTTATCTGCCGGCGTTGCACCCACGCACCCTCGCCCGCCTGTGGCAGCGATGCTACTGTTGCGCTGTAGACTGCACTGCACACAGTAGCAGTGTCATCTGGGGTGTGTGGGGTGTGGTGGTTGGTGGCTGGCTCGCATCGAAATGAGAGGGCGGAGAGTGCTGGGGTAACCTTGTGATGGGTTGGTCTGACGCGCGCCGTCACGAAGCACAAGTCCATGCCCGCAGGGAGGGACTGAGGGCTGACGGGCAGAGAGCCGCGGTCAGTCCTAGCCAAGCATTGCGAGCGCTTGGGCCTGCTCCGCTTGGATTCCTGCGTTCGTCCCGGGCCAGTATTAGCCATCGCTACCGCTACCGTTGTTTGCCGGCCGCCGCATCTGTGAGCAAGCGCGTCATCGGATCCAGGCCCCGTCCAGGGCTGCAAATAGATATATAAACAAACCTGGCTGTTCTCGGCCTGCATCTCAGGCGGGCTACCCAGCTTCGCTTCTCAGTCCTTGGTATCCTGTCGCCGCCAATCGAACAGTGCCACAGCGCCGCTCTGAGCTCCTATTCGCCGGGCGAAGCCAGGGGCCCAGACCGCACAGCCTCTCAGCCCACAACCAACACGACTAGACAGATCTTGCATCCTTCTGCGACCAGCCGTCGTGGCCTAAGATCGAGGTCGAGGGGATTGTCAACAGAACAAACAACAACAGAAAAAGCAAGTCCATAATCATCATCATCACCATTAACAACCTCTCCGTCGTGCCGCCCCAGCGAGGTTTGGGACGTCGGAAGAGTGACAGCCGCGCAGACGGATTGGGAATCAATTGGTCGAGCCAGGGGCAACATTAAACCCCGGGATAATTATTGATAATTCTTCTGGAGCTCGCGTCCGGATTGCTCGCATTCAAAGGCAAGCAGACAGGGCCAGCCCAGTAAGTCAAACCCCACTCGCGATGCAAGGAAATAGGCCATCTCCCCACCCCCTCGCCGCCCTGCGCCTCTCCAGCCGCCCGCCTGTCAAAGCGGGCGCCAGCGGGCTCAGGCTGGCCAGCCCAGACGCAAGGTTACCTGTACCTAAGCGTCCAGAGGAGCCCGTATGTGCACATGTGTAATCTCCCTTCTGACAAGATGCACACTCAGTGGTCGTGAGCGTTTTTCCCAGTTTCTTCCTTCTCTTTTAACTCGCCCGAGTTCGCTTCCGGAAGCGAAAACAACAAAGTACGGGTTCGCTGCACCGACCGATTACCACATTTATGCCAGGAGCCCGCATGACATAACAGTTAAATCACAACCCACAACTCACACTCCCCGACGCCGATCACACTCACTCGCCGACCCGCCATACCAAGTGCCGCGCTCCGTCCAGTGCTGCCCCTTTTTCTCGATTTCCGCCTGCTTGACGCCAGAGCCATCTGTTGACCCGGACGCTCGCGCATTGAAACCAGCGACCAGGGAGCGTGGAGTCGTGGGCTGTTCCCCAGAGTCGGAACGGAATCTGCAACCGAGTCCCAGGCTTTGGATTCGAATCGGTGCTTTGGTGGTGCTTTGACGATAGCAGACCGACGGGCTGCACAGCCAGGTCGGCCTTCGAAGGCACCATGTGGGATAGGTTCCGAGGGGCCGTCCCCCAGAAGCTGGGACGTTCCCACCAGCAACGTCGAGACTCAAGACAGCAACAGCAGCAGCAGCAGTCACAGCAGTATGGGGACGTCTTCACGGGCGGGGGAGTAGTGGGTGTCAACGGGGGGTACAGCTGCTCCGTCCAGGGCGGTCCAGCAGCGCGGCGCCCGCCGCGAGAGTTCACCGACCAAAGGGCGCAGTGTTACCCGTAAGTGCCGTTTTGCCTTTCTTTTTATTTCTTATCAAAGCCAGGGTCTTCTAGAAGTTAGTCCTTTATTCGGGATTCGCGGAGGCTCCTGTCAAGCCCAACTGGGACGACTCGGCCTGGGCAGCCCCGGCCCATACCTGCGACAGGGGCGGGGCACGCCATATCTCCCAAACACGGGATAATTGCCCCAGGATCGGTCGCTCTGCGCGTCCCAGTCCCAGAGGAAGGGCTCGTTGGCGAGTTGCGCCAAACACGCCCAGAGAAAGAGAGATTTGCTTCTCCTCCTCGCTCCGAGCGTCTCGACTAATCCATCTCCTGTATCACCACCAACAGCCACGAGCAGTCCGCATTTCCCCCAGACCAACCGCTCCGGAATCCGAACCGAGACTCGGCCCAACTCGATCCGCCAACAGACGCTCGATTCCGCCCTGCATCGTCCATCTACTCGTCCCAGCCGAGTCCAATCCAGACCAACTTCGCCCCTGCCGCTCCCAACAGGGTTTACACCTTCCAAGAGTCCATCGACGTCTCTCCGCCGAGCTCACCAGAACCGTTTACACCGAATGCGAATGGGTAAGTGCGACAGCCCCTTGCGCGTCCCTACGCACGTCATGTCATGTGTCCAGAATGCACCTGCAGAGTTTGTGGCCGAAAGCAATGAGGCAGGCGCGCATGTTCAATGCAGAGAAGGCACACGAGGTTCGGGAAGAAGGTCCGAGTCTCCTTCACTTCCCCCGACCTGGAGCAAAAGGAATGAGCTCCAGTCCGGTGTGCTTTGTCTGCAGCACAGCGCCTGACGTCGTGCTCGAGTGGCCGTTTTGGCTTTTGCATAACTGCGCGCATGCCGTCGCGCTACTTTGCGCTTTGACGGACAAAGCACCACCCGCGCAAAGCCCCTTGCCCTGAGCGGTGCCGACCATGCCGACCTGGAAGATGCTGATGAAGCGGCTCCGCAGAACGTACCATCCAGTGCCCGACATAAGCCCGATCGACGAGGACGAAGAGCCCTACGACGAGATGCTGCGACAGCAAGGGGCCGCGGGCCAGCGGCAGGCGTCGCGCGGCAACATCGCCTCGTTGCGCCGCGAGCGCCGCCAGAAGCAGGATGCCGCAACCGGCGCAGCCCTGCGGGAATCCAGGTCGCGCGAGCAGATGAACACCCTACAGCCTCCCCAGCCGCGTAGCGTCTCGGCATCGAGGAGAGGCTACGCGGGCGGCGAGGTGCGCTGGGACCCGTCAACGGGGGAGCTGACGTCGAGCGAAAAGGGCCGGCCGAGCCAAGTGAAGCCGGCCGAATACGCCAAGGGACTGGGCCACAGTCCCGAGTCGGATAGGGTCGGGCGTGGCACTAGCGCGAGCCCCGAGGGCTCGTCTCCGTTTGGGCAGCGCCTGCGGAGGATTGCGCCGCCGGGCTTCGTGACGAAGGGAGCGGAAAGGAAGGTGTCTGCAGGAGGAGAGATGAGCCCGTCGGCTCGACGACTGTCGCCATCGCCATCGCCGTCGCCGTCGCCGCGGCATGCGTCGTCGCCCATGTCGGCCACGGCCTACGACCCCGCAGCAGGCGCCTTCACGACGGAGCGTCCGCCGTGGAAGGGCGCCAGTGGTCGGACGGCGCTGGTCGCCCCAGTGCACGACAACCCAGAAACGGCCCCGCTCAACATTCCTCGCAAGCGGGGGCCCAAGAGCCCAGCGACGGGCAGCGCTGTGGGCGCTCTGGCCAGTCCTCCTGCAAGTCCGCTCGGAGCTGAAACTCAGCCTCAGTCGCTAGAATCGACAGCTCGCCAGGCCGCACCTTCGTCCCAACACCTGGCCAACAGCGCTATCGCTGGCTACCCGAGCCCCCCGTTTTCGGGGCCCGAGGCCGGTTTTCAATCTGGACCTGAAACAACAAATCTCCAGACCGCGGCCCTGGGCACCCAGAGCCCTTCAGTCATATCCCCCACGTCTGCCATTCGGCGGAAGCCGGCTCCCACAACAACCCAGTCACATCAAGCCCAGGACAGTGTCACCTCAACTTCGTCAGAGGGTGACCCCTACAACTACAAGAACTACACAGCGGCCAATCCGCCCTCGGCTCCGATGTCAAACGACACCACTGGCGCCGACAGTCTGGGAGTGCCCGACGGCTGGATTCAACCACCCTCTCGGTTCTCCGTCTCAACTTACGCAACCTCGGCCAACGCCGCACCACGCCCATCAGCCGACGGTTACTATGACTACAACGACGACGACGACGACGACGAAGGGTACCACGGTGATTCCCACGCCACCCTGACGGGCTGGAATCACAGGTCGGGCACCGATCCAACAGCCATCACGGCCGGCACGACCAAGCAGGAGAGCGTCATGGACCGTAGGAGGCCCAAGCTCCGAGAGAGTGGAGGCAGCTCGCTGGCAGGTGACCAGGACCCCGTCGTCATCAGCCTCAAGGACGCGCAGTGGTCGACTGGCGCACACAGGAAGCCGCTCGGGCCGGGTGCGGGCAACGGCAGCGCCAGCAGGGCGAGCAGCGGCAGCGAGGGCGACAAGACGCCGACGGGCCCTCCTAATCTCCTCCACCACCAGCACCACCACCGGCCCGAGTCCATCATGTCGACGGCCGGGTCCATCTACAAGCCGCTGCCGCCGGCGCCGCCCGAGGCGTCGGCGGTGGACCGGGTGGACACCATCAACGCGCGGCTGCTGGCGCTGGCGAACCGGCGCATCAACATATCGCGGTCCGTCAAGCAGATGACGGAGCTGATGCCGACGGACAACATCATGGCGTCGGCCGAGGTGCTGCACAAGCGCGAGGTGGAGAGGCGCAAGGTGGACGCGCTCCGCGCCGAGCTGGCCGAGGTGCAGTGCGAGGAGTACGAGCTCGGCATCAAGCTGCACCGCGCCTATAAGCGCATCGACCGCGAGGCGCACTACGAGCCCACGACGCTGTGGGTGAGGCGCGTCACGGGCTGATTTGGAGGCGGGTGGGGGTTATTGTTTCCGCTGGCTTGGTTTGGTTTGGTTTTGGCTTTGTTGGGCAGGCATTTGCATTGCATTGGACGGCGTCGCTGTTTGGCCCGACTGTCATCTCTCATAATAGGCCGGTTCTGTCAGATAAATCACATGTCGTCTCCGCTGTAAATATCATGTCCAAGAACACATTTTGTGTCCCTCCCTGTCTGTGTTCCCTCCCACAAAGTTCGACCCCACCATCGCGGGATCGCGATGACACCCAACTCCTGGCTCGGCCCGCGCTCCGTATGTACGTAGGGTCCATGCGGGCGAGGGAGTTCCC
>NW_008804547.1:2471808-2531764 GCF_000145635.1 Gaeumannomyces tritici R3-111a-1 | reverse complement strand
GCCGCCGCCGCCGCGCCGCTGCCGTACCTCGCGGCACGGGGACGGCGGCCCGGCCACCAGGCGCGTCGTGCGGCCCGTGTACCGGCAAAAGAACTCGGTCACCTCGGCCTCGCACATTGCGGGCGGCGTGCCGGTTTCACCCCCTTTTTTCTCGCTTCTCTCGAGCCCTTCTGATTCGGGAGGGGGCGGCGGCGGGAGGCCGGGCTTGTCAACGGCCCCAAACTCTAATGGCGGAAGAAGAAAAAAGGTGCAAAAAGAAAAGAAAACGACAAAAACGAACAAGGCTATGCTATGCTCTGGAGGGTTGCTGGCTTCTTTTTCCTCCTCTTTTTCTTTCGAACTCGCTCCCCTTTGCCTGTCCTGACCCCTACCAGTCAGGTGTTGTTACCACGAAGACGCTGTCGGCCGGTCAGAGCGGGGGGCTCTGCGGCGCGCACAAGGCCTGTGATATATAAGTAAACGTCGGGCAGGTAGTCGACCTGTCTCTTTGTCCTCCCGCCTAGGGTGGCACTTGGGCTTATGATGCGACGATAGGGAGGGGCTTGTTTGTGCGTGCGGTGGCACGCGAACAATGGTATTGCCTGTCACAAAGGCATCCGCCGCTTTGTTTCTTTTTGTTGCCTGGTCTGGGTTGGGGTCGCCAATGTGAGCAAAAATGCTTGGGACAATCAATGGAGAGGGGAGAGAACGAATGAGGGACAGAGATGTCTCGTGAGCGGAGCTGCTATGACGCAGCAAAAACTTACGCAGGGCCTAGCAGATGTTTGTGAGCCCAAATGGAGGCTTAAAGGGGGATGGATGGTCGGTGGGCGTAGGGAGTAATATCGCGCGGGCGCTCAAGGTTGTGGTGCCTCGGTAGATGGTGAGGCGATGTGGCGGGCGGTGCTCTTTGGTGATATCCGAGGCTGAGGCCTTATTGGCAGCCGCGAGAGGCGAGGTGTGACGGTGTGTTTGTTGGGCACGCTGCGGCGGGCGATGGTCGAGTGACTTTCTTTCTTTTGCTTTTCTTTTTTCGTTTTTTCCTTCTTCTTCTTGTATCAGACCAGCACTGTTGTATCTCCAAGGAGATGGTCCGGGACGAAAAAAAAATACAAGAAAGGATATCCAAGTTTGTAGATAACAACAGGTGTGAATTTTACGAGTGCGTGGTGGGATGAAAGTGAGAGATGCTGGGATAAGCCCGGCCGGCGAGGATGAGAAGGACGATCTCTATAATATAGGCGGATAGCACCAAAGGCCACCGGCCCATCCCTCCTAGTTGTGGACGTCACGCCGCCGTCGCCTTCACCGGTGGACGGACGTCCAACCAAACGGGCCATGAGGAGAATGGGATAAGGGGCCATCGTCTGGCCACCCTTCGCGTTCCAACGCCGTGTTCCCATTCAGTAGGGGGATGCGTTTGCAACAAGTGCCCATTCGATTCCATGAGCGTGAGCAGGGAAGTGACTAGTAGCCAACTGCTCTCGTGCGCCAGTCGCGGCTCTTCTGCGCCGGAGCGTTACCTCTCTCTCTCTCTCACCCTCCCTCTCTTCCGTTCCTCTCCCGTTTGATTTCTTTTCTCTTCCATGAGCCCAGCTCCGGCGGCTCTGTCGGCTCCGGCGCTAGGCCCGGTGCCTTGTGCCATGCTCATGAGGTGTTTTTCAAACGCAAAACTGCCCATACCCCCCCGGTTTAGCCTGATGTTCGTGCTTGTGAGCCCAGAGCGTGGGCGAGCAACCAAACTCTAGGTCCCCCGATCCCGATCACAAGGACCCCCACTAGAGGTTGGAGGGTGATTTCTTTGTGGCAGCATAGCACCGGATTTCCTTATCTCTCTCTCTTTTTTTTTCTCACGCCCGCGTCCGGACTGACCCGGTGAATCGAACGGAGCAAACCCAATGCCGAGTTGGGTACTGGGCCTAGGCGGCTTGGCCGGGGGACCAATCTTTGAATGGCTTGATGGCCACGGGCGGTGGCCGGCCATTCACGCCAGGTCCCAAGAGAAGCTGACCAGAAAAATGCAATGCAAGCTGATGGATGAGCAACGCGAGCTGTGCCATGTCACCTTGTAGGACCATTGCAGATGGCAAAAAATGACGCGTCCCCCGCACTGCGCCCTCGGGACGTCCGTGTTTCCCCATGCGTTAACGATAATCATGAGAGAGAATTCGTACAGAGGCGACCCAACTAGACTTGAAAAAGAATCCAGTGAAACACAACAACCAATGATAAGGGACGAAGGTAATTAGTAAGCAAGGGGTATTATGATTTCTGATTTAGTTTTGTTCTCCTGTTTCCCAAGAAAAAGAAAAGTCACTCAGGAAAAAACTCTCCTCGAGGGAAGGGACGCCAAGTCCAACATAGCAACCGGGTAAGAGGAGCTAGAATGAGAGAATCGGGGTGACCACTAAAGGTGTCAAGAAATCTTCTCGAAAAGAGGAAAACCCACGTCCAAGATGAAGAATGCCCAAAAAGTGCGAGGGAGAACCATTCCTAGACTAGGCCCAAAGCAACAACCAATTACTACCTCCCATGCAAGTCGTGCTCACCGTGGCCGAGTTGAGCAAAGCAAATGGGGCTGGGGAATGGCCCATCCGACAGCCGAAGGGCGAAGACGAAAAAAAAGAAAAGAAAACTCCACACAAAACATCCTTCCTGGCTTGCTACTTTGTTGAATTCTCATAATCTGGCTGATGCTCAATATATGGCGCACAGCTGGCAGATTCCCACTCCCCAAAGCGCCCTTGCCGCCGTGCGCCATGGCGAGCATCTACTCTAAACCCTGCGGTACTAACCCATTCGGTTTGATGAGGCGAGGCTCTGCCTGACATTTGACGGAAGCTCGGCGGGGATGTCGTCGTTATCGTCATCATCGTCATCTCCATCCTCCGTCCCGTCTTCGTCTTCGTCGCCACCGACCTGTGCCGTGGAGTTCTCGGGGATAGAACCGCTGGGTTCGGGAGGCGGGGGTAACGAACAGGCCGTATAAGTTTCGGTCTCGGCATCGATCTGCGCCGCTAAATCGGGGGTGCCGCTCAAGTCGCTAGCCGCCGACGCACCTCGGGAGGTGGTGCCGGCGCTGGAAGATATCTCGATGGGTGCGCCTGCCTGGTGTTGCTGAGTGAGGGCTGATTGAGCTGATGAGGCTTGTATCGATGAGACTTGCGTGCTCGGCACGTTGGGCGAGGCCATGGCGGTGTTAGAACCATCGTCGTCGATCCTGGGTCGTTTGAAGGCCTCCCTAGCAGCGGCTCCGAGACCGTCGTCGGGCATCTCCCGCTTGATGGGCACGTTGACGCTGGAGAACCTATTTCCATTTGCCATTGCCGGTATGCCGTTTTGCTGGGTAAGGGGCACTGGTGTTATTGTGGGCGCTCCGGGCCTGTGGCTTGGCGACGGCGCGTTGCCGTCCATCTCGTTGGTAATGCCCATGCGCTGGCGCTCAGCCTCGATCTCGGCCCTAGTACGGCGCTCTCTGAGCTTGACACCGTACTTTTTGCGAATGATAGACTGTTTGGTGCCGAAGCTGTTGCGCAGGCCGTCTAGTTTCGTCCGGCGCTCGTTATGGTCGACGATGGCGTCGGCCTGCTTGAAGCGCTCGGCAAACTGCACCTCGGCTTGACGGAGTTCCTCGTTGAGGGATAGGCGTTGGTGATCCGTCAGATGCGCATAAGGATCTGCGCCGCTGACGGTGCGGCCCAGCAGGTTTGGCGTGCCCGACGACGGCGGCGTTGAGGTCATCGGCGCGTACTTGGCCTGGTGGGCCGAGGAAGGCATGTGGGGCGTGGGCGACGGGACCTGCGGCGAGCTGGCAGCAACACCAGCGGCATAGCCCTTCGGCATGTTCTGATGGGCGGGTGTAGGCCCGAAGTCGCCACATACCTTGTTGTTAAAATGCTGTGAGGGCGGTTAGAGCATGTATACGGCGACCAACGTTAGTCGAAGCCGGCGACTTACGTATTGCAGGCCGACAGCAGTGGTGAAACCCTGGCCACAGTATCGGCAGCACTGCTTGAACCCTCCCGGATTTGGCGGAACACGCGTGCAAACAGTCTTGGAGGTGTGCTAAAGCCAGAACAAGGGTTAGCGGCCGGTGACGACAGAATGAGAGAGATCCGATCCAAGACACTAACATATTCGTAAGCCGACTGTACGGTAAAGTGGCGGTAGCAGAGATTGCAGTTCCACGAAGCCTCTTGTCGAGGCGCAGGCGTGCTGGGTGTCTGAGGTGGGCCGACAGGATGACCTGGCATGAAGTTGGGAGGTTGCACTGGGGTACCAGCAGGCTGGCTAGAATTTTCGTCGTCCTCAGCATCATCAGCCTCGTATCCCAAACGCTCGGCGCGGCAGAGCGCATTGATGAGCGGCTTAGCCTCGATGGTGCGCAGGCGTTTTTCAAGTGCCTTGTCAAGGAACTCGTGCGAGGCCTTGGCTAGGATAATGTCAGAAACACTATCGATGTCGGCTTGGGACAAATGCTCCAAAAGGTCCGTCATGCTGGACTTGACGAGCTTAGAGCCAAAGTCCCGGATGGCGCGTTTGAGCGTTGACGACGTCGCGTTGTGGAGCGTCGCGTTGAGCTTGGAGCCGGTCATGTTAGCCACGTCCCGTCTTTTCTTTTCCTTCTTTCCTTTGCTTGTTTGTCTGCAAACAGCCGTAAAATCCAAGACGGCAGCCGACATCAACTTACAAGAAACGCCACGTGCGACTCACTGCCGATAAGGCACTTCTCCCAGTTGTCGCGCACAGCACGACGCACTGCCTGCGGAAGCGACTGGTGCATGGCAAAGGTGAGCCTGGCCAGGTCGTCGTCGAACTTGGGGTTGAGCGTGGCGTGGTCGACGGTGGGCGAGGGGAAACGGCCCGGCAGCCCGTCCATCTTGGCGCCCGGAGGGTCCATGATGGTCGGCTTGTTGCGCGGCCGTCCCGGCAGGCCCATTTTCCCAGGCGTCGACGGCGCCGACGGCGCCGACGGGGGCAGCGAGGGAGGCAGCGACGGCATGGCGTTTTGGTAGTATTGCTGGGGCTGGGGCTGGGGCTGCGGTTGCTGCTGCGGTTGCTGCTGCGGTTGCTGCTGTGGTTGCTGCTGTGGTTGCTGCTGCGGTGGCAGCTGTTGTTGCGGCTGCGGTTGCTGCTGCTGCTGCTGCTGCTGCTGCTGCTGCGTTGCTGCTGCTGCTGCGGTTGCTGCTGCTGCTGCGGTTGCTGCTGTGGTGGGATCGTGTGGTGGTGGGGGTAGAATGATGGCGTGCACTGCTCCTGCCGAGCCGTGTACACTGCGGGGTTCTGCTCCGGCGTCGATGCCGACGCAGGCCGGGGCGGGGGAGGCACAAAGTCGGGCGGCCTCGCGACCCGGGCGGGCACGCCGTTGCCCAAGTTGGGGCCTCTGGCCACGTACGTCTGCCAGAGACCAGGCGGGATGGCCGCGGACGGGGAAGTGGCACTGCTGCTGGGCGCCGGAGTGGCCGCCTGCGACGACTGCGGTGGCAGGTCCGAGACCACTGGTGCTGGGATGGGAGACTGTGCCGCCGTCGACATGCCTTTTTTTGCCCAAGCCGGGATCCGAGTGGTCACTGCCTGTGGCCCTGGCTATCTAGGGTGGTCTACGGTGCCCACCTGATGAGGATGAGAGCTCCTCCTCGCGGAGCTGTCTGTGCAAGTCCACCTCAGCAGATCACGACTTGACCAAAGATGGAAGTGGTCAAGAAGCACAATAATGGCAGCTCGAGGCCACGGAATGGAGGGGGGAGCAGTTGCTGCCCACGAGTCCCTTCCGAATCGGGCCCAACTCTGGGAGATGTTTGGCTCCTTCGTCCACCAATTAATGTGTGCGCGTCGTGAAGGAGGGTCGCGCGTGCACAGGGCGTCACGCGTCGAATCCGCCGTCACTATCGTCCCTTCCTTGATTGGGAAAGGCCGCCTAGGGACGAGTCCAAGATGAATAAGCCGGCTCCGCCTGGCGACTCGGATGCGTTTGCAGGTTCTGACTCGACGGGATCTCGATTCCTCTTCAAACGGGCAGGCGCCCTCAAAGGCTGGGGGCGGAGCCAAGGCGCGCAGGAAGCGGGCTGTGGCATTGACCCGGTTGTGGCCAGGTAGGAAAATACACTGAAAACGGGGGAAACAAGGGGCGACTTTGCAAAGTGCAAAAAAGGCAAACCGAACGGGGCGGCGGGTTATTTTATTTGCGCGTAAATCACGGTGGAGTTAATTATCACTAGTGCGGGGGTAAAAGTTGGTGTCTTGCTCGTCACGACTTGGTATTGTGGAACCTCACAGTGATTAGCCAAGCCACGTTTTATGTAATTATCCTGGCGTACCGGACGAGATACACTCGTCTCGTCGCGTTTCAACACTTCCCCACCTTGCAAGGCGCTGTGCACGGCTGTTTTCCTCTGACCGTGTCGCTTGCACTCTGATGCTTCACCAATTTTTCTTGGGATAACCAACAAGTGATCGTACAGCCTTCACAGCTCCCCAACCTCAACAACCAGTGACTGCGTCGCCATCTCCTTTAATGAGACCCGCTGTCAAACCAACAACAGGAGGCGGGAGCATCTCGGACCCCATGGAACTCTGCCGGTGCAATGCGCCGGCTAAACTCTTGAGATTGGGCACACCACTAACGAACATGAGGCATACAGAGTTAAGGTTAAGACCTGATATGAAGGCTAATATATCGAAACCACACCTACATTCGTGAGTGGGCGGCTGGGCAATCATGACAAACTTCCAGTCGGCCACGTCTAAACTGCTGCTGGCATACCCACTCCCTCCAAAACCAACAACCACCAAGACGCACATTTGCCTATCAATGCGGTGGCAACATTCGTTGGTGTTAATTCCAGTCGTTATGCTCCCAAAATAACAGCCCTACCTTCCTCGGTACCCACATGCCGTGCCAGTTTAAGTACCCCCTCCCTCAATAGCCACTCCACCAAGGGACATGGACACATTACTTCGTGTTGCCATCCCAGAAGCCAAAAAAAAAAAAAAAGAACACCCATACAATCGTGTTAATCCGACTTCACCAGACTGGCTTGGCGAAAACAAATCCTCCGTCTCAAAGATCGGCCATCGTATCCCCATCCACCCTCCCTCCCAACCATTGATGTCCCCCACCCCCTCCCGCCTTGGTCAGGCCGTCACCTCGCGACGCAGGCGAGCATCAGGCGCTTGTAGTCGCCGCTCGTCTCGCCGTCGATGCGCCTGGCAAGCGCCGTGCCGTACCGCTTCTCGAACGCGACGCGCACGTTGGCCATGTTGCTGCGGTCCCAGTGCGAGCGCACCACGCGGCTGACGAGCAGGTGGTCCTTGGTGCCCAGCCCGGCCATGGCGTCCTCGAGCAGCTTCGCCTGGTGCATGTACCGGTCCAGCGCGTACCGGAGCTGGTAGAGGAGTGCGTCTTCCATGTGACCGCTGAATTCCTGTGAGGTGGAAAGCAAGAACTGTTAGTTTCCCGAGCATTGAAGCGACCCAAAGGTCGGATATTCCATTTCTCCTCTCGGCGCTGGCATTTGTTCCTTACATTGCGAATCACTTCCTCGAGAGACCTGCTGTACTGCCTCTGGTACTCGACGGCAATGGCGCGTATCTGATTGTCGTTCCGCAGCGCAAACATGCTGCACACCAAGATCTCGTCGGTGCCAATCTTGCCCTCGGTGGCGGCGTACAGGTCCCGCACGTCGCGCTGCGTGTCGGCCGGCACGACGGGCGTCGAGTCCTCGGCGCGGACGGCCTGCATGACGATCTCGAACTGGCGCTTCGTCTTGAACGACAGGTCGCCCGAGACCATGTCCTCGAGCGGGCGGCGGTACACGCTCTGGAAGGTCTGCTTGATGGCGCGCAGGTCCGCGTTGGACCGGGCGAGCAGCACGTCGTTGAGCACGAGCTCCTTGGTTCCCGGCCCGCTCAGCGCCTTGTACAGCGACGTCACGTCGTGCAAGAGCGGGCCCTGCGCGAGCGCCACCAGCCCCTCCCTGAACCACGAGCCCGTCTCGCTCTCGATGTCCTTGATCAGGTCGCGGTTGAGGTTGCGCTGGAAGCCGTTGCGGATCGCGTCCACCTGCAGCGGGTCCTTGTCCGAGAGTATCCGGATGAGCGCCGCCTCGTCCGTGCCCCACCCCTTCATCGCGGCACGCAGCCCGTTGACGTCCGGCGACGGGTCCCAGTTGATCGACTGTGGCGCGTAGCCGAGCGAGGGAGGCGTCGGCGGAAAGTTGCCATAGGACGGTGCGCCGTACGGTGCGGGCGGTGCCCCCGGCGGCGCCGCGCCGTATCCTGGCTGCGGCGATATGGGTGGCTGGCCATAGCCCTGCTGGTGTGGTGGAGGCTGACCATACGGCGGCTGATGGGGTGGCTGATGAGAAGGCGGTGCGCTATATGAGGGCTGGCTACCATATAGCTCTACCGGTGGCGGACCTCCTCCATATGGTTGGTGATGCGGAGGATATTGTCCATGGGGCGGAGGCGGCTGCCCATATTGGCCATTTGGAGGTGCCGGCGAACCGTAAGCCTGTTGTTGTTGTTGTTGTTGGGGATAGGGGTAACCTGACGGGGGATATTGTTGCCCGCTGGGAGGCATTTGGCCATAGTAATTGCCTTGAGGAGGTTCTGTTGCGGTTTCACGGTCAGCAACCGACGGACGTGCGTCCAGCGTTTCCTCTGCGCGCGCACAAGCGCATGGGGCACGTACGGGCGCCGTAGGGCGGATATTGCTGTTGGTAGTAAGCCATGATGCCACTGATTGGCGACTGGTTCGCTGTGTAGGTAGATACCTAGGCAGGTGGTGGAAACGTGAACAGGAGGCGGTCGCGATTAGGGATTAGGATGAGGGAAGCAGAATGCAGATTGTAAAGAGGTGGGCGGCAACATGTGATTAAAGGTATGTTTGAGAACAGGACGAGGAGGTGGGATGGCTGGATGCGCCGCGCAACTCGACCCAAGACCTGACGACGTCAATCGGGCTGTGCCACCATCTCACTGGGCCGTCGGATTCGTCCTGGCGCCTCAGGTTGTGGGGCCAACTGCATGCCTACGGTCCGTACATGGAGGTACCGCCACCCTCACACTCCGTTGGGCTGTGGTTATTTGGGTTTTTGGCGGCTACCTGCCGGAAGGATCGATGTGATTGTGGCTGAGCGTGATGTTTTGGTTCCGAGGGTTTGCTGCAGCCTGGAATCCAGTATAATTGGCGACGTGATTCCACACTTGGATCAAATGAGCCATGAGCAATCGCAATCGGGAGGCCGCTGCCAGCGAGTGTCCCATGGAAAAAAAATATAGGTCGCCTCACTACAGGTATCGTCCAGAGTTGCCGCAGTTGCTTGCGCATGTGGCGATAGTGAGCAAGACAGCTCATCATTTTCTCCTGATGGTTGCACGGGGGCGCTGGTCATTGACACGAACAGCAAGGCGACGTCGGATGAGAACACAGCTAATCGGGTACCGGCGACTGCTTCATAGCTTAACTAACACAGGCGCGCTATCCCAGCTTGGGCTTGGTCTGGCACAGCGTTGTCCCTGTGTGCCACAGGTGGCACAACCCAGTGCTGATCCTTACGGGGAAAATGTCTGGCGAGTGAGGACCCGCCGACGAGGCTTGTTAAGCTTGTTTTTGGGGCCTTGCCTCCCCCACCATGGCACATGGCAGAGGAGGGAAAGTCACGTGACTGGCTGTTAGTGCCGCAGGCACTGTCACGTGTTCGCACACGTACTAGCCCCCACTAGGCAGGCTGTCCTTCCAAGCGAGTATCGTGTTAGTTTATCGATATAAACGAGCCCACGGTCTCACGGACTCCTTGCCGTGCCCTGTATCTTTTACCTCCCTTGACGGTATCGAGGTCGAGGGATGGGAGCGTGTGACTTTTTAGCACTGCCGCAAAAGTTACTGCCAGCCACTGCGATTTTGGAGGGCGTGGTTGGCTGATTCCACGAATTGAAGGCGGGGAGGTTGTGTCACACCATGCGGAGTGACAAGGATTCTGACCCACCCTTCCGATCTCCAACCAATCACCTCAACGTTCCTGATTCCTCAGGGCTCCCAACCACGCGATATTTGCGCCCCCTTGCTATTTACAGTATCAATATCAAGGATTCGTCAACTGGCCATGAGTCCAGCCTCGTGAATTTCTTCATCCCGTCTGAGGGCTATCAAATAAGTGGTGCCGCGTGTTCCTGCGGTTTGTGCATTCTCTCTTCTTTCTTCTTGAGCTCTGCGATTTGCCTGTCGTGCGCCTTCGTTTCTCACTTTCCCCAAACAGCAAGCCTCTAATCCCTGCTCGCTGTCTGGTTTTCCTGCACCATCATCTTGCGCCTGCATCATCTTGCAAGCAATCTTCAAGATGCGCTTCAGCCAGCTCCCGGTGCCCATCCTCGTGGCACTCTCTAGCTACTCCCTGCCCGGCGAATGCCTGCCCTTTGCAGGCCAGTCTCCTCGCAATGCGCCCGCCCAGCCGCCCAGGCCTAAGTACTCTGTCGTCCCCATTGATGGCGGCAACCCCAACTCGGGTTCCGGCTCCGGCGCCGGCGGGTCGGGGTCAGGCGCTGGCTCCAACCCCAAGCCCGAGGTCACGGTGATCAAGACACTGCCGCCCGCCACCGTCACCAAAACGTCAGCCCCAGAGACGGTGGTCGTCACGAGCTCGCCTAGTCCGGCGACGGTGACAAAGTCCATATCTATCATTGATATCATGCCCGCGCCCACGGACTCGCCCCCGGCAACTATCACCGTCACCAAAACTCCAAGCTCGAGCGCCGAAGAGGCACCACCAACAAAGAGCAGTGAGCCGTCGCCGGCCCCAAGCACGCCTGATGTCACACCCACCAGCGTCCCTTCATCCACCCCAAGCAGTAGCTCGTCCTATACCGGCTCCGCTGCCTCCAACTCAACTGTTTCGCACGATGCCACAGCATCATCTACCTCCAAGATCTTCATGACATCCTCCCTTGTCGCGTCAACATCTACGCACACTTCAATCGTCTCTGAGGCACCGTGGGAGACCAACCCCGCGAATACGACCAGCGCCTCCAGCACGCGCACCACCTCTAAAAGCACCATTTCGGTCGTCAGTACTGACTCGTTCACGCTCACCAGCACGACGTACGTGCCAACCACAGTGCTTGCGGCCACGACCTCATCGACCACCACGACACCAGACGACGGCTACTGGCATTCCGCCAAGTACCCGTCGTGGAACCGCACGATTCCCTACCATGGCCCCGCTCACCCACTGGTATAGCACGCGTCTGCCTGCATTTTCAGGACGCCACACCCTTTCCTTTGTCTCTCCTGCATTGCATTTCCGAGCGCGTTCTCTTCGCCATCCGCTTGCGCCACCCAGGCGCACGTGGACTTTTAATAATAACATGACAGCGGGAGCTGTCCAATACCTGCATTAATCAGCATTTGGGGAACGGGGAACGGACCGGCGGTATTTTCGGAGATTTCTGAGACGTAGACCAAGAGCTGGACGCGTTCCGGGGTAATGTACATGTGCATATAGGGTTACGATGGGTAGGCGTTTTTGCATATACAGGGGTCGTAGGTAGATGACCCTGATGGGAAATAATTCATGGACTTTTACGACAACCCCCAAGCCAAAGGCCCTTTGAAGTATGGTAGAGAAAGGCGATGTTGGCAATTGTTGTTCGCAAGCACGACAAAGCCTGGCCAAGTACAAACTCTCAAAGGCCATTGTTGAGCTTTACCAAGCTCTGTATAAACCGCCGGCCGATCTCGCCATTTCACACCATGATTTCCATCTTATCGGCCTCTTCACCCGAGTCAGCAGCGCAGATATCTTCGTACCCATCGCCCTCCCTATTGGAAAGTACAGAGCAAACCACGACTCGGCTTTTCCAAGATGGCGTCGAAAGCGACTGCGAGCTCCACGCCTGTCTCGCCTACCAGACCCGCGCCTACCCTTGCTCTGCCTCACCTATCTAGCATCTCCCAGCCTGACGATGTCGAGAGTCAGAGGGAGACGGCCCCGCCGGCGCGGGGCTGCTGGGGCCGTTTCAACCACTCCGTCCGGGACCGGTTGCGTTTTCTGTTCTCTTGGGACGTCTGCCTGCTATTTTTCTGCATTCTGTTCATGCTCGTCGTCATTGCTGCCATATTTTACACGGTCGTGAAGGTGTATATGAGGAACCAGGGTTGGGATGCCTGACGACGATCATGGCCAGAGAGAGATAGCCCGCATCTATCCCCTTTGCACTTCTGCCAACATTTCTAGAGATATGACAACCTTTTTCTAGGCAACCACAATGCAGGAATTTCTCCAAACCCCCCCTTTCTATCATAGTTGAATACTAAAAATTACTTTCTGTGACCTTCTGCCTGAACCGCCCCGTCCCCTTTTCCACATGCTGATGTTTCGTACTTTTTATTTGTTCAACCGAGGCGCCCTCTCGGGACTGCGCCAGTACAGGCACTCCTTGCGGCGGATGTCGTCCTTCTCGACCTTGGTGCCCCCCTCGGGGCGGACGACGAGCTGGTCGGCCGGCTCCGAGCCGAGGCCGTAGCCCGACGGCCTGTAGGCGGGCCACTCGGGGGCGCCGGGCCACCTGTGCGCGTTTGGGTCGCCGGCGGCGACGAAGCTGGCCAGGTAGGCGTGGTAGACGTGCGAGACGTCGACGTGCTGCGCCGTCGGCTCGTCCCACGTGTAGCGCGCGTCGGCCGTGTGCGGGATGCCCTGCCACGCGGGGGTGAAGTTGGGCGTGTCGAACCGCGCCTTCCACACGGGCACGCCGGCCGCGCCCGCCCGGTAGGCCGTCTCCTGGCCCGGGCAGATGTAGGCGTAGTCGCTCCAGGCGGCGGCGATGCGCTCGTACTGCGTGCTGTTGGGCGAGTTGGCGTAGGGCGAGTCCGGGCGCGCGGCCGGGTCCGGGTACAGGTCCTCGAGCAGCCGCAGGTCGGCGGCGTCGAGCGCGGGCGAGATGTTGTGCAGGTAGTCGAGGAACTGCTGGTTGGTCTCGAGGTTGCCGGGCACGTAGAACTTGCCCTCGTTGGTCGTCGTCGTCGTGATGGTCGGGACGTGGTGGAACGTGCCGTCGTACCCGGACTGCGAGCCGAACTTTTCCAGGAGCGGGCCCCCGGCCGTCGGCTGGAAGGGCCAGGTGAGGGGCCCGTCGCCCTCGAGGTAGAGCTTGGACGAGATGGAGCGGATCTTGGCGATGTCGGCGGCGCGCAGGCAGGCGAGCGCGGCCTCGTTGCCCTGGTCCTGCGGGCAGCCTAGGAACTGCATGTACTCGTTGAACTGGCGCACGTAGAGCGGGTACGTCGAGTTGGGGAAGGCGCGGGCCGTGACGGAGCCCGACTGGTGGATGGCGCCGCGGAACAGGCTGCGGCCGGCGTCCTCGCCGTAGTTGTGGAAGTAGTGGATGCCGACCGAGTGGCCGCCCGCGGAGCGCCCGCCGATGGTGACGGCGTCCGGGTCGCCGCCGAAGGAGGCGATGTGCCGCTGCACGAACTGCAGGAAGAAGTTCTGGTCGCGCAGCCCCAGGTTCAGCAGGCCCTCCTCCTCGAACAGGGTCGAGGGCAGGAAGCCGAGCGAGTTGAGGCGGTAGTGGAAGTTGACCACGGTGATGGGGACCTTGGACGAGGCGGCGAAGGCGGCGGCGTCGAAGCTGCGGTAGGACCCGAGGTAGAAGGAGCCGCCGTGGATCCACACCAGCACCGGCGTCTTCTGGTCGAGCGGCACGCCCCGGGTGCGGAAGACGTTGAAGCTGAGGCACGCCTCGTCCTCCTCCCCGGCCGGGATGGTGCCTGGTGGGCCCTGGACGCACGACTTGCCGAACCTGACGGCCGGCTTGACGCCGTCAAAGGGCGCGGGCCACGTCACGGGCCGGAAGCGTCCGTCGCCGACGGGCTGCGTCGAGTAGTCGATGCCCAGCCAGGCGTCGACGGGGGCGGGGAGCGGGCGGCCGGTCTGGGTCGAGTTGACGACGGTGCCGGAGAAGGAGCCGTAGTCGCCGAGCGAGATGGTGTTGTAGGCGTCGCAGCTGCCGTTGTCCTGGCCTAGGGCGGCGGACGGAAAGACGGCGGCCTGCAGCCCGGCGAGGAGCGCGTTTGCCCGTGAGAACCTCATGGCGGGTTCGGTGGGGGTGGCCTGGAGTAGGTGCGGTGACTGGGAGTAGGACGAGGAGGAGAGCGGGGCCTTGTGCCGGTCGACGGTCTGGTGATATATCCCGGCCAAGAGCCAAGCCCGGCGCATCTCCGTGGATGTTCCCCGAGGTCGGGGGTGTAAGGTGCGGTGTGTCTCCTCTTTCTGATGGCGTGCGATGTCACCTTCCCGCTGCGGCGACGCAGGTCCGTTGCAGCGGCGGCGAGTCATGGTTCCCCGACCCAGGTCAGGGCCGAACCCCTCTCGGCTAAGGATAGGTGTGGACTGGACGCGCCCGACAATCGGACTAGGCCGCTTGGCAGGCCGGAGGAGAGAAGGTACAGACTATGTTGTCGGTGTTGGAGTAGTAGCTCACCATATCCGGCACCAGGATGCAGCCCATAAACAACCCCTTGTCTGCCAGCCTTTTAGTCCTGTCTTTTCTGGACTGGCCGGAATACACGATCCGCCCTGGTCATCGTCAAGATTGCTCATACGACCGCACAAGCTCTCGTCGCTCCGGTTCGACTTCGACAAGCCACCATCTATCTATTGAGCCCCATTTCCTGCTCAAGCATTTCGTGCTCGATCCTCTGCTTGAGGCTTCTTATCTTTGGGTCAATCAAGGCCCTTTGGCATTCAGGCGGCGAGCACACCAGCCCGCCATGACAATAGTGGCGGGTTGGGTGTCTTGGTGCGGAATGAAATTTGTTTCCTGCCTTTTCTTGCACAATTTGCTGTTCATGACCCGTCAGCTCCGCCAAATCGTCCGTAATCAACCAAAGTGACTTAGGTTGCTGCTTGAAGGTGTGGGTTGCGAGAGTGAACCATGGTGCTGGCATGAACCTGCATGGTTACAGGCGAGGTCGAAACAAGTTATTGCTGTCGAATATCTCGAACCCAGTCACACCCCCAAGATAGCAGTGTAGAACTGCATCGTCACAAGGCCAGAGGCTCAGAGGCAGGTTTGATGGAGGCGTCCGGGAGGGAACCAGCAGTTATAATTCATGTACACAGGAAAAGAACAAGGTCTCGACGCCATCCCAGCCTTGTCCGAACCCCAGCTGCCTTGATTGACGGCAGGTCTTTCCCGACGTTGGACGAAGCTGTGTGAGACGCGAACCTTTTTTCAGAAGGCAGGGGACGACAGTGGATTTATCGGTTTCAGGCCTTGGCGAGGGGAACGGTTGGGCCTGTGTCCATGGGCCGGATCTCCTGGCAGACCTCGCACCGACCTGCCGCTTCGGTTCGGCGGGATCTGACAGCCTCCGGACCAGGGCAGCCGGGGAGTCCGTGGCCGGGCAGGCGAGCATGTTTTGAAACGAAAAATGATTAAAGTATGGGACGTGCAAGACCCTAATGTGTGCAAGCATCCGGCAAGCACCGAATGGGGCATCGGAATGGCATTGGCAATCGTCGCTACGCCACAATGCAGAAGCTTGGCTCCATGCTAAGAGCGGCATGGGAATCCGCCCATGGGAATCTCGCTGGGTGGGCTTGTGGGTTCCGATGGCTCCATAGGACGACATCGATGGACGGCCCGAGCATCAGATGTAGGCGATGCTGGCGCTAGGACTGCCCCGGATGCTAATAGACGAAGCATCCGCCGTTGGGCAGTGCCATTCCATCTTGGCACAGGGCCTGAGCCTGAGCCTGAGCCTGGGAAGGGGGTTCTAAAGGGCAAAAAGCAGCGTGCTCCTGGAGGTCGCGATTGGCAGCACAGTAGAGAAAGGAATTGACGCAGATCAAAAATCGAAACCGAGGCCATGCGGATCGCCTAGATTGGAAGCTCCGAGTCATTGCTTCCGTCCTAGCGTCCCACCCAGCGTCCTGGCTCCACCATCCGCCCGCACCAGGGTTGGCACCTGGTGCGTGCGCGCTGGCTGACCAACCACGCGGCGCTGTTGCTGCTTCGGCCCGGCGCCCCCAGCCTGGAAGCCCTGGCTGTCACCCAGAGCCTGAAACGCAGCAGCGGCGTCGATGAGACACTTTGGGCTTGCTGAGAGAGGACTACAGCCTTCAGCCCTGTCCCCCCCCCTTCAGTGCCCTGGCTGGCGGCTGGCGGCTGGGGCCTGTCCGTGATGCTAAAACAGCCATGACAGAAGAATCAGGCCACAATCCGAGCGGCGCAAAGCAGGCCCCGTCTCGAGATCGCTGTTGACGGGCTCTATATGGCAAAAACGAGAGCCAAGGGTCTCACGTCGCTGCTGTCGTTCGGGTCTTGGCGGGTTTCTTTTTGCCCTAGCGTGGAGAAGGAGCCATTTCGCTCCATTTCGTTCTGCGAGAGAAGCCGGGCGGCGGCCACGAGAACCGACGAGAGCGTTACTGCCCAGGCAAGGGCCGTCCTCTGCGCGAGCAAAGACCTGGCCTAGACCTAGACCCTGGCTCCGTCCGGGGCCCAGGCCCGCTTCCCTGGGGTTTTTTTTTTTTTTTAGCTATATTGCCCGACGATGCCATTCGTGTTTGCCTTCCAACGTGCTCGACGATGTTTACATCTACCTGATTTTGCGCGGTTGGTTCCAAGGCCTCACATCACATCGCGTGGACTGTCGTCATTGGTCGCCTGGCCATCTCGTCTTGGTCTCTGGCTTGCCATTCCACAACATACCGCCACTAACACTAGCATACACCATCTCCTTTGTTCGTATCGGATACCTGCAGCGACACGACTATCTGTCCAGGTGCTCCGCTCTCCTGTGAAATTACAGCACACAAGCCAAAAAAGAAAATCAGGGAAACAAGGTATGCATATCTACGGCTCAACTGCCATGTTGCACCCGAGTTGCGTTTTTGCCAGAGTTGGCAGCCCCCGCTGCTGCCGGCTACCTCGTATACTAACTCACAATGCGGTGCACCGTCCAGCTTCAAGTGCTAGCGATGCCGAGCGGAGAGGTGCGCGTGTGTTGCGAGGAGCTGATCGAGCCGAGCCCTATTGACGAGGAGCCCGAACTCGATGACCAGGATGCCACACCTGGAGCCCACGATATGCTGAGGCCGTGGGAGGCGGACAACAGGCGCTGGACCTTTTCCGACTCCGCAAAGTCCCCGAGGCACAACCTCAACCCGTCCGCCACTCCCACGGGAGTTGGTTCTACTCACAGCTACCGAAGTCGGCCCAGAGCCTCGACCATGATGCGCCTAGGTGCCTCCGGACTGCCACCGAACCCGAAGTCTAAGCCGTGGCCGACACACCGCCGCTCCGAATCCGACCTGGGGAGCAGGGGACGGAGCTTGTTTATTGATCATGAGAGGCTGGGATTTGAGACCCGTGGAAGGCAAGCCCTTTCTCGACCTCCCCGCTCGTCTGCGTCGCCCACTTTCGCAATGAGGCGTCCGGACAGCTCAAACGGAAGCACCTCGACTGTTATCCAGGCCCCTTTTGATGGGCCAGACACAGGCCACGAGAGCTACGCATCAGCCACCCGGGTTTCAGCGTCGTGCGAGGCTGGCATGTCACCTCCGCCCGTGATCCTGGTGCCTGACGCCCTCGAGTACCTGGACGAGGGCTCGCCTGAGGTGACAGAGGAGGCCATCCGGAGAAGCGTGGAGGAGGCGGGGGCGGCTTCGTCGACGTCTTGGCACTTCGCACCACCCCTCGGCTCTTCCAGGTCGTCGACTCGAGGGTCGCCGTGCCGGCCTAGCCACAGGACGACGAGCCCGCACTCGCCAGGCATGTCCAGCGCTGCCAGCGCCACGTCTTGCTCCGAGATGGTGGGCGATGATCCCGAGACGGACCGCAGCAGCAGCCCCGAGCGGAGCGTCAACGGCAATGGCGATGCCTCGGAGCGCGAATCACCCGTCAAGGGCGACTTCCTCACGGCACCCGAGTTCCGGCAGCCCAGAAACCTGCAGGAGCTTCAGAAGCTGGAGCAGGAGATTAGCAGACAGCACCACAACCGCTATGGCACTCCCGAGATGCCCCGCGGCCGTGCGAGCATCCCGCCCAGCGGTCGTACGAGCATCCCGCCCAGGGCGCTCAACCCTCGAGGCCCCAGCCAGGAGGCCATGAACCTGCCGCGCGCCGAGAAGCTCCCGCTCTCTGGATACGAGCTCCTCGCCTCCTGTCTGTCGGGCCCAGAGCACTGCTTGGGCTGGCACGAATCCGACCACAACCAACAGCAGCCGCCGGTGCACCGCACCCACCGACGCCATGCGAGCATGGGACCTCCAGCAGGGTCTGTGGGGATGCCGGCGCCGTCGCCGTGGCTGCAGCCGCATCAGCAACACCCGTCCATCAAGCCCATCTACCGTCGGTTCCAGGCACTCAGCCACCGCGTCCTCCTGAATCTGCAAGACGAGCTGAGCGTGCTGGAGGAGCAGCTGCACCGCCTGGACACGGCCGACACGCAGGCGCGCCGCATGCAAAGCCATATCATTCCCGCCTCCAGGCGTGGAGACAACCCGCGCGGCGGGGAGCTGCAGGTCCAGAAGACCGAGGTCCTCCAAAAGATTGAGGTCAAGCTCGGACAGTACAGTGAGTGTCCTACATCCAACCAAGGCCGTTCTGGGCCGGCGCGTGCTAACCCCAGCCATCTACAGATCAAGCGCTCGAGTCTTTTACCAAGACTCAGGGACTCTCGGTTCCGTCGACAAAGGAGGTGGACAACTACCGCACATATTTCGCAATGGAGAACCCCATCAGCGAGATGGAGACTCGCTTTCTCGACTGCCCGTACGACCTCATTTCTCTGGCTCCGGACGAGAAGTCGTCGGCACCCGTTTTCACCTACGCCACGGCGACCACGCGCATAGGCCGTAGCCGCAGCCGCAGCGACCTGCCGCTTAGGAACCACCACTACGCTACGGAAAACTACAAGCAGGATCAGGCCTCGGATGACAACAACCCGACCCCAGTCCAGGGCCAGACACCATTCCGGGCCTCTTCGCCGACGCCGACGGTCCTGTACCACCACCAGCGGCCCGACCCCGCCCGCTCCCTGTTCGCGACCTCGCGCCCCTCGCCCCTGTCGCGGCCGCCGACCACGGCCGCAAACGCCCATCGGCGCATCGGCTCCAACCTGTCGACGCGCTCGCCGGGCCTCGCCGACTGCCTCTCCTCGTCGTACCCCACGGACCGCACAGACCCGGGCTCGCCTATGTCTACCATGTCGCTGCACGACGGCGCCGACGCCAAGCCTGACCGCGCAGCTGCCGCGCGCCGCCCTGTGGTGCGCGTCGTCGTCGCCGGCACCGCCGCCGTCCTGGCGCCTGTGTCGGCATTCACCGTCATCCCGGGCTTCGCCTCGCGCATGGCCGTCGTGCTCCTCGTCCTGGCGCTCGCGGCCGTCGTGTGCGGCGGCAGCGGCTGGGCCAGGCGGGCCAAGGGCGCTGCCACCGCCGCCGCTGCCATTGATAAAACCGCCCCCCAGGCCGCGACCGAGTCGATCGACGACGAGGCGGCGCACGAGGGCAAGCAGGCCGAAGGGCCCGCCGCCGCCGCTGCGCTCCCTGTCGCCGCGGCATCCTACTCAGTGGTCGGCGGCTTCTCGACGCAGGACCTGCTCCTCTGTGCTGGGGCTTATGGGGGCGTCATGGCCGTCATCGCGGGCTCTTTTGCGTGAGGAAGGGGGCGGATTACCCATTTTATCTGGCATGGCCATCTCACTTCTTTTTCATTTCCTTTGTCTTTTTTTCTTGCATAGCAAGGCGTAAATACCCGACTGTCCCATTGAGGCCAAGCACAGCGACTTTCATATGTTCTCTTTTTTTTTTTTTTTTTTTTCTATACTTTTGCATCCATCTAGCATCTATGGCTACTTCTCTCGAATGGCGTACATATAGCATACATAGTACAAGTCAAGAAACAATATTTTCTCATCAGGCCCGTTGACACCGATGTGAATTGTTCTGGGGAGACGTCATTTCATTTCGACCCTCACAGGATCTCACAAAGACTATTTTTGGCTTGGGGAGTGCATGTGATCAGCTTGCCCGCTTACCTGCATCTAACATTAATAGCAACTGCGGGACGTAACGATTTGAGATACGAATTGAAGGATTCGTACCTGGAAAATGGTTATCTCCCGCTCACTCGTCCGTTTCGGGCAAGGCGCAACATCAGTCCACTCTGCCGCCCCGGCCCTCCACGTCATGGCCACCACTCCTGCGGGGGCCAGGGCCACCAACCGTACCCCTCGCCCGCTTCCGCCACGTCGTCGACGCTGAGACCGGCCACGTGCTCCTCCCCGCCTCCGACCCCGGCGGTGTCCCCCGCTGTGACGTGCGAATCTGTACTGCTGCCGTGGTCAATGTCCCCCAAAAACCGCTGACCAAACGAATCAACATCTTTGAATGCGGGGCGGCCGCCGCCTCCCATCACGGGCGGCGATGGCGAGGCCAGGTGATGGTGGTGGTGCTGGTGGTGTTGGTGGTCGAGCCCGAGCCCCGGCCCCTGAATGCCGGGTATGGGCTCTGCCAGGTACTCGGGCGACGTCAAGTGCGGCAAAAGGTGCTGGTTCTGCGACGGAAACGGGGTCGCGTCCGCGTGCTGCGGCGCCTGGCGGATCGGCAGCGGGGAAAAGTAGAGTGGCTGTAGGGGCTCCTGTGGAGGAGCTTCGATGGCCGCCAGGAAGGACTCGAGATTCTGCTTCACGGCGCGCAGGATAGCCACGGCGCGCTGCTGGGGACGGCCCGACGGCGACGAGGGGCCGAAGACGTGGTCCGCGACGGCCATGACCCTGTCGGCGAGTGGGTGGTCCGGATCCACGCATACCTGCACGAGCGGGAACAGGAGCGAGTGGTATTGGTGGTAGGCGCCGGCGTACCACGACCAGTGCGCCAGTTCGGGGTCCGTCTCGAGGGTAACGCCTGTCTCGATGACCTCGAGGCTGTGCTGTATCAGACTAGCATTGCGTGCGAAAGTCAGCGAATGGTGCCCGAACGAAGCAGGCAGTAACATTGGACAAAAACGATGCTCTTTATATAGAACAACAGCAACAGCTTCATATCAACAAGGGGGACAATCACTGACATGTCCCTGAGCTTCCTGGTCTGGGGAGATCTTGCCCATTCCAGCAACTTGGCGTTGACGTTGTGGAGAAGCATGCAGCGCGAGCGAGCGAGCAGCAGGTTCCCCACGAGCCTGGCGTATTTTTGTATCGGAACGTCATCCTCCAATCCATCAATCAAGTTGCTCCGCACACGTCGCACCCGCTCGTCCAGCATGTCGAGGCAGCCGCGCAGCGTAAGGGTCCCGCGAAGCACGTTCTGGCGCTGCCGGACGACGAAGCGATGTATCTGGTAGCATTCGTAGCGGACCAGGGCCACCATGTCCCGCCCCCGAGCGCCGGGGTCGGGCCACGGCATGGCTGCTTCCGGGTCCTCGAACAGCGAGCGCTCCGGACCGACCGCTTCGGTGGCGCGGATGTTGAGGAAGAGCAGGTGCTGCCAGCAGTGCAGCCTGGTCAGCCGGCGGCCCCCGGGCTCCTCGGCGGGGCCCTGCCCGCCAGGGTTATCCCGGGCGCCGCCGTCCAGGCCGCGGTCGAGGCCGGCGAGCTGGAACTGGCGCGTGACGGCGGAGACCAGGACAGCGTGGGTCCGCGACACCTCGCTGAGCATCTGCGGGGTCAGGTATATCAAGATGGCTTGAAAGGAGCGCAGGTCCAGGCTGGCGGCGAAGCCGTTCGAGCTCGATATCGCATCCTCGGTGGCCGTCTGGAGCCAGCGCACAAGCGAGGGCTTGGGTAGGCCAAAGACGCGTTGGGTCTCCAGGGGCGGCATGCTGACGGCCGCGGCATACGAGACGGCCGCGCGGAGGGCAACCGCCACGGGGTCGTCATCGCGAAGACCGTCGTCGCCCATCCCGCTGCTCCCATGCCCGTCGCCGGCGCATCTCGCCTCTGAAGGGACGGGACCGAGGTCGCCAGGCAAGACCAGAGGGCAAACCGGATAAACTGAAAGGAAGTAACGGTCAAACAAGCTGCTCTCCTGGGCCGACGACAAGGCAAAAGTGCCCGCGGGTTGCAGAGGATCGCCACTTTCCGGCCACGCCGGTGCGTTGAGCAGTCGCAGGAACGGGGCTTGCGTGTGGGGTTTGAACCAGGACGCGATGGGGGCGGCGAAGCAGTCGACCGGCTCGGCGCCGGGGAAGCCGAAGCCGAGACGGTGCAGCAGCGCATCGAGTTCGCCCACCAAGCCCGCCCTCGGCAGACCCTCTACCCTGTCCGTGATGGTCAGTCTCCCGATACGGAGGCATATGTCGGGCGGTGTGTGGCTATGAGGCTGGCGGGTCTGGCGTCGGTCATGGGGGAGGGACGTAGGCGCGGCCGGCACGACGGCAGGGCGGCTCGGCGCGGGCCCGGAACCGCGCGGGGCTGTCAGGTGAGCCGACGGGCCGGCGACGGGGCCCGGCGGCGGCACGCCGAGGCTCGAGAGGGCGGCCGAGAAGACGCAGTGGCGGCCCGTCTTCTGGCAGTTGGAGCAGGGGCGGGCGCGGTTGCATTTCCGCTTCAGGACCCGGCACTCGTCTTTGCTTGGACCGGACTCAACACGCTATCAGCTGCACGTAAGGGCTCGGGTCGGGGCTCCATGGCCAGAGGTGTGCTCGGGGTTCGGGCATACCACACGTGTTGACCTTTCGGTTACGCCGCTGCCGCGGGCTCTCCTGGGTCGTGTCCATGACGGTCTCCATGATGGGCGAGGAGCGATGCTTACCAGCCAGGCAAGCGATGGGGCCGCCAGTCGGTGGGTTTCTGACCGACTAGCGGCCGCATCCCGGCAGTTTTAAAGCCAATCCATTGATCTTTGGGGGCCGAAGGGCCTCCTCACAGGCGAGATTTGATCTTAAGTTCCACCAGCGGCCGCTAAGAGCCCAAGAATGGCGGGGAGTGAGAGCGGTTGGTGGGACTTTCAGTAACCGAGTAACCTGAAGCTTCGTTTCGCGATTGTGGGCTGTGGCTGCCCTTCATTACATGGTGCCTGCCAAGTGCCTGCCTCGCCGCCTACCAAGTCAGGAAAGATTCGACGACGTTCCAAAAATTCCGAGCTGGGGGCTAAATGTTATTTCCAGTGCCGCAGCAGCACGTTAGGGAGCAAAGGAGCCGTCGACCGCGAACCTAACCAATCGCTGTTGTCTTTCAATCGGCGACCATGCAAATCTTCCTGTCAGGTGGCAGCATCGTGTTGGTCGCTTACCCACCAGCCAGCAACACCTAGCACATGCAGAGTTCTTCTCGCCACCACCAACAAACATCACACGTGGCTCACACCGCTATTGGCCTAGTTGGGTACCTAGGTGCCTAAGAATCTAAGTGGTGTCTATAAATGGACATTCTGTGTAATATCACGCTTGCACCCCTTCCCTATTTTTACCCTTTGTAACATCCCGCATCAGACTCGGTCCTCATCGCATGATAGGGGGCTTACAACTCCCACAAATTTCCATCTTTTGGTTGATCCTGGGAGACTTTGCTTGCAGCGGCTTGTCCTAGGCGTCATGGGAACGTCATTTCCCCAGCTCTTAACACTTTTCGGTACCGCAACTAAGGCCAGCTGTGCCTTTACCATTGTGAGTTACCGATTATTTCAAGGTAGAAAGGGATTGTTAACTGTTAATAGCTGGTGATGATAATTCGCAACCTTTAAATAACAAAAAAATCCGAGTGTATTTGTTTATGAGTGCATTAAATCTTAATTTGTTTGTGTCGCATTCTATGTATCTACTTACCCGGTTGGTATAGTATTGTTATTGGCCCTTATATTCGGTTCGGATTCCGTTTAGAGTGTACATATTCTAAAATTGCCAACACATGTCTCATTGTATACAATACCCACGCGATGTTAAGTAGGCACTTTACAACTCAGCATGTACCACACAGAGCTGCAAAGTCCCATCAGCGAGCAAACAAACCGACTGAACAATCGAGGTTTATCATTTTTTGGTTACAAACCCCACGCTGCTTGCAGGTGAACTGCTTTACAGACATGCAAACTTAACGGTAGGGTTGGCGAGACCCGCAAATAAAGCCCCATTTAGATCCATGGGTTTTGGGCCCAACGGAGGACCAAAACCCAAATGGGGACCCAAATGGGGGACACCAAACTTTCCATCAGAATGCATTTAACATAGCTTTTACGGAATACCGACTGTTCTAATGTAGGATGGGCATGTTAAATACTCTTGATGGTAGGAGATTAGAATCATCGAAAATAGAAAGAACATTGATTGCACCAAAATTTATGTTCATTTGGCCGCCAATGAGCATTTTGTATGAAAACTAAATGGCCTATCTGTCTCGGCTGTGCCTGAGCTAAAGAAGTGTACAAGATAAAAGCCGAGCTTTTGCGCGACCTTGATGGCAGACTTCAGAAAGAAGACCGTATTGTATAAGAGCAAGAAAAAAAAAGACAATCCACCCGATTACATCTCAGTCCACGTCGGGGGAAGCAGGCATCTGAGAATCATCCTCGGAGGAATCCTCCACGGTCGGCTTCTGGTACTTGTTGCCCGAGCGGGCAATGTAGTCGCGGAGCATGGCGCCGACGTCGGGGATGATCTCAAAGTTGCTGCTGACCGACATGCCGGTCCCCGGCCTGGGGGGCGCATTGCCGCCCTGCTGCCGAGCGTCTTGTCCCTGCTGGGTGTGCTGCATCTGCGCCCTGAGCACGCGGGCCCGCCGCTCTTCCTCCGTCTCCGGCTTGGCCGCCGGGAGGCGCGGCGAGGTGGGCTTTGAGGCCTGGGCCGGCGGGGTCCGCGGGGGCTCGGGCCGCGACGAGGTTGCGGCAGCGGCAGCGGCAGTGGTAGGGGCGGGCACGGGAGGAACGGCAGGGGCCTTGCCCTTGCGGGACGATGATGCCTTTGGCGTCGCTTGGCTGTTGGACAGCGCGCGAGGGGGCATACTGGACGGCCTGGCGTTTCCGCGCCGGCGGGGCGGAGAGGACGAGCCGACGCTGGATGGGCGGCCGTCTGACGGTGAGGACCGCCCGCTGCCCAGGGATCGGGGCGACGAGGGGACACTGTTGTTGTTCGGCTGGCGCGTGGGCGATAGAGACGCCTCGGAACTGGAGGAGCGGGGGATCGGCGACGAGTTGCCGCTGCTCATGCCGCGGGGCGAGGACGGGTCGCTGCTAGTGTTGCCGTTGTTGTTCCTGCGTGACCGGCGCGAGGTGCCAGGCGCGCTCAGCGGCCTGGGGGAGATCAGGGATGAGTCCGAAGTCCGGTTGGAAGCGGCCGACATGCAGCGGGGAGTGGTGACGTTGTTGTTGTTATTGTGGCGCGATCGCCGAGGAGAAGGGGACGAGTCCGAGGTGGCGGAAGCGCGGGGCGAGGTGAGGGACGAGTCCGACTCGCGGAACGATGCGCCAGACGAGCCCGAGATGCGCGGGGATAGGGCCGAGGAGCTGGATGCGTGGGGCGACGAGCTCGAAACCCGCGACTCTGGCTGCCTCTTTCTGCTCTGGGCGCTGCGGCTACCGGTGGGCTGCTGCTCTGCCGGCGGCTCCCTGCCTCGCGGCTCATCGTCGGAGCTGGAGTTTTGCTGGTTGCCGCGCCTTCTTCTCCTCTGGCGGCGTTTCGACTGTTGCTGATGTTGTTCCCCCTCGCTTGACTTGTCCCCTTGCGGTTCCCGCTCGATCAGCGGGGGAGACTGGAGTTTGCGCTCCCGAGACTGTGTGCTCTCTGGGCTTTTGGATCGGGGTTGGTCGCTGGCTTCGGCTGGCTGCGGTTTGTGCTCCGCGGCCTGGTCCGGTTGATGTGGCGGCTCCTGAGCTGTTTGTTGCTCTTCGGCTTGAGGTTTCGGCTGTGGTTCAGACTCTTTCTCGAGCGCAGGGGGCTGCGAAGGCGATTTCTCTTGCGGTTGTTGCCCCGGCTTCTGTTCTGCTTTTTGGTCTGCAGTCTTATCTGCCTTCTGCTCTGCCTTCTCGTCTGTTTTCTGCTCGCCCTCCTTACTTTGTTCCTGCGAGGGCTGTGCTTGCTTTTTCTGTGCCTCCTGCTCAGCTTGGGCCTTTGCGACGGCAGCGGCCTGCTCCTCGGGGGTCAGCTCTTCCTCGATGACAGGTCTCCTGGTCCTGACCTCGCGCCGCATCAGCTCCAGCTCGATGACTATCTTGCCGGGCGCCTTCTTCTTGAGCAGGTCACCGTCGCGGTCAAAGTAGAGGCCCCAGACGCCCCCATCCTCGTAGACGGCGCAGAAGCCCTCCCATCCCGAGAGGGTCAGGCGCCTGTCCTGGCGAGTGACGTCCCAAGGGCCGGTGATCTGGCCCTCGGAAACCTGGCGGTTGCCGAAGCGGACCTGCTGCGTCTCGACATCGACAAAGATCCAGTTCATGATCGGGGCCTCGTCCGTGATGGTGCTGACGAGGCCCGAGTAGCGCGCCTCTGGGTAAGGGAGGAAGTAGCCCAGGAAGGGGTGGCCGAAGGGCTGGTCGTGCAGGACGCCAGTGTCGACGAAGCACTGTTTGTTGGTCGTGGCATGTTAGCAGCTGTGACGCCCCATGGGGGGACCTAATCAGGTCATGGGATATGGGATCCGAGGAGGGAATCAAGTAAGAGGCGAGGGCACGTACGCGGCCACCCGACAAGACGATCTGCCTGCCTTCCAGCGTCGGAGTATACTGAGAGCCTTTGGGACAGTGGGCGACAAGGTTCTGTTTGCGGCTCCGGTGCTCCTCGCGGCGCGACTTGGACTGCGAGGCGCGGATGCCCTCGGCGGAGCCGAAGACGGCACCGAAGCCGCCGATGAAGCTAATCATGGTGAGCACCATTTTGGCTACTGCGCGGGCCTCCGTCGGGAGGCGGGGCGGAGGCTTCGTTGGCTTCGCGGTTGCGGTGAAGTGGGCGCTCCAGGCGCTCTCCGATAAGTTATGAACGTTGAGCTATACTAGAAGTGAAGGTAATATCAAAAAGGAAAAAAAAGAGGGGATGGATGATCGACCAAGGGCAGCTTCGGCAGCTTCGGTAAGGACAGCAGAGGAGGTCGCGGCCGAAGACGAGCTGCCTACTCGTTTGAGGATGTCGTGTTTCCTGCAACACGAACCAGGAGCAGATCAATGCGAGGGAAAGGGGGCAAAGGACAAGTCGAGAAGGAAGAGAGTTGGGCAGGTGGTGGGCTGGAAGATGGGATGGGCGGAGCAGGGCTGTTCACGAGACATGACGGCAGGTATGGGCAATGTGTAAATTCCATGTCCCTGGGCCGCCTATTGGGTCATGGGCAGACGTAATAATGGCAGGGCTATTGTGTAGTACTGCACACGACAGCTGCGAGAAACAACATGGACTCGTCTGGGCCTCTTGGTGGCCAGAGCCGCGATGGAGCCGTTGGGCCGTCCGGTGAGCCGAACGAAAACAGAGGACGGCTGCCATTGGGCAGACTCAGGGCAGGCCGGCGCAACAGGGATGGTGGTTGTGCGCAGCCCCGTCGAGCCATCTTGTGTTTCAGGGGGGGCAGCGCCTGGCGGGCGGCGGTGATGATACGGCAATGCAGGCGTTGTTTGTGTTTGGTACTCGATATTGCTCTGCAGCAGCCGCAGCTGTTGCTCGCCGTCTGTAGCGGTGGTGGGGAAAACGGGGGGTGCGGGTCTCACCCCGGGAGTTATTTCAGACACAGCAAAATGGTTCGAGATGACGGGAGCTGTTTCGGTGTGGGTCGGGGCGCCGTCTTTGAAGGGGCTGGTGTGGCAGAGACGGAGATCATCGACAGATGGCGATTTGCTGAGGCCCAGGCTCCAGGCCTCGCGCAGCGCTCACAGGGCACTTACCTAGCACAATAGCTAAAATTGGTGCTAGCCGTGCGCGTCTTGGGTATGCTGTGGGGCGCCTGTCAGAGCCGCAACGCGGGAATCCGTGATGGCCTCATTGTGGATAGTGAATAAGCTCAATTTTGGGCCACCCAAGATTGGACATTGGACCAGAACCGTTGCGCAGCTGGGACCCTGAATCTGGGGCCTGGTTTGGCAGCACGACCCGAATGAGGCGAGCAATTTCGGACGGGAGTAGCGAAAGAGGAAATCAGGGTCCACGGCAGCAACAACACACGATTTTGCTCGCTAGCTGGGTTCCTGTGCACACACCTCTGTACCTCTGTACCCCTACTCTGTACTCTACTCTGTACTCTACCCCAACATGCAGGGTCGGGTCGAGGTCCGGGCTGGGTGCTGCCGACAATTCGTGCAACATGCAGGCGGCCAGGCTCATGTGCGACCCGCCAGAGGGCCGCGGGAGTAACCTCGGCAGACGACAATATGAACATTCCTGGAAAGACGTCGGCGGGCACCTCCTACGGACGGCGTGCGCGCCCGCCCGTGTCGAGGCGAGCAGTTGGGGCAGGTGCATCCGAGAGGGCGGCCGCGTCCGAACGGCGGGCGAGGACAGACAACTCCAGCTCCGGCTCCCGCAGCCGTGCCTAGCGCGGTGCTGCTGCAATAGCGCTGTGCTGCTGCAATAGCATAGGTGGCCGTCGTTAATCCCCTCGCCCCCTCACGAATCATGGGCCTGCAGCCGAGCGTCAATGCCGCCGCCAGCTGAGCGCGACGTGTCGCTTGGAGAATGGGCCCGCTGCCACTGGCTACTCGCCGGGAAAATGGGAAATGGGTACACGCAGTTGGCCATCCATCCACAAAGCCGGCTTCAAATCTTGCATGCTCGCGCAGGCTGAGATTGAAGTGAAGTCGCATCGAGCTCGATCTTGGCGGGATAAAGCCCCGGCAGCTAGGTTCCAGTTGCGGAGTGGGCCCCGAAGTTTTCTTTCCTTTCGTCTTTGTTTTGCTTCTATTTCTTGATTGGGAGAAAGGCTCCTTTTCCCGACTTGTGTGGGGCAGGCTGCGGGAGCCCTGACGGAACCCTGCGCTTGGACGCAGGGACCTCCAACAGCCGATGCAGCCGGCAGGGCGCCTCCCCAGCTGTTTGTTTTTGCGCCCGACCCTGGACGAGTCAAACTGGGCTCATTGTCGCCATCCAATTCAGAGAGGCCGTTGCTTTTACGCGAACCTGACACTTGATGGGCGGCCCGACTGCTGGCAGGGAGCCCACGTTGCGTGTGCGTCTGCTATCTTCTGGTTTCCTGGATAGTGGCTAGTTCGGACGGGAGGCGAAAAAGCAAGGTAGTCAAGTTGAGGCTAGGACACGGCGGGGCGGTCCAGAAGCAATCTTGCAGCATACCCTCGACACGAACGACACGTTGGGTCACGTACCACGGGGTACCTCCCACAGGCTCCCGCTCTATCGTTACACGCCCAACGCCTCGCACGGGGATCATGGGCCGATAAATCGTCCGGCTGTGCTTGTGGTCAGTCCTACGCGAGATGGCAGATGGAGGAGATGGCAGATGGAGCCGTCCAGACCAGCGCCTACGGAAACACGGGGGCGCACAATGTGCAGACGCGCATAGATGTGGCGGTCGACGAGGCCGGCAAAACAAAGGACCAGAAAGGCCAGAAAAGGGCCCTATAGCAGCAGTGCTGCAGCCGTAGCCGTGCGACCCTCCTCCATGCCACCGAGCCGGCCGGCGAGGGCCTGGGGTTTCGCAGTGAGCAGTTGAGTCGTATGATGTCCTCACCCCGACAGCCAGGGCCCCCGGTCCACCCCCACACGCTCCCGGACCGGGGCCCGGCTCAGTAGGGGGCTCCCCCGAGACTGCCAGAGCACCACGACGCGGCGTGCGCCGACGACATACACTGCCCTCTAACCTGCTGGCCTTCCAGAAGCTCGACGGCCAAGGCCGGTCGGAGCCTTACTTGGGGGGCGACGGCAATAATACGTGCCCGGGCCCTCCTTCCCTCGAGCCCTAGGTGCATAAAGAGCCCTGCCCGCCAACTCGTTTGACGATGGATTCTGATCTCTCTACTCAGCAGCAAGCCTCTCCAGCAGCAGCAGCAGCAGCAGCAAGAAGATCAGACGAGTCTAGAAGACCCGCATCCAGAAATCGCAAACGAACAAGTTGGTCTTCCCGCCCCAGCATCACCTCGGTTTCTGCTCTTCCCATCTCCTCTGCTTCAAAACCCCTTCCTTCCGTCGCTCCCCAAAAACCTACTCCCGCTCCCCTGCCACAGCCTCTCCCAGACCAAGAGTCCGAACCAACCCCAGCCGCCACCACGTTGTCCAGCACGCAGAAAAAACGGTCGTCTCGAGCCGGGAAACGATCATCGCGGATCCGCTCAGACAGCCAGACCAGCAGAGACAATAGGAGTGCAACCCCTTCCCCAACACCTCCCAAGACCCCCGATTCCCCATTACCACCACCGGCCTCAAAGCCAGATCCCAAAAGGTCGTCTCCACTTGAACAAGCCCCTGCTCCTGTATACAAGCCCTCTTCAACTCCAACTCCTGTACCTGTAACTGTTCCTCCGGATCAGAAGCAGCAGCAGCAGCCACAGCTCAAGCCAGCTCTGGTACAAAAGCCAGCTCTGGTCCCAGCACCAGAGTCTGAACAGCCAGCTCCTCCCCCTCCACCTCGCAGAACACTTTCCTTCCGGCTCCCAGTCCGAGTAGCATCAGATCACCCAAACTCAGAAGCCGCACCCCAAACCCAGAACCGCAGCAGAGCTCTTTCCCTTCCTGAATCTGAGCCATCTACCCCCGCAACCCCCTCACACGCACGGAGCCAGTCCTCATCCGCCCGGCGTCACTCGCAAAACTTCAACCGTTTCTCCCTTTCCTCCATTGGCGAACTCGCTACTCCGCGTTTCGCGCCAGAGCCGCAAGTCGACCCTATAAGCAGAGTCTCTGACAGCCCTGAAAGCAACTCTTCCACCAACTCTCCCGCCGAACAGTTTCTTCTCGACCGAGGTCTACCCATCGACGTTCCGCTCGAAAAAGTCCCTTCGCCTCTCATCTACCAATCCATCCTCGAGTCCCAACTCAACAACTACCTCGCCACAATGTCCGCCCAGTAAGTCTTCGCGAGCTCTCCCTGTCCTGCCTCGAGACGAGCCCTTGGGCACACGTGCCTCACCTTATCGGCCGCCAAGGACGATCCCGCCCGAGTCACCGACGCGGGCCGAAACCCACCACCATCGGACCCACCCCTTTGACTGACACGGCTTCCCAACCGCAACTCAGGGCCGCCAAGACCCCCGATGTCGCCACTGCCCAGCAGTACCAGCAGACCCCTCCCAACATGAACATGAGGATGCAGATGCCTTCCAACGCTCTGATCCAGCCCGCCCTCCCCGGTTTCTCCGGCACCGCCAACGGCCCCGTCGGTAAGTTGCTGCCTGCTCACCTCCTAGCCCTTTGCCGTCGACACACCCCACTCTGACATGACGTCGCATAGGCAACCTCCTCCGCGGTCCCGTCTCGGCCGACGGCAAGCTCAAGGACGCCGTGCTCACGGTCGGCATCAAGCTCGATCTTGAGGCCGAAGTTCACCTCACGGCCCGCGTACGCGGTGACATCCTCGTGGGCCTGTATTAATCACATTCCGCACACGAGGGTTCACCCCTGCCGTCGCCGCCGCTTTAGGCGGATGACTACAACACCACCAACAAGGAGGAACTCGGCAACGGCCGAGGACAGACAAGGACGTGCAGGGAGAGAACAGAGAAACTGGCTGGAATGATTGGGCCGTTTGCAGATCTTTTTTTTGGATATCTTCTTTTTCTTCCCTTCCCTCAAGCGCGGTGTGGTCCCGCAAAGCATCAACCGGCGTTCGATAACAAGGTCGGTTCGTTGGTGGCTTTTCCTCTCGGCGGTCCAGGAGACCCCGACGAGAGAGCACCGCCGACCCCCCTGGTTCATGATAGGCATTACTCACTCATACCCCCCATTTTCGAAATTGGAATTTTTCTCTCACAAAGGGCGCCGCCTTTCATGGTTCTCACACAATCATTTGCTCTCGTCTCATGGGCTTTTAAGTTTGATGATAGTGGATACCGGGATGGTAATTCTTTGCTCGCAAGAATACTGCGCAGGGGTCTACTCTCTACTCTCCACAGGTACATACTTGTGCTCTAGATCACCTGATAATCCACTCTTTCTCCCATGCCTGCATGTCGCCCTTTTTTTTCTTTTTTTTTCTTCTTTTTTTACCAGTGCTCGAGGTCGTAGCACAGCTCCTCGTCGTAATTCTCCCCGTCCACGTCGTAGTACACCTTGGCGTCCATGAGCGAGCGGTGGCCGAGCAGCACGGCCGAGAGCATGACCTGCGTAAACTTTGGGTGGAAGAAGAAGCAGTCGATGGGCACCGTCCGGTCCGTGCCCAGCGCGAGCCCCGCCACGTCGCCGTAGACCACCATGAGGGAGTGCGGTCCGCGCGGCCGCTCTTGTTGCTGTCCTTCTTCCTCTTGTTGCTGCTGCTGCGGCTGCGGCTGCGGCTGCTCCTGCTCGGCGGCCTCTTCGTCGCTGCTGCTTTCTTCCGAGCCCGCCTCTGGCGACTCGGCGGCCGCCTCTGGCGACTCGGCAGCTGCCTCTGCCATCGGCTCCATCATGGGTGCAGGGGAGCCCACAGGGGGGCTGGTAGCAGCAGCAACCGCAGCAGGGTCCCGCCTGCTGCCGGGGAGGCGCATACCACTTCTCCCGCCGCCGCGGTTGTTGCCGTCGTAGTCGTCGTCGTCGTCGTCGATCAGCTCGTCGCGAAAGACGACGAGGAAGGCCCATGGCACGATGGCGAGGTTGTCGGGCCCGCCGTGCCTCGAAGGACGCGGGTCCTTTTCGCTGGCCATGTGAGTGAGCAGCACGACGCGCAGTGAGCCCACGGCGCCCAGCAGCGGCGTCAGTGTCGCCGGCCGAACCAGCGGCGGGGGCCGCCAGAACTTGTCGTCCTCGGGCGGCCGCGGCACCCGCACCAGCTCCAACGTCGCCCGCCGGCACGCCGCCCCGGCGCCCGCTGTTAGGTACATGCCCGTCGACGTCGGTCGCCGTTGCTGCTGCTGTTGCCGGGCCGCACCCGCCTGCTGCCGCCTGCTGCCGCCCGGCCGCGAGGGGGCTTTTTGCTGCTGCTCCAGCGGCGAGCCGTGGGACATCACCGACGAGCGCCTCGACGCCCCCGACGTCGAGGCGCCGTTGTTGTTCCAGCCCGACCTGGACAGCTTGCGAGAGGCAGTGAAGGCGGTCGTGGGGCTCGGGGACAGCTTGCTGCTGCTCTGGTACCCCCCGTCGCCGGCGCCGGCGGGCCCTTCGGCCGCCTCGTCGTTTCCCTGCTGCCGCCCGAGGAAGAACTCGACCATCTTGTTGGCCCTGCGGCCGCTTCCTACACCGGAACCGGGCGGCGGCGGCGCGCGCGGGACGCCTGCTCGCTAGGCCTCAGCGTCACCCGCCCCGTCGACGTTGGAAGGCCGGTCTCCTGTGGTATTTGACGACTTCTGCTTTTTTTTCATCGAGCCCGACCGCCTGGTTAATTTTTATGATCCACCAAGTACCGGCAAAGATATGGTTCAAAGACATACCTTGTATGTAGCGGACAGGCCTCCGACCACCGCGTCGACAAAGCTCTCGTCCAGGGGGTCAATCATGGCAGCCGACATGATCCTCTCTTTGCGCCCGGCCCGTCCCCGACCCCAGCCGCCGGCGCCAGGGGCGAACCGAGCCGTCGCCTCGCCAAAGATCTTGGCCTCCCCAAAGTAGTCGCCACCGTTGCCGTTCCCATCCCCACCGGCATCGACCTCTTCGTCCAGCTCGTCTAGCTCCTCGGGCGGCAGGGGCTCGCCCGGGTCCATGAGGTCGATGGTCTCGCAGTGGTGGACGTAGCGGGGCACGAGGCGCGGGGCCTCGCCCGACAGGTGCAGCGCCAGGTCCTCGAGCCGGTCCTCGGACATGCCTGGCACCACGCTGTAGAGCGCGAACGAGGCCCGCATCATGCAGCACCCGCCCGCGAACCGGCCCAGCCCCGGCGCGCTGCGCGGCAGCTGCATGTCGATGCCCGTGCGCGGGTCGATGGCCCCGTCGTCGCTGGCGCCGGAGCCGAAGCCCGACGAGGATGGGGAGCAGACCGACGAGGACGAGCTGGCCCGCCCGTCTTGTGTCGCGTCCATGACCGGGGTTGCGCGTTTAGGTATGATGAGCAAGGGTGGAATTTTCCGACGCTCTTGACTACAGAAAGTAAAGCTGAAGTCGCATAGGCATATGGGGATGACGAATAGGTAGATGTCGAACGCAAGTTATATGCGTAACTCCGTGATCTGCGTGGATATGAGGCGATGCATTTCTCCCTTGGTATCTAGGTAGGCACTATAGCGCGGGACCCAATTTTGGAAAACGCTCTCTCACACGGTTGTAACCACCGCACACGGCTGTAAAAAAAACAAGGCGTTATTACACGACAAAAAAGTGCAAATCGTATGGGACATTTCACACGGTATATAGCCCTAACCTTAATTAAAACTAGCATTCTAAAATAACTTTCCTTGGAATGCACGCAGCCTATCTAAAAGATCGATGTTTTGCCAGCGGGCCGAATTTAAATAATACTGGTATGTCCCGCACAGGAAGGTGCCACTAGATTGCCAATACCATGAACGTCGCCTCTTCCTCCTGTCTTGGTAGCACCTCGCTTAGGCACGGCGGCGTCGCTTGCCATGCGCTGAACAAGCTTGGGGGCGAGGTCTGTGCAGGCACCAAGCTTCTCGAGAGGCCCAATGACGTGCTGGAGTTCAGGGCGCTCGGGCCACGTCTTGTTCGTGTCGATTGAGCTTGTTCGTGGGGGAGCTGCAGTCACGTGGCAGGCAAGTCTCCGCCTGGTGACTTCCGACGATTTCTATCGGTGAAACCAAAGCAGGTCTTCCTCAAGATCGTGCTGCCACTACCACAAGCACCAAATCTTAACCACCCACGGCACCCAGCAGTCGTCTTTACACGCACCAAGAAGCCGCTGGCATCATCTCCGTACTCAAGACACCGAACCCATCACCAGACTACTCGATTAGCATCGTCGCTGACAGCTCTCAGAGTAACCCCACTTTGTCGTCCGGCATAGAAAAAAAAAGCTCGTTGGCAACCTCGACCAGCCGCACTAGGACCAGGCCTGGCCCTCAACGCTGCGCCTTGCGCCTGCCTACCTCCTCCTTGACCTTCTCTGCAGCAAGGCGCCATCCGCGCGTCACTTCCGCCCAACTCCGACCTCATTGACGTCTCACGCACGAGTCCTCCCTTCCGACCACGAGACATACTCTCCCACCGGCACCGCCCGCCACAGCCTGAGGAAAACCACGCATCCACCTTGCATGCTCTCGATCTGCCCGAGGCATATCTAGCCGCAACTCGAAACAGCTGCGGAACACTGCACGGCGACGCGACGGACCCGCCCTACCCCCATTATCAGATCAGACACTTGTTGCAATGGCGGACGCGTTAGCAGCCAAGCTCAAGTCCACAACCTTGAGGTTAGCTTTCCCTTGCTGTGTAGCAAATACGCTGCTGTCTGTCTGTCTGCTGGGCTTGCTGACAATATCTAGCGATGGCTCCAAGAGCGACGAGTGGAAAAAGAGCCTGAACATTCCCGCCAAGGACAACAGGCATCAGACTGAGGTATGTGCGGTCGGGCGGCCCTACTTCTCTTGGCAGCGCACTCGTCTCACATGTCACAGGATGTCACCAACACGAAAGGTCTCGAGTTTGAAGACTTCGGACTGAAGAGGGATCTCCTGATGGGCATATTCGAGGCTGGTTTCGAGAAGCCATCACCCATCCAAGAAGAGAGCATCCCAGTGGCCCTGACGGGGCGCGACATCCTCGCTCGAGCCAAGAATGGCACAGGAAAGACGGCCGCTTTCGTCGTGCCGGCGCTCGAGAAGATCAACCCCAAAGTCTCCAAGATCCAGTGCCTGATCCTGGTGCCCACACGAGAGCTTGCCATGCAGACATCACAAGTCTGCAAGACACTCGGCAAGCACCTTGGCGTCAACGTCATGGTCACGACCGGCGGGACGACCCTTCGCGACGACATCTTGCGTCTGCAGGACCCCGTGCACATAGTTGTCGGCACTCCCGGCCGCATATTGGATCTTGCCGGCAAGAACGTGGCGGACCTCAGCGAATGCCCCATGTTCATCATGGACGAGGCCGACAAGCTGCTGTCGGTCGAGTTCACGCCCGTCATCGAGCAGCTCCTGCAGTTCCACCCCAAGGATCGACAGGTCATGCTGTTCTCGGCCACTTTCCCCATCTCGGTCAAGGACTTCTCGGATAAGAACATGATGGACCCCTACGAGATCAACCTGATGGACGAGCTCACACTGCGCGGTATCACGCAATACTACGCCTTCGTGGAGGAGAAGCAGAAGGTGCACTGCCTAAACACGCTCTTCTCCAAGCTGCAGATCAACCAGTCCATCATCTTCTGTAACTCGACCAACCGTGTCGAGCTCCTAGCCAAGAAGATCACCGAGCTTGGATACTCGTGCTTCTACAGCCACGCCAGGATGCAGCAGCAGGCGCGCAACCGCGTCTTCCACGATTTCAGGAACGGTGTCTGCAGGAACCTGGTGTGTTCAGACCTGCTCACCCGAGGTATCGACATCCAAGCCGTCAACGTCGTAATCAACTTCGACTTCCCCAAGAACGCCGAGACCTATCTACACCGTATCGGTCGTTCTGGCCGTTATGGCCACCTTGGTCTGGCTATCAACCTGATCAACTGGGACGATCGGTTCAACCTCTACAACATTGAACGCGACCTGGGCACCGAGATCCAGCCCATCCCCTCGACTATCGATAAGAGCCTCTACGTTTACGAAAACCCAGAAAGCATCCCTCGGCCCATCTCCAACTTCCCAAACCAACAGAACGTGGCTCTAGCTTCAGGCTCAGCTGCCTCCCAACAGTCATCCGCCCAGTCACGGCCGCCTCAGGATAACTGGCAGACACAGAACGGCCGGCAGAATGGTCCCAACCAACAACAACAGCCCCGTCAACCCTACCAGAACAGCAGGAGCAGCGGTGGCACTCGGGGCGGTGGCCGGGGCCGTGGTGGCTTCCAGGGTCAGGGCCAGCAGGGACGCAACCCCAACTTCAGCAACAACTACAGGGGCGGGCGCGGCGGTCAAAACCAAAACCAAGGGGGGCAGCAACAACCTGTGCCGCAATCCTAAACTGTGCCAGCCTTCCGCCCTCGAGAGGGGACGTCCACGATGCGTATCCTGCCGCGTCACTCGTGTCCCTTTTTTTCCCCACAGAATCTGTTGGATTGTAAATATTGCTTGTCCCTTTTTCTCATGCCTTTTCCCTAACCCCCAACCAAGATCCCGCTCTTCGGATCTTATATCTCCTCTTTCCTCCCACAACGCCCTTGGCCACAAACCAGGGCTGGCTTGCCTCCGCAACTCTCAACCACTTTCCATAATCCCGCGACGTCCCACTCTCGGCAACCCAATCACCCCAGTCGCCAGCTTGGGATTCGTATGCTTAGCTTCGAAGCTATCAGCTTGGTTGTTTTGCATCTCCCACATACCCTCGCCGCGCTCTCTTTCCAGCTCTTGTACTTTCCTTCTTCTTTTTACTACCCGTCTCGCGCCGACATACTTCTGTCCAATGGTCGTCGCCTCTTCCATCTTCCTGCAATGACAGGTGGCCAAAGCAAGAAACTGGATATCTTTCGCAGGTTTGGGCCCAGTCCCGAACTTATCGTCCGACTATCTTGGTCTCTCCTCGATCACCACGCTTTGTCGGGCCGAAAATTCCACCCTGCAACATATCTCGATTTTCAGACAACCCGGCAACTCTCCCATGTTCCCAACAGGGTTACCAAGATTCACATAAGCCTTCAGGTTTCGTGACGATGGGTGTGCGCGGTGTCTGCATATGCCGCTCTACTTCTTGGTTCTCATTTTTCTACCCATTTTTGTCCCTCAATATATCAGGCGTTTAGAGGTTTATTTACTATCAGGCGGCGTTTGGTCGGGGATCGAGAAAACCATGCTTCGAAAGGCATTGGCGTTGGTCCTGGAGTGGCTAGGCAAATTCTCTTTTTGGCTTTCTGGTGTTGGGGTTCTTCTGCTTGATTCCGTTGTTATCGGGTGGGATGAAGAAAACGCACTCTTGGGGGGTAAGGGCATCATGATGGCTTCGGACTGTCGGCTGGGGCGCCGACTCCTTGTTTCCGTTTCCTCTTTGACTACTACTCTTCTTTCGTTCCTTTCAGCATACACTTTGTTATCATGGTTCCCGGCGTTAGCGGCGGGCATGGTATTATTGTTGCCTTGCTTCCGACCTTGCCTTCGACGCATCCGCATCGACCAACACCCTCGCCGCGCCGGCGTCAAGCCGCCCCAAGTTCTTGCCATCCACCCTCCGGCGTGTTTCGCTGGGCTTGGTCCTGCGGCACAGCCGGAGGACCGCTTGATTTCGCAACTACTGGATGCGCGAGCTTCACAACATCGAAAAAAGGACACTTATGGCTAATGCCATGTCCACATTTCCTTTCCTCACTTTTACATGCCGACAATTACTGCTCCCTTGCGTCCTTGGCTCCAGCCGATGCATGGGCAGTGCAAAGCAACATCCCCCCAGACGAAGCCGGAATCGCTCCCTCCGACGTCAACATCATTGGAGCAACGAGACCTCAATGGCCATATCCGAGTCTGGACATGGCAGCCTCGGTCCGTGCTGTTTCCGAGGCACGGCAGTCTCAACCTTTGCCGTCACGACTTGGCCTTCTCAGTCAATTTTCAGTTCATGATAGCGACTAGCCTCATCTGCCGCAAGGCTGCAGCAACGATGACCCCGGTCCGTGAATATGGACACAGCAAAACACAAGCGGATGGGAGGGTCAATGTCAAAAAAAAAGAAAAAAGAAAAAAAGACAAAAAAGAACAAAGACATTTTTTTCGGAAGGGATGGGTAACCAGGGGCCCTCAAGGAATTTGTGGTCCATCGAGCTTGCACCACACGAGGAGCTGGTTTGTCGCTGACCTCGTGTACCATCACTCGAGGACATTGTTCTGTCCCCATCGCTGGGGATGGGACAACTGGCTCATCCCCTGATGCCACATTTGGGCTCAAAGAGAACAATACAATGTGATATCTTCCTCCGAATCTGCGCCTTATAATGCATTTAAGTGAACCCCTATCCTGTGACTGGCATGTTGTTCTTTTGGGTTGTGGAGAAAGCCCGCAGCATTAGCTCGAGGTTCAGGCACTACTCGTCGGGCTCCAGGCTCTCGTAAATGTTCAGGACCCGCAGGGCCGTGCCGGCGTACTTGGCGGCTAGGTCGGTGCGGCCGACGAGGTTGTAGACGTGGGCTAGGAGTACTACGAGCTCTGGGAATAGCGCCGGCAGGTCCTCGTAGGCCAGTCCCGCCCGTGCCTGCTTTGCACTGTTCCTGCCTGGTCTCACAGACCCCCACCCACTTCACACTTCGTCATCTCGCAAGACGCGACCGTTTCATCGCGACGCCCGCTCCCTCCACCACACTATCACCTGAGGCCGGGAATGACCGCGGGGGCTCTCCCCCAGCATATGTCGACAAGACGATCACCGGGTGTTAGAGCAATCCTCCAACCCTGCAAGCATGTTGGCGTCGCGGAATAGGTATGGCCCATCAAGAGGCGAGACTAGGTTCAGTCTCGGAGCCCACCATCGCCCGCAACGCGAGATCTCGGAAGATCGTCATATCATCAGTCTTCGGATGGAATGAGCGCCAAGCAGCATTGAAAAGGGCCAGGGTGACGCAATTTAAATCCGAGTGCATGCAGCCAGTGAGGCCGCGGTGCGCGCCTTTTTCCCAGCTGTCTGCCTGGCGACTTGCTCGAAATCAAAGCTAAGCCTAAGCCAAAACAGCAGCGAGCGTCCTCGTAAGTGTCGCTAGCTAGGACAACGATGGTGCTGCCGACAGCCTAGCAAAAACGCAGCCGAGGAAAATTCTATCTCGTCAGATTTTACACACCAGACGTCCCTGGTCGGTTATGTAAGCTAATCAGCGGGTGGGCCAATTAGAGCACCTAATTGCCCTGCATTGCATCCGATTACTTTTTTGATTATATGAAAGTGATTAGATTGCAGGCGATATCCCCTTGAGGGCCAGAACGCCCCCTGCTCTCTTGAACAGGAAAAAGACTACACGAATATCCCCGATCGGCGATTTCTGGTTGATTGAGGCCTAAGAATCTTCAAGCAAGGTCTTCTGGCACACAAGGAAATGGTTAGGCCCGGGGGTGCGGTGGAACCGGGGTGGACATAGTGCGCGCTAGCCTCATTGGTATTCAAGCCTCCACGGCGAGATTTTCCGCCACAGGCAAAAGCCGAGGCCGGCAGGCAACTAAACCCCGGCAGCCACGAATTTGGCGTCTTCAGCCGCTAGGGCAAGGCTCCAGCGTCTGCCCCATCGAGTATTCGCCGCAGCAGACGCCCCGAAAGGAAGCTCGTATTCAATGACGATGGCACGCCCGCCAACAGCCGAGCTTGCGAGCTACCTTCTCGCTGGCCGCCTCGCTAGCCAGGGTTGCTTAAGGCTCCGGCGCCAAGCGGCCGGGAGATTAATCTCGATTCCTTTGCGGCGTGCGCTGCCGGCTCAAACACGCCGACTTCATGCATCGACTGGCACCGAACCCCCACCGCAACCGCCGGCGCCGAGCAGCCCCGCGGGCCCCCTCCGCAAAACACTCAAGGATCAAGCCAAGGCCGCCAAAGCACTGAATAAGGGCAAGAAGAAGAAAAGCAACGCGGACCGCCAGACGTTCCCAGGCTGGGAGCTCACGGTCGGCATCGAGGTCCATGCCCAGCTCAATACAAGCCGCAAGCTCTTCTCCCCCGCACCCATCCCCCCCGCCGGCAGTGCCCCGCAAGCAAACACCCTCGTCGCCCCCTTCGACCTCGCCATCCCGGGCACCCAGCCCGTCTTCCAGCCCGGGACGCTAGTACCCGCCATCCGGGCCGCACTCGCACTCAACTGCGACATCCGCCGCGTCAGCCGCTTCGACCGCAAGCATTACTTCCACTGGGACCAACCCTCGGGCTACCAGATCACCCAGTACTACGAGCCCCTCGCCGTCGACGGGCACCTTGACCTGCGCGCGCGAGACGGCATCGCGCCACAGGACATATCCGAGGATGGGGAGCCCCTGCGCGTGCGCATCAAGCAAGTGCAGATGGAGCAGGACACGGCCAAGACGCTGGCGCGGCCCGACGGCGTACACTGGCTCGACTTCAACCGCTGCGGCGCGCCGCTCGTCGAGATCATCTCGGAGCCCGACATGCACCACCCGGCCACGGCGGCCGCCTTTGTGCGAAAGGTGCAGATGCTCCTCTCCGCCTCGGGTGCCTGCGTAGCCGGCATGGAGCAGGGGGGCCTGCGCGCCGACGTCAACGTATCGGTGCGCCGCGTCGGCGACGCCGCCCTCGGCCGCCGCACCGAGATCAAGAACCTGTTCAGCTTCAGGGCTGTCGAGGACGCCGTCATCGCCGAGCGGGACCGGCAAATCGCCGTCCTCGAGGCCGGCGGCTCCATCGCTGGCGAGACGAGGGGCTGGTCGCTCGGCAGCACCGAGACGCGCCGGCTGCGCGGCAAGGAGGGCGAGGTTGACTACCGCTACATGCCGGACCCGGACCTGGGCCCCGTCGTGGTCGGCGACGACGTGGTGCCGTACCTTCGAGGCACCATGGGCGTCATGCCAGACGAGGAGATGGACGACCTCGTGGCCTCGCACGGCCTGTCCGAGACGGATGCGCATGCGCTCATGCTTCTCGACGACGGAGGCCGGCTCGAGTTTTACTACAGGGTCGTGGACGCGCTCGAGGCGCGCATTGGCGATGCCTCGGGCGCCGTCAACCTTCAGCCGCGCGTACTCGCCGCGAACTGGATCCTGCACGTTCTCGGGAGCCTGACCTCTGAGAACAACGCGCGTGATCGCGCCGCCGGTGGCTTGGAGCCGCGCGGGCTCCAGGTCACGCCCGAGGGCGACGCATTCATCCGCCCCGCCGACATGGCCGACCTCCTCTTCTTCCTGCATTCGGGAAGGATCCGCCAGGGCACGGCCAAGGACGTGCTCTTTGCCATCTTCAATGGTGTCGTCCCGCAGGACTACCTGACCGGCGCGCCCGATGGTGGCGGCATCGAACGGTACATCGAGGAGAAGGGCCTCTGGTTCGCCGAGCTGTCCGAGGACGAGTACACGAGTCTAGCCGAATCCGTGCTGGACGCCGAGGAGCACGTGCTGAAGGAGCTCCTGGGGGAGCAGTACCCCAAGCGCAAGCTCATGTTTCTTGTCGGCCAGATGATGAGGTCGGAGGCGAAAGACCGCTTGGACCCAGCCAGGGTGCAGCGCGTTATGCGGGAGGTTGTCGACAAGCGGATCGTGGCCCTGAGGCCCTGAGGAACTAGCGACGACCCTTGATATTTTCGCGTCTTGACAATAGTCCTAGCTAGTAGTTAATTTGTCCTCTGTCATCCCTCACATCGTCCTTAGATCAAACTCCAGTGTAATTGTGGCTAGGAACCTATGAGCAGTTTAAGACCGCTGCGATGTCCGTCCTCCTCGTGCGGCATCGGGTGTGTTCCGGAGCCGAATCTCTGTATATCCGACGACGAATCTACCATCTCGAACCACTCCTTGAAAATCAACGCGCTTTGCAGGGACAATGAGCCAAAAAATGCCAGCTCCATGTCACGGTAAGCAAAAACCACCACCCAGCTCCCTTCCTTTTTCATCTCAACGTGTGGGGATCCATCACCAGCCGTCGTCTTCGTGGAGTACGAATGGGAATCAGGTTCAATAGGATCCAATCAGTTCCCCAATAGACCGACCGATGGCGCGCGATCGGCTACCAATTCTGGCAGCTTGTCCTCGAAAGCTTCATCCTTGCAAAGGCCGACTAGGAGACCGAATTTGACGCTGTTGCGGCCGGCGTACTGGCGGCGAACTTTCGCGAGCTCCCGGGCAGCCCATACGCATGGATTGGTCTCACACAGGCTGGGCAGGGTGCCCGGGGCTCCCTGGACCACCTCATAGTAGCTATCGAAGGCGTCGTGGAAGATCTCGCCCGGGAAGGCTTCGCCCAGCTCACGAGCGGCTGAGTATTCACAAAAGCCATGTTAGCACTTGACAAATCTCGCAGTTTGTCGTGACTCGGGAGTTCCTACCGGTGATGTAGCACCTCAAACACTTGGTATATTCCCCATGCTTCCTGGACGGCTTGACAAGGAAGTAAAAGCTCTTCAGCCGCGGAAGCGTTCTCAAGTCAGATGCCGCCGCAACCGGGCATATGATTTGCTTCTGGTCGCCGCGAATATGGCTTGCCCCAGGACGCGAATAGCGGAACATATGATTGCGAGTGCCGTACAGTGTCCAGTCGTGTGCATGCTGGTCAAACTGGATAGCGAAATGCTCCACGGCCTGGAGTTTTCCTGAGAATTCCTCTCTCAGGCTTGGATGCCCACAATATCCTCCCTGGTCGAAAAAAAAGTAGCCGCGGCCGATCTCTTGATTGTGGGATTCGAAAACAACCAAATCGGATGCGGCATCGATGACTGCTTTCGGGATACGAGCCTCTTTCTGGACAGGATTGACAGACTCGGTACCCAGCTTGACGTCCAATCGGTTCACCATGGTCCTGCTTACAAGACTCTGGAGGCCGTTGTGCTTCTGGGACCTGGAACGGGTTGAGATCTTTCCGAACACATCCCATTGGCGGTAGGTTGATCTGTTGCGCTCTGCGGAAGGCTCCGACGGTTCGAGATAGACGCCGCACTGGTTTTCATGGACGCGGAAGAAGTGCATGCCGCGCCGGCCCGGCTTGTACGCCATCATCCAGACCATTTCTTGGATCTCGACAGGCAGCTTGAGAAAGTCGGGGAACTTGCGCCCCAAACTCTCCATTTTCTTGTCGCCTTGCGGGCCGGCGTCCTCGCCTGCTGCAGTGTCAGCCGCTTCGCCGGAGGTCGCGGGTCGCGACGCGTCGCTCGGCATGATGGATGGCTTGTCGGAGGCCATGTCGGGAGGTTCTACAGCCTGTAGGAGTTCGCTTAGCATACTTTCCTGCTGCTGCATAGCGGCATGATCTCCATCACGGCGCGTGGATATGCGTCCGAGTTAACATGTCATTCTTACCCTCTGAGCGACAGGTGTGAGTCGTGTCACCATGCGCGCATCATGTTCCGAGCCTGCGTGTTGGTAGGATGTCCAGCGAAGGCAAGGCCTATGTCGTACGTGAAGGAATGGGGACTTCAGAGCTGTGGATCAGGCTGAGGGAGAGAGTGATGAAGAGGGAGAGGAGTGAGGAGAGTGGAGGATAGGTTGCGAGTGCCAGAGGAGAAGAGATGGAGAGAGGCGCAGGTTCTGCAAGATTCGAGAAGCCCGATTAGCAACCGAGATGCGATGCGAGAGTGGCAGAGTATTGGCTTTTAAAGAAGGCGACAACCGTTTGAGATCCGTCTATCTTCGTTGTGGTTGAAGCACGGTCTTGCGTGACGAGAAAATAAAGTGCGGTGCTGTTAAACTTCAACTTTTGAGAAATCGGCTTGTCTTTAACGCTGCTTGTGGAAAAATACATGGCCTGTTGAGAGTCATCTCGACAGATGGAGCCCAGTTACACATCGCATCTCCAAGTGGGACTTGCTCGGGTCGTCAGGACAAAGGCTATGTTTGTCACCTTGTTGGATAAGCATAAACATAAGCCTGATCATATATCTCACGCTAGCAATAACTTGGGAAACATCTGGAGTGGGTGGTCAAGTTGGTGGAGGAGACGGCAACCAAGGTGCCATTTTTATCAACATCTGAAGCACAGCGGCGCCTTCGCGGCCGGGTTGCCGGTACGCCTCTCCCTCCGCTTCACTCTAGAGCGTGGCGCGGTGCCATTGAGGATTACAGCATCTCTATCCGGTCACCTCGTTGACGAAACAAAGTCGTGACCAATCAAGGAAACTGAGTAGCCAGCTCAGCCAAGGTGGGCGAACACCTTAGACAAGGTGGGAAACAGCGGACCCAAAAATCTCAGCCAAGGTGGGAGAAAAAATGGGTCGTTCGGCCAAATTGGGGAATTTTTTAAGCTCCCACCTTGTCTGAGGTGTTCGCCCACCTTGGCTGAGCTGACTCCTCAGGAAATTGGCCGATGGGCGTCACCATCCTGGAACCTTGCAGCTCTCCCAGTCTTTCTCTCCTCTTTTTTCTCCATGACTCGGACCAGCCATCGTGTTCGCTTCATCAGGCCTCGCCCAGCGCCGTTTCCAAACGGTCCCGCAGAAATGCGACGCATGAGCCAAGTGCCGCGTTTCTGGGGTATAAAGGGGTATTCAACCACCAACGGTCCTGAATTACAGGCAGGTCACAAGGTCGTCACGATGCGGAAACCGAGCGTTGAACGCATTTTGGGTGTCTACCGTGGAAGCAAGCCTACAAGTATGCTTGGGATGCCCTCATTGGTATCCGCATGTATTCATATAACAGCCAGCCATGTGGCGGTCTTAAATGAGTCGGTAAGATCGAACAACGATCTCCGCTCATCAAGTTTCCTTGTCTGCCCTGGGGCAACCCAGGGACTGAGCATTGAGGATTGCAAGGTTGTTGCGGGTGTTGTTGGCATTTGTTCCTGGTAGCTGCCCCGGGCATGCGCTTCTTCGCTGCCATGCAGAAAACGCTATCTTTAGGACCAAGATTACCGAATCGGGCCATTGGCCCGCTCCGCAAGGGATGCAACCGTTTCCATACATGTTTCGATGCCGAACAGGGCAAGGAGAACCTTTCGCCCAGTGACCTTTTTTTCTTCTCCGAGGCTTGACTGCAGGGACATGTCAAAACTGTCTGTTTCATCGATCCGGTCAATCAACAGAGGCAGGTACAGGCAGGGGCGTTGGGGCAAACATGTATAGAAAAGGGGAGCGAAGGAAGGGAGCCTCCGTGGGGTATTAAAATCGAGCGCGTCGGCATCAATGTTAGGTTATTCGTTTTGCTGCCTTCATCTCCATCTACTTCCATCTTCTTCACTCATCTCCAAGTTTATCCTTCCCTTCTATTACTGAGAGGATCGTCCGGCACGGCCCCAACCTTTCTCAGCCTGATACCCATTTTATTTGTGCTTTATTCTCTCAATACAGCCTTCTATCAGTACAACTACCTATCAGTTCAACAATCCGTTAATACAACTACCCATCACACCAGCGCCAAAATGAAATTCACTGCCTCCTTCATCGTCAGCTGCCTGGTCGCCGGCTCTGTGGCGCTCACCGTTCCGATCGAGGCCCGGCAGAGCACTAGCGATGTCGTTCCGAGCTCCATCCAGGCTCGTGAAACAAGCGACGCAGCCGTACTTGCGGCTCGTCAGGGCCGGAAGAAGAAGACTATCCCCTGCCTGGCATCGGAAGGCTGCCTCCCCGCGGATAAGTCGGGATAAGGTGTCGGCGACAGAGTTCTGTCCCCCTCCCCCCGGCCGAGGGGCGGCGCGAGCGACACGAGCCATGCGAGATGCCGAAACGGCCACGCGGGCCAGGGTCGGACACGAGGGGGCCCCGGGAGGGCAATGTGGTGGCTGCTAGTCTTTGCGGGAAAATACATTGCATGATCCCATCTCGGGCAACCCATACTTCGCCTCCCTATGCACTCATATTCGCATGTAACGTGACCTGCGCACCTATTGACACCAGGAAGCCAGCCTTTTCAACACCTCGCCGGTACAACCGCCGATAACAAACCTGTCCCCTTGGCCACGGTAGGGTTAGAGACCAGGCCTTCCACAAGCCAAATCCTCAGCCGCTGCTCAGACCGGGTTTTTGCGGCGGGTAATCTTGACATTCAGGTCTGACTGGATGAAAAAGGCAGCGTTGAACGATTTCCAAGGGTTTGTAGGGTCAACTATAGCCAAGTCGAAACGACGGAAAAGCTGGAAAACGTCGGCCAAGGCATCGGTTGCGTTAGCTTGATACCCATCCATTGCACTCGCTCCCCCGACCGCTGACATGGCGTAAAGGCTCACCTCCACGTAGGTTTTGTTCAGCTCGATGAGGGCGATGGTCTTGCCCAGACACTCGTAGCGGCTGCTCGTCTTAAAGTCCATCATGACGGTCTGGTCCATGAGCCGCCACCGCTCCGGACCGGCCTCGATCCAGCGCTCGGGGCGGAACATGTCGGCGTCCTCGCCGAAGACGGCCCGGTCGTGCATGATGGGCCACGGTGCCCACGCGACGTTGGTGCCGGCCGGGACCCGCACGCCGGCCACCACCTCGTCCGCGTCCGACACCTTGGGCAGCAGGCCGGTGGCGGGCGGGAACATGCGGATGCCCTCGCGCACCACGGCCTGCAGGTAAGGGAGCGCGCGGGCCTCGGCGTCGGTGGCGGGCGACGAGAGGCGGCCGGCGCGCGCCGCCCCGTCGATCTCGGCCTGCAGGCGGCCGTAGGCGGCGGGCGTGGCCATGACGAGCAGGAGGGTCGAGCGGATGGCGGTGGCGCTCGTGTCGGACCCGGCCACGATCTGCGTCACGGCCTCGCCCTCGCAGTCCTCGCGGCCCAGGCCGTGCGCGACAAACGAGCTCAGCATGTCGCGCCGCGGCGGGGGTGCCCCGGCCTTGTGGTTAGCGAACCGGTCCGCCACCGCCTCGTGCGCCAGCCCCATGACGTCGCCGATGCCGGCCATGCCGCGCGCGTTGGGCACCATCCAGCTGAGGAGGCGGGACTGCAGGGGCAGGAAGATGTAGGGGCAGAGGGCCAGGGTCATCATGATGGCCATGTTGCTCTCCATGGTGTGGATGTAGCCCAGCGCGTCGGCGTCGGCCGCCAGGTTGCCCAGGGGCTCGCCGAAGGCGAGGGACGAGATGATGTCGAGCGTCAGGTACTGCACCTTGCGGGCGATGTCGACGGGCCGGTAGACGGCCGGCCGCCCCGCTTCGTCGTCGCCCGTGCCGCTCGAGTCGGACGAGAGGTACTTGGACTCGAGCAGGCCGACGAAGGCGGCGACCTGCTCGTCGATGAGCCGGTGCACGTTGTCGACGTCCTTGCCGCTGTAGCCCGGGGTCAGCTTGGAGCGGAGGGCGGCGTGCAGCTGCTCGTCGACGGTGGTGAAGGTGCTGTCGCGGCGCGGGTCCAAGCGCAGTCCCCGGTACCAGACGCCGCGCCTCCACTGGGACCGGGCGGCCCAGATCTTGCGGATCTCCTCAGCGTCGGCGCACACGACCCAGTTTGGCGCCACGCGGACCACCTTGCCTGCTCGCATGCGGTTCGTACGATCTGTCAGCGGGGTTCTAGACGAATATTCAGGGTTTCCTAAATCCAGACAGGGTATAATGCGGTGTAGTTGCTGGTTACACAGGATGTTCGTCAAGGAGGGGGCGCGCCAACCAAACGGGCTGGCTGGGCCGGGATCTGACAGCTGGGGAACGCAGTCTGCATGCCTGCTCTGTCACAGCGGCATCCATTCTTGTCGTATTCCATGCTGTTCGGTGCCTCTTGCTCGGGATCGGGATGGGTCGTTTCTCGCTCTTTCCACAACCCTAGCACAGCGGTTCTCTAGTATCCCGGCCGGCAATGCAGCTACCCCCCCTCCATGGCTGGATATCCCTCGCTCGCGGCCCAGGAAACACATACAGCGACCTGCGAGGCGCCGTTCGGGTTTGGTGGAATAAATTGCCCCAGTTGACGTTGACACGGGAAGATGTAGCTCGAAGGATGGAGAGATGGGAGAAAACAGCGTTTATGCGTCCACGTACCATACTTCCGGCAGACCTCGTCTAGGTCGAGGTTCATACGGCCACCGTACTGGCTGCGAATGAGCCAGAAATCTGTCCATGAGGCCAGCCAGGGCCCGCGAATGTGCCGCAGTCGAAGATAATCTCGCACACGGGCGATGACCGCGAGTAGGGCAAAAGCGCCGATAACCCAGCTCCAGCTAGCTGTGACCTTTGTCCACCCGGCAACGCTTGTGGATCCTGGGAGACCCCAGGGGTCTGTAATTTGCTTCATGAGTCTGCCGTCCTTCTCGGTGTCAAGACCTTTTCCCTCTGTCCTGCTCTACTCTCTCCAGAGTTACTTGTCTCGGGTCGGCCCTTCGGAGATGGGGAACCGAAGACCTGTCTTGTGTGACTTCCGTGCAACAGGCGGCCCCTTGCTTTTTCGAAATCTGCAGGGTCTCGCGGGCGATAAAAGAGCCACGGACGGATGCTTCTGTGGGACCAAGCAGCTGAGGCCGTCGCTTTAGGCGGTGAATGTTAGAGCAAGCTCAGCTCACGGGCTCTTTGCACTGTTGTCGTCCACGCGTCCGTGGGAGGGGGAGATAAAACTGACGAGAGAAGATGGGAAAAGCTAGGTTTGGAAGAAGCCGCCGAAATAATGCAAGCTCAGCTTGCAAGAGTGCAAAGAACACCATCGCATTGAAATTCAAGACAGCAGCTTGGGAACCCCTTGCTAGTCTGGTGAGTCTGACACCAGTAACCCTAATGTGCTTCGATATGCGGACTAGCTTTAGCGAGCAACAGGCGCCTATACAGAAATGGCAAGCAGTCAAGAGATCGTCCATGACTCTCCCGTGTAAAATCCTTGACGAGCAGAAAAGGCGCCGTGGGACGAGGTCATCACGATAGCGGAGACCGGTGGCCAAGGAAGAGGACATCGCCCCCGCCGTTGCTGTCCAGGCTAATGCCACCGACAACCCCACCGATGCTACCCGTCTGGAAGGCCGTGTGTCGATAAGCATCTGGATGTCCTTTCCTAGCGTCTCCAAACGACTAGGACCCGGACGGACGCAAGAGGGTAGCGCGGAGTGGAGGTCGAGATGGCAGGTCCTTGGCACCCGACCTTGCGTCCACACATCGGCTTGTCGACCCCATGATTGGTCGCCCGGATGGGCTTCCCCGGCGGGATGCATGGCTAGCGGGGTGGAGAATAGCCGAATGCCGACTAGCGGACGAGGGGTGTGGTGGTGCCCATGGCTAGCTGCATGGTACCATGGTGCCTTGACGCTAAAACCAGGAAGACAGCATGGCCCAAAGGGTGTTCAAAGGAACTTGCGAGAGCACCCAAGACATCTAGGCGCCTAGATTGGTAGCGCTGCATGTAAGCCTGTGTCGATGGCCAGCGAGATCGTATCATCAATTTGGCACCCTGTAATATCTGGGGTAGTCCCGATAGTGCGGTATGGAATACGCTTGGTGATGGAAATGACAAAAAGGTGTGACGGAGAAAGGAGGCTGACGGCGACAGACCATGCTCTAGACAGTAAAGCCACCCGACTCTTGCAGAGTGATGTGTGAGCCGTAAATTATGCGACCAGCCGACAACCAATACCTTCTTCCATCATTAGCCGCGACCCCCGCAACCGGCATCTTCAGCTCGAATCCCCGAGGTTGAGTCCAAGGCGCCACACACACAACTGGTTCCACTCAGACGGCGGCTTCCAGGGCTGGTAATAAGCTCGCATATACGCCATAGTGGAGGGTTGTGCGACCGTTGGTGCGAACGCGCAGTCGAGCGAACTTTTTGCACTTTTCTTTTTATTTTCCTCGTTGCTTTCCTTCTTCCCTTTCGCCTCGATGCACGCCACCTGGTGTGCCACTTGTGCTGTCCCGTGCTTCCTTCAAGTGGCGGTCAACACGGCCAAGGCGTAGAGGCTGCTCTCCAACCGCCACCACAGTCCTAGCCATCAATACGACATGTAGCTTGCCTGTGCTGGCATCCATCCTTTAGTACACCTTTTTCGGCCGAAATGGGTGGACCGTATGGCTGAATATCATCACACCGGCACGAAGGCCCCACACTGAGCTCAATGGATGGCTATCTTTGAGGAAGATACCATTTTGCTTCTTTTGCTTTTTCTCCAGACTGGGCTTTCCTGCAGGCCAGGAACGGAGGGGAGTCGTTTGCTATGCGGACCTGGGCGCTGTTTAGCAATCCGCGGTGACGCCTAGGGCCGGATCTTCTCCTGTCAAAGCTCCTGGTGATTTGGGTCTATCGGGCGAGTGCGTTCTCCGTGTTTCCGCTATTTCACCTACCGCTTTCTCTCTCATTTTCTTCCCCCATCTCCCTCCCCGCTGTTCTCTCCACGCACATCTTAGTCCCAGCACGGTCCACCTTTCTCCCTCTTCTCACCGTCTTCACAGCGTACCCCGACTTGGCATCTGAGCTGGCTGCCACCGGTTCATAGGGCAGCCCAATCACCAACCACATACCGGGTTATTGACTCGAGAATCGAATTGGTCCAGCTTCGACGTTGGACACGTTTGTGCCAATGGCCGATGAGGTTCCGTCAGAAACCCGGGCCGCGGAGCCAGAAATTGTAAGCATGACTTGCTCAGGGACCTGCCGTCTTGTAACCTTGGACCCCACCAAAAGCTGACCTTACCGTCCCGCACGCTGGCAGGTGCCTGATGTGCAGGACAGCGGCGGCGACGGCGACGGCGACAACGACTCCACCCTGGGAGGGGTACGAAGATCTCTACTTCCCCTGTTCCATCAACCCAGATCCGTTGTGGCTCAGGCTCTGCCGTGGTGCGCGGCCCGTTGGCGAGACGAGCCGCTCGGCCCCAATCAGCAGGGTCACCCCAGAGAGCTTGTCCCAACTCCAGGCCCTGCACTTCGTCGAGTCAGGGCGTGTTAAACATCAACCGACCTGACGGATTTGACGGATGCAGACTGATATGTCGATCAATAGTCCCTTCGAGAGTCGCTGACCTCGCTTCGGTCGAGCATCCTCGCCTACCAGCAGGAAAATGGCCGGACTTACCACGCCATGAGCGCCGGGAGTATGATACCCAATCCAATCAAATGTCATCTGTGCATTATTTTTGGCACCACGTTTCCTCGGTGTGGACTGCTAACACCTGATTCCCGGCCAGAATACTTTCTCCCTAATGACGACGTAGGTCAATCCGAGAGGAAATCCCCTCGAGGAATTGGACAGGCCGCTGATTGACGCATCGTTGTGCACATTGTGCTGCGCTACAACACTATTGAGCTTGCAGGAAGAGATTGAACGGCTTGGTAAGTCCAACAGAATTGACCAGCCAGGTGCAATGTAGGACATGTCTGACCTTGTCTTTCCACCCCACAGATCTCCAGCATCATGTAATGGCCCTCACCATCCAGGGGAAATCCTGCCTCTGCCCTAAGGACGAGGGCGCCCACAGCGTTCTTGATCTTGGCACCGGAACAGGCATCTGGGCCATGGAGTACGGTGAGTAGCGCAAGCCCTTCACGACCTCCACATCGAGGTCATCACTCATGTTCGATTGTTACTAATCCTACTACACTCTTCCACAGCGGATGCCCATCCCGAAGCCGAGGTGCGTATCTTCAGATTTATCCGGGTTTGAAACCCATCGTGGTTCGATACGTTGGAGCAGCTCCTAACAGCACAAACTTTACTTGCAGGTTATTGGCGTTGATCTTAGCCCCGTTCAACCACTTTTGTAAGTTGGTATCTGCATAGGGTCAGGATCCCTCCAATGCGTGCCCGCGACTTCTAACTGTTTCTAGTGTGCCGCCGAATTGTTCTTTCGAGGTAAGCATATCGAAGGGTTCGGTAACAGAAGGGAAGCTAACAATACATATAATCTGCCTGGAAAGATTGACGACCTCGAGAAGGAGTGGACATGGACGAAAAAGTTCGATTTCATTTTCAGCCGAATGATGACTGGGAGTTTCGCCGACAACAGGAGCATCGTCGAGAAAGTTTTCAAGTAGGTACTATGACACGCGAAGCAGCCTTGGAGGTTCCATGTTGACGTGAAAACCAGTCAACTAGAGCCTGGCGGCTACTTCGAAGCGCAGGACATGGTGGTCCCGCTCGGCTGCGATGACGGGACACTCAGCGAAGATGCGCCCCTCTCGCGCTGGCTAAAAGCGGTGATGGAGGGCATGGTGAATATGGGCAGGCCGCTACTATCATCCTCGAAGCAGCAGTGGAAGGACCTGATGGAGGATGTCGGGTTCGAGGATGTGTGCCACGCTGTCTACCGCTGGCCCACAAACCGCTGGCCACGCGACCCGTACTATAAGGAGCTGGGCGCGTGGTCTCTCGAAGCCCTGGACGCCGCCCTCGAGGGCTCCTCGCTCGCCCCCCTCACTCGCGGCCTGGGCTGGACCAAGGAGGAGGTTCTCGTCCTTGTTGCCCAGGCGAGGAAGGACATACGGAACCCCAGGATCCATGCTTACTGGCCCATGTAAGTGGTTCCTCACTCTCTCAAGTTTGATGCGCGGAGAAACAGTCTGTTATATGCTGCTGACGTCGGCGCTGCTTCGATCCAAGACATATTGTATACGGGCGCAAGCCACTCAGTCCAAAGGCGGCCGAAAAGTCACCGTCCCCAGAGCCTGTGCCGTCGTCTCCAGCCCCTGCGACGTCGTCTCCAGCCCCTGCGCCGGCGTCTCCTGCAGATGGCACCTCGACTGCCGCTGTACCCTAGGTTCAAGATCGCAAGTTCCGTTTGGGTATCCTGATTTTCCAATTACTTTTTCTTTGGATATTTTCGCTAGCCGAAGCCAGAGGCGGGGCCTTTCCCGCGCGACGAATAACGAGCTATATGATGTTAATGTACCATGCACACAATCATGGTGTTCGGCAAGCATCAGCCGAGGATATTTATGCCACGTCATGCCTTCCCATTATACATGCCCCCATTCTCTATCCATGATCAATTACGAAACCGAAAACAAATAGTCGTGTCTCTCACTCTTTCAGTCTTCACGCTAGCCTTAGGTAGCACCACGTCCTGGAGCTTGATCGTTTGCTCGTATTTTGCTCGTTTGGGAAACGAGCCCCAACAGCATATTCTTTTTAAAACCCGGCACATCAAGGCCAAATCACCGTAGGCGCTCCAGCCGTTGCTGCCGCTCGCGCCGCTGCTGCGGAACGTGGCCTACTAGTTCATGGTGGTCTCCCCGAGGGGGGTGGCACCCTTCTCGCGCACGCGCACTTTGGCGACGACGGTTGCGTCCCGGGGGAACTTGGCTCCGAGTAGAATAAAGGAACCCCCGGCCGTGTTCATGCGGCCGTTGGCCGCCATGCCCATCTCGAAGGGGAGGCGTGACCTGCCATAGCGCGAGAGTCGAAGGAGCTCTGGAGTACAAAGAAGGATAATGAAGGTGTCACGAGGGCACACCGGAGAAGAACTCCTGCAGGAAATACATGGGAGAACAGCCGCCACCTGGATGCGGTAGCTCGACTGAACAAAACGACGAATTCTCTGATGACAGCGCTCGACGCCGGCTATCCATGACCAAAAGGGTAGGCAAGGTTTATACCGTTTATCTTGCTCTCAAAAGTCCAGTGGATAATACCAAGATCAAACACTCTGTCCATAAACCTCGGCGTTGGGGATTCCAAAGTCCAAACGAGACATGGAGTGACAGAGTTCAATCGGTCTGGTTGAGGAGCCAACACCCCGAGGCACTTTGTATCAGGGAATGCCGGCATGTCTCAGGCTCCGTCCAAAGCAAAAGTCCTGCGTCCAGCCCGCCGTCAAGAATGGACCCCTGCACGCTGACGGCGTCGGCCGCGCGATACTACGCTGCCCAGAGGGCCAGCTAGGGCAGATACATATGTTGTTACAGTGGCATGACATGAGGCTTCCACAGGAGGCAACGGAGGCTGCAGGAATTGGACGTTAATTGCGGAGGAGAATCCAGTCCTCCATTCCAGGGTGGCAGAGGAATGGAACCGGCAAGTACGGTACTGTCCCCGAAGCGGCACAAGGCATGGATGCGGCAATTGCCACCAAGACGATGGCTCTGTCTCACGCGCGATGGTAGGTGTGGTGGCTTGTAGAAATACACCGTGGTGACCAAGACACACATGGCATTGCCTTGGCTTGATCCGGAAACAGATCAGGTAAGGGACAAAGAATTTGAGAGAGTGTGGTGGGGGTAGGCACGAGCAACCCTGCGTGGTGACGAGGCGTGGCCAAGAGAAGGACCAGCAGGAATGTAATACACTAGATTTGTGTCTCGAATTCTCGCCGACACACGACTATTTCCGGAGCCGATGCCGAGGCGACAATGGGGAATAATACCGCAACCCTTCAGATCTCTACCGAGTCGCCGGATCCGGTCGGACGGCTCCGGAGTTGGCTGAACCCCCTTTTGATTGCCGATGTCGGCTCTTTGTTCACTCAGTGAGCTCGATGATTTTGGTGACAGCGTGACTTTCTTGGGATGCTCTGCTAAGCACAGTACCTAGTCAGCCACACGTCACCATTGCCCAAGACAGCCAAGCTCGGCCGGATCTGGGTACCTTTCAGCAAGACCTCTATTTCTAGGGTGATGTCCACGATCGTTGAGGATGTCTATAAATGGGGGCCCCGTCCATCGGCTGGGGGGGACGCGGAAGGCTCGACGCCTTCAGGAAGCGTTGTGACGGCTTACAAGCACAAGATACCCCTGATTTTCCACATTGGTTCACTCCAGGCCCACCCAAACAGGACATCATGGCAGACAATAACGAGTTCGACCCGGACGATTTATTTGCTTACAGCGACGAAGACGACGACGAGATGGGCAATGCAGTGGCAGACGACAACCCTCTCTCCAATGCCCAAATGAAAGAGGGTGGTGGCCCCGAAGTTTACGTCCCTTTGTGCTCTGATCTTAAGGCCAACTACCAGGTTCTCAAAAAGCTCGGGGAGGGGAAGCACTTTGTGGTCTTCAGCGTCTGGGACATCAACGCGCAAAGGAAGCTGGCGATGAAGATTCCAAATGAGCCACTGCCGAGAAAGGGCACGGGAAAGGGGGACCGCAAGGAATACAACAAGAAGGTCAAAGTACTCGCGAAAGAGGTGGACAATCTCTTGTCCATCCAAACGCACATCAGCGAGGGGGATGGCGAGATCTCGCGTCACGACAAAGAGGACGACGTCACGATGACCGCTGCCGAGATGGGCGTCGCGGCCGGCAAACCGGTAACCGACATGATCATCGACCAAGAAGTGTATGGGTATATGATGCACAAGTCAGCCAAGCGCAACTACCGCTTCACCTGGATGTCGAAAGACGCACGCTGCAACGACGGCACCCAAGTGTCGGCAGCCCACTTCGTCATGTGCAACGCCGGCACGATGATGACCCTTCGGGCGATGTGCGTCGAGAACAAGGTCAGGATCCCGGCCGAGTTCGGGGCGAGGTGCATGGCCCACCTGTTCAAGGCGTGGCAGAGCACCGTCGGCAGCCGTCAGAGGGGCATCTTCCAGAACGACTACACCGAGGCCAACGTGTTCCTGCACTCGGCCGACTCCCGGCAGTACCCCGACTGCTACCTCGGAGACTTTGGCGACGGCGTCGCTCACGAGTACGCGAGCGTGCGGTGGCGAATGGAGGTGCTGGAATACTTCAGGAAGCTCGCCGGCCGCGAGGTGCTGCAGCCGCAGCTCGAGCACGCGAGGACGCTGCCGAGGGACGACGACAGGAAACTCTGGCTCGCGATCCAGAGCGTGATGAAGAAGTTCCTCAAGGAGCTGGAGAGGAAGTACAAAGATGGAGCGGCCGCGGAGCTCGTGGGCCTCGTCGACGCCACCGCGAAGGAGTTTGTGGGCCTGGAGCGCGAGGCGGCGCAGCTCGAGCAGTCGAACGTCCTCAAGGCCCGCTTCCTCGAAATCGTGCAGCGGCTCAAGGACCCAAAGTGCGACATTCTGACATTTCCAACCAGAGCCGCCTGCGTACAAGCGACGAGGGATGGTGGCCCGCTCTATGGTTTGCCAGATAATTGCCGGCCAATTCAGCTTCAGGAATATGGTAAACTTTATTGGCTTGACGATTCCTCCGAAGAAGACTCCGACAAGGTGTAGAGTCGAGGGCTGGCTATCTCCGCCTGATTTGATGCCCGGCCAAACGGGCTGTGTTGATGGATTGTCTACTTTTGATTGGATTTTTCTCCTTTGTATTGGATCTGGCTGTTACCTCCTGAATTTGTCTCTTTTACTGCTGGTATAACTTTAGGGCCTGTCATTTGGTATCTTGTTTGTATTTTGATGGCTCAATGTCAGTTTTGGACTCTTTTCTTTTGGATAGGCGGTAGCTGGCGACATGGATAGTTGCTTGTGGTCTTGTCATTCCCATTTCGGTGGTCGGGCTGTGGATTGAAAGTATGGCTCCAGGCTGAGAGGCAGGCCAATTCTCACTCGCCCCCAGAAATACATGCGTGTGCACCGATGCTGTGTGGCCCACCCTGCGTGGCGCTATTGACCCCAATGCAGGGTCTCCCCCCGGCCGTGAGCTGTGGTGCGGCTGACGATGGTGGAGCTCAAAGCCGGCTGAGCTTTGCTTTTGCGGCCCAGCTGTGGCGGGCGGAAGCCCCTGAGCAATTCCCACATGGCCTTGCATCGCGTCGAGGCCCTCGCTGACCGGGGGTTTTCAGCCGCGCGCAGCCCCGAGCTACTAGTACGTGCCAAGTCCAGCGGGCGTGCGGCGCTTTGATGGATGGAGGGAGACACAAGATCACACCTGAAATGAGGGTATCCTGACTCTCGTTCGTGTTAGCCTCCTCCGTCGAGCTTCCCTCTCGTCAGACTTAAAATCGCTTCAGCCCACCAACGAGAGAAATCATGTTGTGCCTGGGCAGCACCCTCCAGTCATTCATTCTCCGCCTCGGGAGCCTAGACCTGCTATAACACAGCGTTGCAGGTGTCCAAACAACCCACAGGGAAGCTATTCATACGGTATCGAAGATGCGTACCAGCATGAACCTGATCGGCCTCCTGGCCGCGGCCGGGTCGGCCGTTGTGTCCGCCTGTGTCCCGCCGGCCACGCCGCTCCCGGACACCATCCTGGAGCCATTCCGGATCCAGTACCAGAACACGTCCTACCCTGCCGTCCACAAGCTGCACCTCAACGCCGGGCTGGCTGGCGGCGGCGACCGTCACCTGTTTACCGACCCCGTCGGCGACAAGATCTTCAACATGACGCTCGTGGACGGCGCCATCACCAACACCTGGGCCGAGGGCACCCTCCGGGCCGTCATCGGCGGCGAGCACAGCACCATCGACAATACGGACAAGATTTTCATGACGAACCGTGGCGACCCGGTCGCCGTCTTCAAGCCGACCTGGGGCTGCGACCCCGACACGGACCAGCCACAGGTCGAGCTGGTGTTCCAGGGCCATCGCAAGGGAAGCACGTTTGTTCCTGGTGGCTGGTACTGCATCCGGCCCACGTATGATGGCGCCTACGAGTCCCGTTACTACCCGCCGGGTAACACTGGTGAGTAGCTGCTTTGTTGATCGCTTCCACTTCGTCATATGATCATCCGCTAAATAGTAAAACACCCAATCCAGCCAACGACCCCAACAAGTTCTGCGTCAAGGTGACTCTGGTCGCCCTGGTATCTCAGGCCCCTGTCGCCTCGACCACTACCCAGACGTCCACCACTTCTGCGACCACGACCGTCACCACCTCCTCCACCCTTCCGACCACCACGCAGACAACCACCACCTCGGCCACCACAACCGTCACCACCGCCTCCCCCACCACCCTCTCGACCGTCACGACAACCGGCCCCGCCAACCCCAGCGCGACCGGCAAGTTCACCGACATGACGGCGCAGGGGTACGCCTTCCAGGGCTGCGCGCCCGAGGAGCGCACGGCCAACGACGAGCCGGGCCGGACCCTGGGCGGACCCCGGTTCAGCGCCGACGACATGACCAACGAGAAGTGCTTCGAGTTCTGCGCCGCGAGGGGCTACAAGCTGGCGGGCACCGAGTACCGCCGAGAGTGCTACTGCGGCAACGCCCTCTTCAGACCGACCCGCCAGCCCGCCACCACGGTCGCCAGCCTGGCCGGCTGCTCGTACCCGTGCGCCGGCAACGCGGCCCAGTTCTGCGGAGGCTCGGCCTGGCTGAGTCTGTACAGGAAGTGCGAGGCTGGGGAGACGTGCGTGAACGCGCAGTTTACATAAAGGGCGGGACTGCACACGGCTCTTTGTGCTGATCGGGATACTCCTGATTTACGGGGTTGCAGTTGGAGGCTACCATTGGATAATTTCTAGATAATTTCATGATTGATGGCTGCAACCAGAATTTTCCATCATTCTCTCGTCCCGTCCAAACTCGCCTGTGTTCGCTCAAGTATTGGACGTGAATCGACATAGATGGATGTCTGTAACAGGAGCAACTAATACCCAACGTGGCAACCTCTCTAAATGGAATGCAGTAGCCAGCCACCTATCGAGATTCCACCTGCATCTCGCCAACCCTTGGAAAGACAAAGGCAACCGGGCAACAGCCACAGATAGTTCGTATCATCAACTGCAGGTCTATATTATGTACATATGACTCGTTTGCGTCATGACCAAGAGCAAGGAGGCGCCCGAGAATGTCAAATACACGTAATGCGTGGGATAACATGGGTAGACAAAAAAAGAAAAGAAAAACAAAAGATGCGTGTCATTAGAGTACACTCGTGATAAATGAGAGGAATTGGTAGACAAAGGACAGAGTTCCACCCAACGATATGTTCTGAGGAACCCGTCGAGGTAATTCAAGAAGAAGAAGAAGAAGAAGAGAAGAAAAAACGTCAAGTCATGGATGCGTTAACCTCCTCCTCGTCCAGGAAGCCCAACCCACTATCATATCGCCTCCTCTTTGTCGTCCTCGTAGGCGAGGCAGGCGCCGGCCCGGCTGGGGACTCGGAGGACTCTGCGGCATCGTCGCCGAGACTGGCGACACTGCTGCTCCTCCTCCTCGCCTTGCCCGCGTCGAACAGGCCGCCGGCCCGAACGGCGGGCGTGGGCGTTGCGTCCAGAGCACCACCACCACCCCCGAGGGCTGAGGCAGGGGTGCTCCGCGGCGGCCTCGCGGCGGCCTTGGGCGTGGCGGCGGTTAGGAACTGCTGCCCCATGGCGACCACCATCTCGAGCTGGGCCTTCATGGCGTCGACGGCGGCCACGGCCGCGTCCTGCTCGTCGCACAGGCGGTCCTCGAGCCGGTCGGCGTCGGCGCGCAGGCGCGCGATCGTCTCGTGCGCCGCGCGCAGCGCCTCGTTGACGCGCTCGACCTCGGCCCTGAGCTCGGCGACGCGCGCGTACGCGCAGCGCCAGCTGGCCCGCCCCCGTGGTCGGCGTTGAGGGCGCGCGTCTCGTCGGCGTGCGTCTCGGGCCCCGCCAGGGCCGCGTCGG
>NW_008804547.1:2404258-2457485 GCF_000145635.1 Gaeumannomyces tritici R3-111a-1 | reverse complement strand
GGGGACAAAACAAATTCGGAAGCGGGAGCCCATACCTGAAAGCCAAGGAGAGGCGAGGGTAGTGCCATCCGAGACAATTTGCAGAGGCACACCATCAGAATCTGCAAAATAAACTCGCACGCTTCCGGCGAGGTTGTCTTGTGGGAAATGTATCATGCTAAGTGCCTTGGGTTGACCCGGATACATTGTCTCCCATTGAGGGTTCGTAATCCGTGCCAGGGGTTCATGGGAATGCGCCCGCCAACTCGTTTCGTTGAACAACCTGACGACTACGTTGTTATCGGGGAGCTTGTTGTCAAAGGACAAGTACGCCCCAAGAACGTCGTTAAAGCAGCTGTCGCTGGCTGCTGGGCCGGAACAGACCCGTCGAGTTGCCGCCGCAATGTCTGACTTCTCGACGGCAATATTGTCGGCCATACCCGGCTGCTTGCTAATTTCCCTAGACTGTTCGGTCCAGTCCCATGCAGTGCGGTTGTTGACGGGCGTACTGATGCCGACCACCCTGTTCTTTTGCGTCTTGAAAAAGACATTCAACCCCGATGTACTCGACACGGCAGCCGCAAGAGACGTGCCCGCGGCAGGGAGCAGATCAGCAGACCCCAACCCGCCAGTGGTGGATTCCAGCGGCTTGAGCAATGAAGATACCCGGACCGGTGTCCACTTCCCGTTAGTCTCCAAGTAGGAGGCGAACAGGGTGCCGTTTCTGTCCTGCGATACCACGGCCCGGTATGTTTTGTTGTCATTCCCAACCCAGCTAGCGGCCGCGAGGCGGGCTTGCTGATGCAGACCCCCACGTGCGGTGCCGTTGGGAGGCGTAACTGGAGGCGCGGTGATGATTTCCGGAGTGTACTTTTTGTTCACAGTTGTCGCGACGGCGACTGCAACAATGAGGAGGGCAGCGATGGTCGCAACGGCCACAAAGAACCATGTCCGTCGTAATCCACAAATCGTGCCCGCCAGCTTCTTCTCCTTGGTACCGCGCTCCTGGTCATCCGCACCGTCTGGGACCTGGCTTGTGATTTCATGGAAGCCACGGACGCCCTCTTTTTCTTCATCACCCGCGTTTGGTTCCCCGGCATCGCATATCCCATTTTCGCCCGCCAATGCCTTCGCGACGTTCGGGCCGCTCGACGGCGAATAGCTGGCAATTGTCCCGCACTCAGTCGCGCTTTCGTTACGTCGCCGGAAGTCGTCGCTCCGGGTCGCTATCGGCGAGATGACAAAGGCTTCGTCTGGATAGTAGGACCTCCTCTGCGGAGAGCTGTGTGAGGGAGAGCGGGCGTCCTCGTTATCCGTCGATTCGGACCCTCGCTTGCCAACTCCAGGCTTGAATCCTATCGGGAAAACGGCCTGGGGGAGGCTCTCGTAGTCCCTGAAGGCCTCCTTCTGGAACATGCTATCCGGGGTCGAAATCACCTCCTTCTGGCCGAGGGGCTCGGACTCGTGGGCGGGCGGGCGGACATGCAGGTCCTGGGGGTCGTGGGCGCCACCCCCTCGTCGGTCCTGTTCGACAGGCATCCGCGCGACAGCAGGTGAATGAGGGGCGTGGAGAGAGTCGGACGAGGAGGGTTCTGGAGCTCGGGGCGCTGCATCACCGCATGGCGGATGGTCGCGATGTGCGTCTGCGGGGCTGTCGAGCCGACGGTGCGTGCGCGACGCGAAGACAGATCAGGGAGTCAAAAGTGAGGCCTCGGTAGGGTGCTCGACATGCTCGAGGACGGGCACGTCGCGGGTGGCCTCGCCCCGATGGGGCCCGGCATTTTCGGCCATTTTGGTTGCCTTGTACATGCACACATGCTGAATTCGTCGGCCAACAAACTGAACAAGAGATCCATTTTCCGAGGCCCTCGAGCGCGACCAGCCAGTCAGATCCAAGGCTGAGCCACAGAACGGGTCGCCCAGGCACGGAAACACGGCAGGGTGGTCCAAGGATGTGGGGCCCATGCAAGGTCCCCCGTGATAAGCGCTGATGATGTCAAAAAAACAGGGCTGGGTTAAAAGCACATCATCATGCACTTCACGTCTCAGCCATCTCGTTTATTCGTCCGTCCAACTCCACAGCACCGGATTCTGCCGGGCAGTCTGCGCTTGTGTAAGCAGCCTGCACGTGTCTGTAGATATGTAACCTAGACATCAGCCCTTGGCGCGTGGGAGCGGGCAAGCGTAAAACCAGATGCATCAACAAAAAGTCACCGCTTTCTGATGACGAAGGCTACCTCTAGCAATGATGATGAGAGCGAAGCCAACCACGTCAATTCAAGCTCGGCAGATAATAAAAAACGAAACAAAAGCCACAGGCAGGGGAGACTTGCGCAAGGTTGATCTTTACCCGTACCTGGGCTTCCCTCCTCCTCAGTTGCTGCTGCGACGGCGCGCGCGATCACTTGATCTTTTGCCCTTCTTGTCCTTCGGGCAGTCAGGCTCTCCCGCCTGCTTGTTCTCCTTCTTCTTCTTGGACTTCCTCGTGCCGGAGTCGACGGCATCTGTCGCCGCCGAGCTGCTCTCCCGTCTTTCCCGCTCCGCTCTTTTCCGCTCGGCCGTGCACTTGACGCACTGCTGGTACGTCGAGTGCACGGCGTCCGGGTGCTTCTCGCAGGAGGTCATGTGGCCTTTCCTGATGCAGACCTTGAGGTCTCCCATCTTGCCGCAGACGTCGCTAGAAGAATGCCAGATACATCGTCAGTCCCGTGTCCTGCGACTCAAGTGTCAGCCATAGATGTGTGTCTGTCCTACCAGTGGTGCTTTTGAGCCTTGCTCGACCTCATCTTGTCAGAGGGCGATGTTCTTTTGCGAGGGAAGTTGGTCTACTGGGGTTTCCTGCCGCCGCAGTCCGGAAGTCAATTGTAAGCTCGAGGGAAGAAAGAGATTCCAGATCCAGGCAGCTGTCGCCCTTGGGCAACCCATCCTCTGAAGTGTAAATATCCACGAACCTAAATTCCCGTCCAATGCGATGCTTGTGGCGATCAAAAAGTCAACTTTCTCGTCGGCTGGCGTGGGCGGATATAGACATCCGTTTGTGGTAGCACAGAAAAGCCACACCCGGGGCTGGGGAAGGGGACAGAGGGCCTAAAAAGCTCCACCCATGTTGCTGTTTGCTTCCGCCTCAGTGCTGGATGATTAGATTGTACTCACCTGGCTGCCAGTTCCTCCTCGTCATGCCGACATCGAACCGTAACCTTTGCGTCCGTCATGGAATTACTACCGTGTTGCTCCATGGTAGGGAATAAAGCACTGCCACAAGATGGCCACGCAGCACCGCAGATATTACAAAGAAGGACAGATTTATAGCGCACCGCAGCTCAATCACTCCTCTTTGAGCTTTGGGATGCTTTTTTCAGCGAAGGGAATCTTCCTCCGACCATGGTGCTGAGGCATCTCGTATTTTTCATCCAGCTCTCCATCCTGCTTTTTACCTCGCCTACACTTTTCGCGTCCGTAACCTCGAGGATCTACCAAGCTTTCCTGTCTCATGTCTCGTGCCTCGTTTCTCTTTTTATATTCTCCATCCTTGCATGCTATACACTCCCTACGGACGAACAGTAGTATCCCGGGGTGAGCGTGATAGAATCGCCGATGTCGCTCGTAAATTAATGTTGTTGATTTCCCTTCTTTCCGCATGTCCAGCTGTGTTTCATATCACCCCTCCACCGGACTTGCATTGAGCGACTGCACTATTGAAAAGGAGATATTCAAATATCAGTTGTGCTTCAATTTTATATTCTTCGTTATAGTTCCCGTGTCGCACTCCGTAAGCCACCTACGTGTATTATCATACGAAGGAACTCCTGGATCGGGCTACGGGGGAGAGCAGACAAGGTACTTGATATGAGAGCAGTTTGATAACGATGAGAGTTGAGTTCTGCAATTTATTCCTCTTCGGGATTGCGTCTGGAACAGATGTTGACCGTGCCGAGGGGTTATAGCATGTGAAAACGTATTTAGGTGGAGGATGAGAGAGAACTGCGAAATCTCAAAGAATATCATATCACACCCGCAAAGGCTTGAGGATAATGAACACAGTGCCCTGGATGCTTTCAGCTGGGTGAAGTGGTATTATATTGCGAACAAGGAGGAAAAGAATAAAAATAACCCACTAGAGAAGCTAGCAGAAGAACATGAAATCGACAACAACAAAACGAGCCATTTCTTTACGTTTATAATCTAGCCCCCATGTGCCAGAAATGCCTCACGACGGCTGAGTTGGATTTGGGATTTGAATAGATAAATACGCATTAAAATGAATGTACAGTGTTTTAATGCACAAAGAGCCGACGTGGTAGATGTGTATTTGGGTATATGTATTTCCCACCATTTCTCATGGTCAGCTCGGACTACGGCCTACGAAATTGGCAAAGGAACACATGTGCACGATAGGTATACTGGCAAATGCTACTGTTGAAACCTCGTTTGGGCAATTACCTGATAATCCCTCAAGCCAAGACGAAAGCAGCTAATCCAAGCCGGCCAACGTTTCATCCATGCCTCGAGCGCCGTCACAGACGAGGACGTCGAACTGGAATTGGACCTTCGCGACTTCCTGGGGGACAAGTCCAAACCGGTGAAACTGCCAAATCGGAAGCGCTAACAAAACCTTTTGCCAATGTTTTTGTTGCAAAGCACCATCGAGGCCATGGTTTGGTGCCAGTTTGGGAGGTGCATCCAAAGTAGCTTGGGAGCTAACGATATCGTCAACAACACGGCGGGCAAAAACTGCTCCGTCAGTTTGTCATTTTCCAACGGCTACACAATCACACGGTACCGCAAAAACAAGTCGTTCAAAAACGATGTGGTAGTATTTTAAACCGCCCTGCAATCTGGCCCAGCACCACTTGATAACCCCGGATATGGCCTTCCTGGGTTAGCATCTCACCCTGCAGGTCTGAACTCGGGTCGAAGAAATGGCGGATAAAGGTCCGCACGCCGCTGGGGTCAGACGTCGGGCGGAAGGGGAGAAGGAGAAAGGGGAGGTCAAGGCCTGGTGAGCCAGCCGAGGAGAGTAGTTGGCTCTCCTGCTGTCACTGTGTCGAGCTAATGTGCGTTTGTTCAGGGGTTCGACATCTGAAAATTGGGGTCATACCCCCTCAGCATGTGTGAAATGGCAGCAAGCATATGACCCTTCAAGATCGTTCGTTGCTGGCCCCAACATCCCGTCATCGTTATGGACCCCTTTTCGGGTGAGATATAGTATGGGTGACACATGGGAAGTACAGTCACTGGCATTGGATTGGAGATGGCATCGAGATGCCGCGAGGTATTTAAAGTATAATCACATCGTATCTTGGGGTATATCCATATCTAAGTCTATCTCCGCCGTCAAGGCAGTCGATATCGTGTCTGTAGAAGTACAAAAATCTTTTGGGTCAGGAACAAAGCACAAGCCAGGCCGCCATGCAGAACGCCATAGATGTTTCCATGTGCCGGTAGAGAAACAGGATTGACAAAGGAAATTGGAAAAAAAGACAAGGGCAAAGACAAGGGGTCAATCATGCGTTAGCCCTGACCTGCATAACCGTCTCTTGGACCCTGACCGCCTTCCCCCTGGCATGGGCGGCGGCGGCCTTCTGCTGTATCCTCAGGTCGAGAAAGTGCGAGACGGTGCTGACGACCTGCTCCTCAAAGGACGCGAACTTGAAGCCAAACACCTCCTCGGTCAGGGACGCGTCGACGGGCAGCGGGGTGGTGTCAACGCTGCCCTTGGCCACCAGCAGCCTGCTCTCGACGGCGTCGGGGAAGCGGCGGCGGGCGATGTCGCGCGCGTCGTTCCACGTGGTTGGGCGCGGGTCCGACAGCACGTAGCTCCGGTTGCCGGGGACCCTGTCGCGCTCGAGGGCGATGACGTGGGCGGCCGCCACGTCGTCGACGTGGACGGTCGCGCCGGCGTAGGGCCCGAAGCGCTTGCCGAGCAGCATGGCCAGCACGACGGCGTTGGTGCCCCGGACGGCCTGGGCGGGCGTGGTGGCGGCGTCGTTGCGGCCCAGCACGAAGGACGGGTGGAGGTAGACGACGTCAAAGGCCGGGCGCTCGCGCGCGACCCAGGCCTCGGCGCGGGACAGCGACGCCACCTTTGAGGCGGCGTAGGCGGCGAACTCGCTCGTGTAGGGCTCGTCCGGGAAGGGCACGCGGTCGCACGGCCGCACGGGCGTGGTGTTCTCGGCCGCCGTCGTGCCCTCCATGCGGTCGACGGGCACGAGCGAGACGATGGACGAGGTGATGACGACGCGGCGGACGGTGCCGGCGCGCTGGGCGGCCTCGAGCATGCTCAAGGTGCCGCGCACGGCCGGGCGGATGAAGTACTCATTGTGGCGCGCGAGCGGCACCTCGTCTCCCGTGACCAGGGGGCTGGCGATGTGGATGATGAGCGTGGTGCCGCGGGCGGCCTCGTCGTAGGCGCCGGGCGCCGTGATGTCGGGCACCACGACGAAGGTCAGCTGGCTGCTGCGGCCCGTGCTGGCTTCGACGCGGCTGCCGTTTGCGGCGAGCGCCTGCTGTATCCTGGCGCGGGCGAGGATCTTTGCGGCCTTGTCCTGCGAGCGGACGGCGGCGCGGACCATGTAGCCGGCGCGGAGGAGGTGGAGCAGCGTAGCGGACCCGACGTGGCCCGTGGCGCCGGTGATCAGGACCAGCTCAGACCTCGACGTGGAAATCATGTCTGTGAGTGTGGGGGGGCAACGACCTCTTAATATGGTCCAAGGGCCTGCCGGTAGGGCTGATGCTTGGCAGCGGCCGGATCAGAGGGGGAAGTCCGGCAGAAGGCGAGTGGCACGAGGGATCAGCAGTCGTATGTATGTATGCGTTATCGATGGTAGTGGATCCAGTTAGCCAGATGTCTGGGGTTCGGCCCGATAGCAGTGATTCTGTTGGAATTACAGAAAAAAAGGATTTGGAAGAGCGTGGAGATGTCTGTATGTATGAGATTTGTTTCTTGGGGAGACTTTTGATGAGTGATGGATGACCTTTATTTAGGTGAAGAACGGCTTAGAGGGGGTGATCTGTCCCAAACGGTCAGTGGAGTGATGGTCAGGAGGAAAGGGTGGTCTTTATGAGGTTCCTGGAGAAAGTTGGCGGCAAACTCGCATTGAACAATATAGCCAATAAACGGCGTCTCCGACCACGGCAACATTATTGCGGGCTGGTTCGCGGTGACCAAGTCCATCGTCCCCCCATTCACGCGCAAACGGACAGGGAGAGAGGGTCGGGAATGAGGAGGAGGAGGAGGGGTCTGGCTAAGGCCGTTGCCACCACCCCCCTCCCCTGCGGACGCGGCTAAAAAGGGGGCGAAACTGCCAAAGACCGGCACATGGAGGCACGATAAAAGCGACAATGCGAGAGTAGTAAGGAGGCAAAGGTGGTCTGGCGTGGACTGTGCAGCGGCACAGAGCAAACCCCAAACGACGAATGGCATGTCCCGAAGGAATGGGTTACTCGTTAGAGCGGCCTCGGCTGGGCGGAGAAACCGAGCGCTGACTTGCGCCATGGCTGCGTGCCATGGGCTGGTCCTCGCCTTGTGAGTGGCTTGTTCTCTCACTAGCGCGCAGCGCTAGTCTACGATTTTAGTGTTTAGTAATTTTCCTCCCAGTTTTGCTCCTCGCCTCTCATCTCCTATCCCTATCTGGCGAAAGGACGTGGTGCGTTCGCTTGTTCTTCCCCTCCCAACGCACCCCCTCACGGGAGCCCTGGTCCCACGACTCGGTCACACACAGTCAACCGCCTCTCCCCTTATTGTTTGTGCTAGATACTGCGCAGACCTACCATGTACTCCATTTGTTCTGCATGGAGCCTCTAGTTCCAACCGCCCACCCCACCCACTATCCATCACACGTGAGACGTTGGCTTTTCTGGTCCAGACTTTCTCCCGCTGCTTCACGTTGTTAGCTGTGCTGACCGGGCGCAGCCTGCCCTCCGCATTAGACGCGGTATTCCGGTAGCAGACCGCGCCGTGCGCTGCACGATAATCGAGACGGGAGGTCCCCTGCTTGAGTCTGGCCAGCTCCAGACGGTGGCTTGATGCAGCTTTCCAGCTGAGGCGGCAATAATTCGTCCCGTTTATTCATGCTCATTTCACACCTCGATCCCCCATCCGAACCCTAGATCCAGGCTTCCTAGCCAGCTAGCCACCTAGCATGGCTTCAGCTGCGATCTGGCCATCGAGACCGCCCCGCTCTGGCCTGGCTCTAACGTCCTATGTCTTCTGCGGGAGGCATGGGGGGGCAAGGGCACGGTCTCCTGGAGTTTGCGCGCTACAGCAGACGAAGCCGTCCCAGCTGGTCGGAACGGGTCCAGACCTTTCAATAACGCAAGCCACATCATGCCGTCACCACGACTTTTTTTTGACTTTTTTTTTTTTTTCACTTGGCGGGCTGAAAAGCTGAGACGGCATTACGGGTGTGTTCCGTCCCCGAGAGGGCTTGCCAGCTGTGAGGAAGCACGTGGCGGAAAAATCATTCCGCGCTCATATCTGCGATTTGCTTTCCCGTTTAGTCTTGCCTTGGACTAGACAGACCGGGATGGGGATTGAAGGATGAAGGATGGTTGGTTCTGTGTATGTTCCTTGTCCATTTCATTTCACATTTTTCTTTTCGCCCTCCTCTCATTTTACAATCTTTTCCAATATTTTCCCTGCACTTTACGAGCACAAAAACCACACCAAACCCAAGTTATTCCTGCAGGCTTGGCAAGTTGGCGACAGGTGAGGGAAAGGTCGGGATTGGTGCACATATTCAGCCGCCTCTAACGTGAAATCAAGCCTGGCCGCTAGTTGTCCTGGTGATATGCCCCTGACTGGCGGCTTGCTCAGGAGGACGCGGTCATATGACGAACCCCTTTACCCCTCCAACCAACCCGCCATCTGCTCTTCAGATTTCATTGCGCGTCAACGCCTTTTTTTTGCTCTTGGCAGCATTGGAGCCGCTTGCCTCGCGCATGCGTTGCATAACGATAAATCCACATTGGGTATCAAGCCAGAAGGTGTTTTTAGTGTGGCAGAATCTGCACGCCTTCACGTAGGATATGACGACGCAGAACTGTGGCAGCAAGCTTCCTCCTCGACCCCTCGCGCCCCGCGATGAGGCCGAGATCACACGACGAACCCACGGGTTCACCAACCCCTCTCGTCGGTGCCGAATCTTGACTCTTTCTGGAGCGTCGCTGACGACGACCCCGCTGCTTGCCGATCTCCCTCCCCTATCACGTTGATCCCCCCCTACGCATCACCAAATTGCTTATGCGGCATTGCCGCCGTGGCGCCTACGTGCTAGTGGTGGCACAGCGTGCACAGCACCTCGTCGCCCCCGATTCTTTGCCCTTGTAACACACGCCCCCAGGGATAGTGCATGTTTCATGTTTCTGTCGAGAGAGGTGCCAAGCCGTTGGTCCTCGACCCAACGCGCATAGGTACTGCCGGACGCGAGGCGCAAGGCTAGCCTGGAAGGTATTGGTCTCTGCAGGCGCTTGGGGCGTCCTCCTGGGGGGCATTGACCTACCCCTCACTCGCCCGTCCACCTGCCATGCCGGAGGAAGCGAAGGGCTTCTGGGAGCGCGCAAGATTGACAGCGGCACTTTTGAGCATCGTATGGGTGCAAGGTGAGACGCACCAACTTGCGCATCAAGGAACATGCGATATCTGATTTTCGCTTATTGAGGCTACGACGGACAGGAGGAGCGTGAGAGGATCAACCGGGAGCGCGGCACGCATCCACGGGATGGATTCCGGATGGTAAGTCAAATTTGGATGGGGCAGGGCTGTGGAAACGGATCAGCGCACCCACCCATAAACTTGGATGGCATGTGTTGTGTTATTACCCGTTCCTTCTTTTTTTTTTTTGGCTTTGACGCCAGCCAACCGCACGACCTCTGCTCACAGCTCCAGTCGTAGCCGCTTGTGGCTAGCTCTAGCGATGCTCGACTCCATGGTCCAGTGTTTCCTGTCTGCGCTTCCTGCAACGGTCCGAGACAGCGGGGGATGGAGACGAATCAAAGCCGCATTGAGAATTCGCAAGTTGCAACCACCGACCCTCCGATCTAGAGTGTTGGCACGGCGGGGCGTGTTGGTTGTCGGCAGAAAAAAACACCGACTCTCCGCTCATGCCTATCACTTCCCATTTTTCCCCCTTGATTTGACTACGCTCGCCTCCAGGCAAAACAGGCAGGTGTGATCTGTACCCTGCTGCATGATGCAGTTTGCAGGATCGATGCGCGCACAACGTTGGGACCATGGCTTTGTTCGCCTCAAAGTTTACGCGTGCGCTAAGAGGAAACACGGGCCCTTTTCGGGCCTTTTGATGTTGCAGTGAAATTGATATGCAAACAGCCTAGGTACGTGCCTACCTGGAAAGCAAGGGAATGGCGGTTCGTTGGCGGAACACAGGGCAGGACACAGAGCAGGGCAGCCAGACAGCCTCGGCGAGGGCACGGCCTCAGCTCCGCGAGAGACGGCTCCGCACTAGGGCCCAAAGTGGAGAGCGTTCGGACCGGGCCACAATAGTAACCGGAAGGATCCGGTGCTATGCTGGGCACACTAAGCGGTGAGACATGCTGACTTTGCGGTTGAGATGTGGTGCAGTTGATCTGACGAGCAGGCAGAGGAATGTTGTGAGACGAGATTTGGGGCGGCAGCGCAGGTACCTAGATTGGTGTAATGGAGAGAGAAGGCGACGAGTGCAGAGGGGCAGAGGAAGCCCGTTCGCATCGAGTTGTCGACCCAGCCTCTGCTGCTGCTGGAGGTGTGCTCGAGTGACACGTGGAGACGTCAAGTGGAGAGACACGTGATCGACGCGACTTGGCAGGGCGCGGTCGGGGCCGGTCGGGCCCGAGGGAGAAGTGGGGCAAACTGAGAGGTAGTAATTGGAAGTTGGAGGGAAAAAACACGACAACGCCTGAATTGCCGGCCGCAGCTCAACGGAAACCGACCCGACCTTATCTCAGGTGCCCAGTAATTACCCAGCCAAGCAACGCCATGGTACCTGCTCGTGCGGGTCGGTGATTTTAGAGGACATTCGCCCTACCTCCCCAGGCGCACTTCGACCAAGGGCGGCTCAAGCATGACGGGTGTCAGCGTGGTCTGTCGCCCCCGGCCCCGGTCCCTGTGGAGCTCCCACATCGGCCCGCGCTGCCGCCTGGAGGCTCACGTGCTCTCCCTGGCCGGCTTGCCCGGAGGGCGCTCGGCGTCGTCCAGGGCGGCGGCACCTCCGTGGAGGTCGCCGTCCTCGGCCGCGGCCAGAGCGAAGGCTGGGGCCCGGGGGACTTCTCCGGTGACCTCACGCTTAAGGAGAGCTGCGGCACGTGCGAGGACTAGGAAATCAGCCATGCCCGCGAAGGATGTGGATGATGAGGTATGGCCTTGCACCTTTCTGCTGTTGGACTGCACCTTTCTGCTGTTTGACTGCAATACCAAGAGGAACTGCAGCTAACACCCGCTCCTGTCCTTTTCCCACGAGCACCTCGTAGCTAGAAGGTGTGATGCTAGGTAATTTTAAGCTATCGCACATAAAACCTTCTTCCACCCACGTCACCATTACGGACGGACAAACCTTGCTTTCCTCCTGGAATGGGACAGTTGACGAAAGGGCGTGGCACACCATGATCGTCCCCGGTAAGTTTTCTATCGGTGTATTCGGCTTGTCCTATTCCTCCACACTTTCTGTTGATGGCTCGAGCCCTTTATCGCACCCAAATGTTGCGCCTTGTGTTGCTGACTGTATACGATAGGGGACGCGCCGGTCTATAGTCCACCCACAGAATATCCTGTCAAGGTTGAACCAAAAATGGAGCATACCGTCAAGCACTATGGATCTGGCCTGCCAAATAAAGGCTCGTTTTACAAGCGCATGCAAACATTCACCTCCATCGAAGTCATGCGACCGGATTTCCTGTTTGATGACGTGGATATCGTCATTGCGGCCCATACTCTGGAGCGGATACTCTCGTACTGCTATGGAGAAAACTTCCATGGCAAGGAGGGCGAAACAGACTTCCGGCTCAACTTGGCTCTCGCTGGCGAAAAGACGCTCTTTGCGGAGCGTCGGCGCCCGAATTCAGGACCGGAAGCCAGGGTCTTCAGGACCGTCCGTGAGTGGGTACCAGACCTAGCGGCGAGTAACAACCCCGACAATCCCGAGTTTTACCAAAGGTTTCGCACAGCTCTCGGGAAGACGTTTGAGCAAACATTTACAAGGAAACCGTTGCGTCATCATTCGGTCAGGGAAAGGTTGAGCGACCATCAGCGATTTGTGCTGTATCGCCTTGGCCACTTGAAGGTGGTCGTCGAAACTGGCGTGGACGCCCGCTTCGCAATGCCTCTGACCCCTGGCTCGAACGATTCCGGGGATCGTGACCATAGTCACTATGAAATGTCCACGGCTAAGCCAGGGGGCTGGCTCCAGTATCAAACAGTCCCTTATTTTTCTCGGGTCGAAATGTCTGGGCAGCCGTTCCCACACTCTCAGGCCTTGGAGCTCAAGATCACTGGCCGGCTGAAAGAGAGCGACAGAACATTCGTGCCCGCTGGAGACATCGTACAGTGCTGGTTTTCGCGTGTCCCCCACATGGCCTACGGTATGATACCCAAAGGCGATATCATGCTGAAAGCCATCAGGATGGTCAAGATGGATGATGCTTGCAGGGAGTTGGAGAAGGATGCCAGGGCGCAGAAGGCTTTGCGCCAGACTGTCATGTTGCTGGATCACTTGCGCGATCTCGTGCGGAACGCTTCAAGGAGCGCAACGCAGGAGAAAGACAGGACAGCGTCGTTGGTTATTGGCAATAGTTTTGTTGATCCCGACATCAAAGTTGTCTTTCCTCACAAACAGTACGCAACCCCTTTTGGTGACAGCTTTCTCAAGAGGTGGTGGGTGTCCCAGAGGCCAGGTGGAGTGGAGTTTTGTCGCAGAGAGCGGGTAAGACTCGAGTACGGTGACTCTGGAGGCAGGGCGAAAGTAGTTGAGAAGCTACTTCGTTGGAATCCATCGACAGCGGCAGCAGCATTCATAGGGCAACGCGAGGAAGTTGCTGGTGCTGACCCGGAATCGGAGCCCGCGGTCACCATCGACAGCCCCCTGCACGCAGAAGACGGGCACCGGCCGGGCGAGGGCTGGGCTTTGCGCCACCGCCAACCCAAAGCGCTCGTGGAGGAAGGGGTTGCTCGGCAGAAGACGGACGCCCGGGCAGCAGCGGAGGAAAGCGATGCTCGGCGAGAGATGCAAGCCCGGGCAGCAGCGAGAATAAAGGATTTCCAGGAGGAGAGGCGTGCCATAGAAGCAACATTAAAGGCCTTCAGTCGTATCGCAACGCAAGGCGCGAATCCTCAGTTCAAGATGGAGAGCTCTGTCAGCCCAAGCTCGGAGGACTTTGGCAGGGAGAGAAGCGAGGCTGCCGAGACTGTTGGGGAGGCCTCGAGCCGAACTCGGGCGCCTGCATCTGATCAATCGAAACCTCCCGCGACGGCGACGAGCAGCGGCGACGAGCACGACGAGCGAGCGAAAAAGTTGGCTCGGCTGTTGCAAGTCTCCAGGGTAGGGACCATCAGGAGCAAGGTTCCGGGGAGCGTGGAACTCAAGGCCGAAAAGAAGATTGTCAAGGAGGTTGAGGAGAAGGCCGAGGTTCGAGTTGAAGAAGAGGGTGACAGCAAAACCGAGGAGGTCAAGGTGCAGGTCAAGGAGAAGGTGGAGATGCAGACCAAGAAGGTCGAAACACAAACGAACGAGAAGACTGAGGTACAGACCGAGAAGGTGGAAGTGCAGACCAAGACGGTGGAGGTGAGGGCCAAGACGGTCGAGGTGAGGGCCAAGAAGGTCGAAGTACAGACCAAGGAGAAAGCCGTGGCGGACAGCGAGGACAAGGCCGAGGTGCACACTAGTGAGGAGATCGAAGTACAGATTCAGGAGAAGGTCGAGGTACAGATCAAGGACAAGGTCGAGAAGAAGGCTCGAGAAACCGCCCAGATCAAAAGGCAGGCCAGGCTAGCTACTCCGGCCGCAGAGTCGTTTACACCAGGGGTGAAACGGCAGCCAAAGCCACCACCGAAGCCGGACCCGGGGCCCAACAGGTTGAAGCCACCCGCCGTGCCCCCAAAGTCTTCCACCGGCACTTATTTCATACCGACCGATCTCGACTGGCCGGAATGATGACGCCTCTGGGACGAGGAAGATACGGGCTCGGTCTAGCGCCATGGCTAGCGAAGTGGCTACATTGTAAAAGATATTTCGGGGTCGACGTGGACTGTTTTGACTCAAAAAAAAAAAAACAAGGAGCTCTCTCCCCTCATGCGCAGTATTTCCAGAATTTCTCGCGTCCCACTCTATGCTTGCCGCGAGGCCGCCAGCGGCTGCGCGCCCTGCTGCTGCTCGTCGTCAATGCTCTCGCGGAGCGCCTTCTCGTACTGCCTCCAGTCCCTTCCGTACCAGAGGATGGCGGCCGTGGCCGCAGCCGCGACGGCGACCTCGGCGAAGGCGACCATGACCAGGTACGCGGTGGGGTCGCCGCCGCGGACGGGGTTGAAGGTCTCACGCCCGGGCGGTGACAGGCGGCCCGCCACGGTGTAGGCGACGCGGAGCCCGAGGACCGGCATGCAGGCCGCGGCGCACTCGACCTGGCGCCGCTCGCCGTGCCACCCGCGCTCCCTGAAAGCCGCGCGGCGGAGCAGGAGGAAGAGCGCGAGCGCCGCCGTGGCCCCGTAGATGGCGACGAACACGGCCATGCCCGCGACGCCCCACGGGTTGACGGGGCTGTACGCGTCGCCCTCGCGCACGGCCAGGACGTAGTCGCCCGCGGTCAGGCCGATGCCCAGCCACGAGAGGAGGATGGGCGCGCGGAAGAAGTGGCGGTTGAGGAGCGGGACGAAGTGGTTTCTGTTGTTCGTCGGTTCCCGTCGTCGCCGAGCAGATGGGAATTTTGTCAGCTCTGCAGTCCAACACAAAAAAAAAAGGGGGGAGGGGAGAGCTCCAACTCACGCTCTCTCCAGCATCCCCAGCAGCAAAAAGGTCAGGAGCAGGACGCCAAGCGACTCGCACACGTAGACGCCGGCCCACACGCTGCGCGAGTTGTCCCCGAGCGTCGCGAGCAGGCAGCTCGCGCCGACCAGGCGGATGACGGCGACGCCGCCGACGCAGAACCAGCCGTTCTTGCGCGACCGGGCCATGGCGATGGCGCAGAGGAATAGGGCGGAGAAGCAGACGATCTGGAAGACGGCGATGCCGTCGCGGTAGCCGAATTCTCGCGCCATTGCTGCGGGTTTGTGTCGCGTTTCTTCTCAGTGGCGTGCAAGTCACAAAGAAACATTTGCAGAGAGACGAGTTTAGATTAGGACGGTTACGCAAAAGTGAGTGGCAGCCCGATACATACTGCTCAGGCTTGAAGGGGGCTGTGTTGACATCCACAGCTCGGCAGGGCCACCAAGTCCCGCACCGCGGATCTACAGGGTTTGAGCTCACGGGAGCGCAGTCTGGCGGAGCAAAATAAGTCATGTAACCCGTCTTGGAAGATCCTTCGGCTTATGTCTGCACGGCGATCCTCCGTCAGCCTGTATCTGGTAAACGTTTCTTCAACCACGAGTCTGCGGCCAACAGCCCCCCTTTTATCTACTCCGTAAACTCGACGATCTGCGCCTCGATCTTAGCCAACGCATCCAAATCTTCGTTCTCCTTCTTCATAGCTAGCACGCGCTGGCGGTAGGCCGGGTTGGCCAGCACCTCCTTGACGGCCGCGCGCACCTGCTCGCTCGTGGGCGTCGACGTGGCCAGGTTGACGCCGATGCCGGCGCACTGGACCCGCATCGACATCTCTGCCTTGTCCTCGGTCACGCCGGCCACGACGAGCGGCACGCCGTGCATGATGCTCGTCTGCACGCCGCCGTAGCCCGCGTTCTGCACAAAGACGTCGGCCCGCGCCAGCAGCGCCTCGTAGGGGAAGTAGTCGAGCACCCGCGCGTTGGCCGGCACCTCGACGTCGGCCGGCAGCGACGCGCCCCGGACCCCCAGCAGCGCCACTACTATCACGTCGTCGTCGTCGCCGTCGCCGTCCCCGCGGCCCCCCGCCAGAGCCCGCAGCGTCGGCGCGATGAGGGCGTGCGGGTCCGTCGCCACCGTGCCTTGCGCCACCGCCACCACCTTCTTCCCGTCCAGATCCGGCCACCACGCCGGGTACGCCAGCCCCGCGGGCACGGGCCGCGCCGGCAGGGCGCCGATGTAACGGATCGACGGCGGCAGGTCGGAGCGCTCGTACTCGAGCGACGGCGCGCACGTCTGCAGCGTCACCTCGGCCGCCGTGAACCAGTCGCCAAAGAGCCAGCCGGTCGGGTCGCGCGTCGCGCCCAGCCCCCGCAGCATCGCCGCCCGCTCCTCGTTCAAGTCGGCGAGCTGGCCCTCGTAGATGCTGTTGAGCAGCGCGTTGCGCAGCCGGCCCGACGGCGTCGAGTCGGGCGGCAGCGCGGTCCCGACGGGGCCCGTGTCGACAGAGTGGACCAGCACCGGCGCGATGCTGAGCCCGATGGTGCGCGGCAGCCGGTCGTAACCGCGCGGCAGCGGCGCCCCGTGCAGGAGCGCCTCGGCGCCGAGGAAGAAGATCTCGAGCAGCAGGATGACCTGCTGCCCGGGCCGCACCTCGGCCAGGTGCTCGAGGTGTTGCTTCAGCGCCTCGTGGCGCGCCGGGATGCTGCCGAGGAAGATGGTGCGCAGGGCGTGCTTGATCATGGCCGGGCTGCCCGGGGTCATGGCGTGGCTCTCCGCCACGGCGGCGGCCCCGGCGCCGCTCAGGGCGTCCGGGATCGGGACGAGCTCGGCGCCAGCGCGCTCGACCTGCGGCGCGAACTCCTTGCTGGTGATGAAGCTGACCGTGTACCCGCGCTTGATGAGCGCGGCCGCCACCTCGAGCAGGGGCAGCGTGTGTCCCGCGATCGAGGCGGCGCCGACGACGAGGTGGGGCTTCTCCTTGGGCCCGGCAGGCGCCTCGCTCCCGGCGCCGGTCTGGGGCTCGCTGTGGATGGCCATGGTGTGTGGCTGCTGCGCTGAAAGGGAGGGACAGGGAGTGGATCTGGAACGGTTGGTGTCCTGACCTGAGCTTGTTGCTAGCTATGCATGTTGCAAGGCCATGTCTGTTCTATTTATCGTCCATGCTCTCTCTTCTCGTCATGGACCCTCGGCGGCTAACACGTCTACCAGCATCCTAACATCCAACCCTTCTGCTGCATACCTACCCATGCTTCTCTGCTGTCAGCGCTAACCCCTGGGTCTGCTTACTGCTGTCAGCTCTAACCCCTGGATCTGCTTAGTTGGTATATGGCATGAATACGGACTACCTTGATTTTAGGCATCGTCCATCTAACCCCGTCGGCGACGGGGTATTGGCGAAACCCGCCGTTTGCCCGAATCGTTACCCGCGCGGGATTCGGCCTGTGGAGCCGTGGCCAGGTCCCGCCTTCGAAACGGGTCGACATTACAATGACCCGTTTTCGCATTGCTGCTGCCTATTCCATCGGCCGTGCGGGACGAAGCTGACCTAAGACGTGCTTCGACGTTACATCGCGTCCTATGGGAGGCACTATCGGAGCGGTATCTCGCGTCGCGAAGCTTCAGGGGTGGCGAGCAAAAAAAAAGAAACCATGATTTACAATATCTGCAGGTCGGGTAATGCACTCAACATACGCATAGATTCCACGGGCATCCACAGGCATTAGGAAATATCCCGGGAGGCCGCAGACGGCTAAAGCCCAGAGGCGAGGACCAAGATGCAGTAATGGAGCACTAAAAAAAAAAGGGAGACTGCATAACCGACGAATACCGCACCAAACTTCCAGATTGCACCGCCGACCAACTCGCTCGCGTTGACACGGGAGGGAAACAAAAGGAAGGAGCAGATGGACAACAAAAGGAAGGAGCAGATGGACAACATGGTAAGGCCGACGAATAGAAGAAACAGCTAGGATACGAGAAAGCGGACGACGCGCCCCACCTACCCCGTCCCTCCCGTCACGCTCAGCCCGTTGGCAGCTAGAACCCGCGCGGCGGCCGCCTCGCCACTCCAGTAGGCGCCGGCCGTCGTGCCCAGGGCCGCAAAGGGCGCGACGTGCTCGCCCGCGAACCAGACGCCGCTCTCGGGCACGCCGGCGCGCAGCGCCCTCACGTCCTCGTCCGCCCGCCGGGGCCCCGCCGCCGCCGCCACCGCCTCGCCGCCGCGGCGCGGCTCCTCGCGCCCGGGGTTCGCAAAAAGCCCCCAGCTCCAGCCGCCGACGCCGGCGGGGTCGTCAGCGGGCGGGGACGGTGACGGGGATGGGGACGGCGAGGGGGGAGTCGTCGTCTTAAAGTTGGTAAAGGACCCGTTGCCGGCCAGGTCGTCGCCGTGCCAGTCAGTGGCGACGATGGCGGACGGCGCGCAGCGGGAGTCGGCGCGCCGGTAGCCCGGCAGGCGGCTGTAGTAGGGGCGGAAGAAGCCGTCGAGGACCCGGAAGCGCTCCGGGCTGGTAGCGTGCAGGTGGCGAACCTGGTCGCACAGCTGCGCGGCGCAGGGGTCGTGCGTGACGAAGAGGAGCGTCGGCCGCGCGGCCGCGCCGAAGACGGCGCGCGACGAGAGCGGCACCAGCTCCACCGTCCACCCGCGCCGCCACGTCTCCACGTAGCCGGCCGCGTCGGGGAAGAGGATGAAGCTGGGCAGGGAGCCTGAGCGGCCGTCTGTGGTCTTGGTGTCGCTGCCGCTGCTCTGCCCGCCATGGGCAGCCTCTGCTGTGTCCGCCGGCGGGGAGGGCTCCCAGAAGGCCGAGGGGAAGGTGATGTAGACTTTCTCCAGGCTGCTGTAGGTCATGTTTGCGATGCTTTGGCAGATCTGGGCAGGCAGCGGAGGCTTGAAGAAGGGCTTGTGCCGCTTCAGGCAGCCAAGCGGAACCGTGACGACGACCTCGTCAAACCTGAGGCGTAGTCCTCTCTCGGTGGTCAACAGAATCCTGGGATCCTTACCTTTCTTGACGATGCTCTCGACAGATTTGACCTTGGTCGAGAGATGTACATCGGCGCTAGCCATGACCTTGGCGGCAAGGTGCTGGACAACCTTGCCGTGGCATCCAGACACGTGCATGTCCTCTGACGCTATCAGCATGTGTGGCGGGCACTTTGGCGCTGCGAGATTATGCGGCACCGTCATCGGTCGAGGCACAAAAGACTTACTGCCGTGGAGAGATTCCTCCATCCAAAGCCACTTGACGCTCTGCTTGCCCCAATAGTCACCAATAAAGGAACCCCAAATGTTGGCCATCATCAACACCTGGCGCTGGATCCCAGGAGCGAGTGATCCTTTGTCGAGTTTGTCGCGGAAGAAGTCCTCGAGGTTCAGGTCAGGATCGATCTGCTCCGAGTTTCGGTTACTGTACAAGAATGCTTCCTCAAGAAGGGCCCAGACCGTTTTGAGGACGACGTTTGAGGCCTCATCCGAAACGATACGCCCCTGGTCATCGTAGAGAAGCATGTCTTGGCCCATTTTGGAGAGAGTGGTGCCGGTCGCGTTTGAGAGCCTGACGATTGGGTTGTCGTCACTACCGTGTATCCAGTTCGGGCCCCTGTGTCAGTGTCAGCTGGCATGCTCCATCGACAGGGCATTTCCCCTAGACTTCTATAGATGACCAACATGTCAAAGGTCTGTCCGGACAGGCTGCATTGGTGAGCCTGCTTTACTTAGCAGCCAGAAGATCAGTCACAAAGGTGGAGGCGCGTCATACCCGTCCGCCAAATCTGTCTCGCGCCTCCGCGACAGTGACCTTGGCTCCGCCCTGGATGAGCACCTCGGCGCATCGGAGGCCGGCAAAGCCGGCGCCAACCACTGCCACATGCGGTCTCGCCTTCACCCTCCCGTGCTTGTTTGCCACTCCCCGCTTGCGCATGGGCTCCCGTGGCTGGAAGGTAGCCACCAGGTCGCGGGAATACTCGACCAGCTCCCGCTTCATCCGTGACGTGCAGCCATCGTCGCCGAAAGCTGTTCGCGGAACCGATGTCTGTTCCATGGCATTGGTGCATATGCAGATGGCGTAGACAGTATTACTCGCAGAACTTGGTGGCGTGGCCGGGCACAACACACAAAGGAGGCTGGCGAAGAAAATAATAATACAGAGGCTGTCCTCAAGGGTGTACATTAAGACCTATATATACAGTATAACTGCGTCTTTGAGAGAGAGAGAAAAGTTGGTAGAATGAGTGAGGAAGCTACTACAACCTCGGAGTGGGAGAGTGTGGGTGACTGAGACTTTTCTGTTTACTCCGTCTCGGATGCTTAAGCTGAGCTCGAAAGCTACGCGAGCGGGTGACGGGGGAGGGGCTGGCGACGAGGCGGCAATGGTCAACTTTCTCCAAGCGGCGCCCTCAGAGTCTGGTCGATGAAGTGGTAGTGCCATCTGGTGAATCCGGGTTCGCCAACAGGAGGCAGACTGTTGGCTCATCGGCCTTGACGAGGTGCAGCGTAGCTTGGGCAACCCAAAGACACGAACAGGATGCGGGGACCGTCGGCAGAAATCAAGGCGAATATGTCGCGACAAGGACTGTCTCGGCTTGTGACTAGCGTTTGGTCCAGGACAAGTCAATCGACAGGAAGCCCAACGGGCTGTGACTCAGCCCCGGTGTCCATCTAATCTGATACGTAGCCGGAAAGATCGGACGGGAGTAGATCGATTGCGCCCGAGTCGATGGGATGCTATCTGCGGTGAGGGTGTCACCATTCGATGCCCATAGTCATCGTGTGCCAAAACGATGTGAGAGGGGAGACCGGGATGCATTCCTGTGCAGCAGAAGCGCCATCATTTGCGCAGCTGTAGGGCCTGGCCCATGGCCTCTTCCTTCCCTTCGAGACGGAGCCTCACAAACTTGCGCAAGACGAGCAGGCCATAACAACCAATAGCCACGGCAAGAGCGGCCGATGTGGCAGAGACGCCGGGAAAGGCCCAGTCAAACTCCCGAATATGGCTAAAGATATTCATGGCGTAGAAGCCAGTGACAAAGGATCCGGTGGCGAGGCCGAGGGTGCCCATGCGGAATTTGAGGTCCAGGACCATAAGCAGGTTGCGGTTGGCGTCTAGGATGGCGCTGATGCTCTCTTCGGTGTTGCGGATGCTGGACACGAGGTTCTGCGCCTCCTGCGCAATCTCATCGTAGGCCTTGTAGTATGAGTCGAGCAGGAGTTCGATGGCTGTGAGATCGTCGTGGGCGGCCCGGCGCGCGCGGCCCGCTGCGCGGTCTGTCAGATAAAGCGCGGCTAGGCGGTCGTCGTAGTCGAGCACGTCCTCGACCGCGGAGCGCACCAGCTCAGCCCGCCGCGCGAAGCGCGTGACGCGGTCCGAGAGGCCCAGCAGGGCCCGTAGCTTACGGCGGTCCATGACGAGCCCATCGTCGGCGGCAGATGCGTCATCCTCCTCGAGTGAGCGCAGGATCCGCGCGGCAGGTTCATGGATGGCATCCAGCTCGCGTTCCAGCTGCGTTACTACGGCCCCCAGCACTGCCTCAAGTGCGCGGAACTCGTACGGCAGAGCCTTGTAGTATTCATCATACCCCTGGCCCTCGAGCTGTTGCTGGCGGATCCGGTCTTGGAGGTCGCGGAGGAGGTCGGCGCGCGGGGTTGAGAGAATCTGCGAGGGGCATTCGGGAGACGGAGCTTTTCCATCATCGAACAGGAGAACGCGATTCCTCTGGACCAGGACCTTGAAGTCGAAGAGATGGAGGAGGACGGTGGTGGGACGGATCAAGATGTGCGACAGCTTGGACGTGTCGATTTTGCGGATGTCGCGAGGGGCTAGGCCGTATTTTGACAGGAGCTCGGCCCGTGTGGACGTGACGAATGGTGTTATGGTTCCATGCTCGTCCACCTCAGTGTATCGAATCCCCGGCTCGGCAGGGGCCAAGGGTCGTCGGTCGTCGGTGTGGGAGGCGTGCCGACGACTCCGCGGCCTATCGATGGCCAGGGATCGAGCCAGGGAGGGGGCGCAGAAGAACGGCCGAGGTTGGGGCTGAAGCCGCGCTATGCAGTAGCGCAGGTTCCCGAGACATGGCAGCGCGTGGTTGGCAGAGAGGCCGCGCCATGTGAGGGCCGCGAGAGGGGGCATCAGGAAAGCCTTTGCGCAACGTCACGGAGCTGGATCTGACAAGGCGGCCAGTAGAAGGAGGAGACCGCGCCAGCTCCACCACCCGGGATCTCACGCCGGGAATGGCGGAGCGTCTGCTCAGTGGATGGCCATGGCGGTCACCGCTGGACGCTCGCAAAGATGACGGACTGGAGCGTATGGAAGCGAGGTGGGTTCCAAAGCCCCAAACTGAGGCAAAAAGCCCGCCGTCATGACGCGCGCAATGGAAAAGCGATAAGAAGCCCACTCAGACTCGATAAGAGCTTGGGCCACGCGGGGACCCACCTGTCTATTTTCGTGGATCGCCAAGACGACGGACGGACCCACCACCCCAGACTTTCTACAAACCTTGCTCACAAAGGTCCGAACCAACACGCAAAGTCCAATTCAGGGGCAGTCAGCCCTGGACAACACACATCACTTCCAGGGTTTGCGAAAAGCTCAATCACGAAAGGGATCAATGATTTTGTCCTGACTCTATTCTACCATGAACTGCCCTCAACATTCTCATTTCTGGCGCTTCCAGCCCCCGAGTATTGCCAGCCTTACCCCACTCCTGCCCTTGGAGAACACAAGGTCAATGACATGGAAGCTACAGGGGTTCCGGGTTGCCAACACCGCTAGACAGGACCGCAGCCTGCATGACGCCGGGCTGGGAACACGATGGATGCGCCTAGTTTTCAGCGCAGCCACCTCTCTGTATCACCGACGCCAACAGGACTCAGCCCACAGCCACGGACACCAATACCCCACTCTCGGTGCCGAGCAGTCTTGCTGGCACGCAGGCAGTCATTCTTCGACGGCATCTGGATGCCGAGTGGCCTTGCCCGATTGGGATTTCCCTTTTCAACGCCCATGACCGAAATTTTGTAACATGCTAATGCTCGATGCGGGCTTAACGGCCATGTCGGCCGCCAATTTTCTTGCCCCGCGGGCTGACACCGTGCGACGTAGACCGCCCTTGAATTAGACCCGGCCCAAGAGGAACCGCCCATGTCATCACAGCCGCAGACTATCGATGCCAGCTCAACTTGCCCTGTCCCGCCCCGGTTGGCTTGGCGCTCAGGACCGCATTTTTGCTCTGCTGAGTGGCCAGGCTCCAGGAACCACCACGGCGCCCAATATCACACGACCGGCTTACCCATGCCAAGAGCGGCATCAGCTTCGGACATCCGACGACATAATATTAACCCCGGACGGGCGTTGGGCTGACCACGGCGTGAAATCCCTTGGCCTAACAACCATGACATGGGTCCTCTTTAGGCTAGTTTCTCGGACTTGACAGAAGCGAGCCAACAAGGCAAGGGACACGATGGGGTCAACGGCCGTGATTCCCAAGTCCAGTCTCTGAGTTGTGCCTGGTCCAGGAACGCTGGTTGTGCATGTTCCAAAGCGGTGATATCCGTCGTTAGGTGGTTTCTGTTGAGCGAGCAGGCCCGGCTGCGAGTCCAGAGCAGAGGATAAAAGACTCCCGTCCGGACACCCTCTCACAACTCTTGTCCTACCTCATCCTCATCGGCACTCTCTCGTTGACGCCTGTCCTCCCATCTCTACTCTCACTCAAGTTACACAGTCGCTCCCGACCGGCAATCCTCCACCAGTCAACCCCGCCGCAGCCATGCTTTTCGCCCTGCCGTGCCTGGCCCTCGCCGCCCTTGGCGTTGTTGCCCTCCCATCCAAGAGCGATGCCGACTACACCTCGGTGTTCCACCGCACCAAGGGAGGATCCCCGAAGTGCATGACCCATAAGGAGGGTGTCGCCGCGGTCGAGATCTACCGCAAGCTGATCGCCGAGTGGAAGCCCGAGCTGGCCACGCACGTGTCTGAGTCCTTCGTCGACTACTCGGACTCGATCAACACCTTTGTCCACCAGCCCCTCGGCGGGCCCACGTTCCCCACCAAGGCCATCTTCGTCGCCAGCCAGAACGCCCAGCCGCACTTCCCCATCACCATCCTCAGCATCGACTCCCAGAAGTGCAACACCGTCTCGTTCCAGTGGAAGGCCGCGTTCGGCCAGGCCAACCTCCCCAGCAAGGGCCTCACCGCGCTCCAGATGGTCTGGGAGGAGAACCAATGGAAGGTCAAGCGGATCGACGTCGAGTTCAACTCGCTCATCTGGCTCCTCAACATGGGCGGCAGCTACACCTGGGAGGGCAAGACCTACACCGCGACCTCGCCCGACGCGGGCGTGGTCCCCAAATAAGCTTAATGTCTAATGACCGACGGGGTTGCTGCCGGTTCGCCCGCGGGGCAGCCTTGTCAAGACAACGACTGATGATTGCACAGTGTAATGGAGCGGGTTCTGGCCTGCTTGGGACTGGGCTTGGAGTGCGATGACGTTAATCCTCGCGGGATCTGGAAGGAGGACTGCCAAAACTTGTACCGACATTGGATAGTTTCGATCCGGATAATTCCGCTTGCACATCGATAGCCAAGCAAACTAATCTCCCCAAACGGTTCTCGAGCTAAATATGGCACCTGTGAATTTGGGGGCAGAAATTCTAGATTCCCCGCATTGAATTGGTGCCCCACGCAGCCGCCATGTCGAACGCTGATTGTCTGCGCCTTTTTTCCTTGGCGTCCTCGCGTTAGCGAAACAAAGTTGTAGATTCGTTGAATGATGTAGGGCTCTTGGGGGAGGGGTGGGCACCCAGTAATCGCGCCTTACACCAAAGAGCGTTGGACCCAAATATGCACGTAACACAGCACGCAGGAAAGGGTTGCAAGGGCCCCAGGATCTCGGGCATGAACCCCTCCACCTCGGAGCCGGGCGGGCGCGCCTTGTGCCCGGCAGAGGTACAGAGATGGAGATGGTGGCACTAGCTCTGTAGGCCAGTCTAGACTCGAACGACGGCTAAGATAGAGGTCAGTACAGCGTCTTTAGCCGTCCCTCTGCCGTTGCCAGGCCGGGCCAAGAATCCGCCGGAGCCGTGGGTGGGGGACGACCACGACGGAGGCCCGGGCGGCGTCTGTCCGGTGGGAGGGGCGCCCAGCCGCTTCCTTGTGTATTTCCGGCCATTGATCAACCGCGGGCCGCCCATCATGTGTCATGGCGGCGCAAGGCCAAGAGCCGCGCGGGTCTTGGCTCCTTGGACCTCGGTGACCGGCACCTATCTAAACCCCGCCCTCGAACCCTTTTGCTCCCTCGGATCAGCACTGCAACACAAAACTTCCCCCGCGAGGACGATCCAGGTGGGACATGCCCACGTCGTTAGTGGGGGGTTGTTGGCTTGGCGCCATAATATCCGGAGGATTATCCTCCCATAGGGCGACCGTCGCAACGCGATCCGATACGGCAACTCGAGACCAATTGCCATTCCCCTTCCCTGGCCAGACTACTGGCTCAGGCGTCTGCGCCCATTCGGGCTGGCTTGGAAAGGCTGGGTGAGTGGGCTGGGTGGGTGCAGTAGCATCGCGCGCCGCTTATCCCTTGCGCCCGGTGAGCTGGCCTGGCTAGCAATCAGCTTGGCCGGGTCACCTGTGCAGCCAACAGCTATCGCACGTAGATACAAGCTTTCTCAAGTCATCCATGCCGGGACAGACAACCTACCTGGCCTGTCCGTCCCCTTGGCTATTTTGTCAACGCCAGCTCGTAGCTAGGCCGCGCCTCCAGCGGGCCAAGATCGCGAGTCAATTTCTCATGGCGCGAAAGTCGTTGTCCAACGCCAAGTCGCTTATTAGGATTTTTTTAGCCTTCAGGTGTACCTCCTAAGGGGGATCTCGGTCCCGGGCAGCTTGAGTTGCACGTTAATGTTCCGATACGTCCACCAATCTGATAGCCTCCATTCGACATTGACGTCGCTCGCTCCTTAGTGATGGACACACTCCTGGCGTGAATTGCGAGGCATCGCGACGTGATAAAAACCCAGCCAGTGTCAGCCTCCCCAGTCATTCTTTACTCACTCTGCTCCATGCTTCTATCCTCTGTCTGTCACCGCACCAGCGACGGCAACTGATATCCGTCGCGCCAGATATCTTCCCTCCCGCTCTTCCTCGACGCACTCTTTCCCCTAGATACCCACCGAGCCATACCTCGAAATGAGTGCCCTACGCAACGCCTTGCAGCAACTGCTTGCTATCGTACGCGGTTCCCCTTCGGTCGGACAGCGACATTCAACCACCAAGACAAATAACCAGATGCCCGGCACAGGTTCCGCAGGCCTTGTCGGCCTCGCCGAGGCGCTCCTGGAGAGCGCCAAGGCCATGCAGGCCAACCCCCAAGACAAAGAGCTGAGAATGTCAATGGCCAAGTTGGCAAAGAGGATCGGGACTGAGGCGGCGGGCCCCGAGTCCATCATCCCCATGTACGCCGTGGCTGTAAGTCCAGCCCTAGCATGTTTCCCCACGTGCGTCATTTCTATCCTACCATGCCCTGGCCATGACTCTATGGCTAACTGCGACATGTTGCGTGGCCCAGTTCGGTGAGATCGGGGCAACCTATCAATTTATGGAGTGGAAGCTCTTCGACAAGATTCCCAAGGATAAGAGCATATCGTACCAGGAGCTCGCCGACTCTGTCGGAGCCGACCTGTCTGTCGTTTGTAAGCGCGACCCAGATTTCCGGGGCCACACCACACACTTGGCCATAGCTCACACATTATTTCCCAACTAGCCCGCCTTGGAGGCATGCTCGTGGCAAGCGGCCGCCTGATCCAGACTTCCCCAGGCCATGTGAAGCATTCCTCCACGTCACACATGTTCGCCAACGGCCACAACGCCGGCAACCTCTTCCGCATCTTGCTAGAGCATGGCCTGCGCGGGTGAGTGCCTTTTAGAGCCGATGGATGATGCCCTGCCATGCCATACCTCTCTCGACTAACACGGCACTCTCTCCAGATACCTGCACTGGCCCGAGTATTTTGCGAAATATGCAAGTAGTATCCCTCTTAGCTCCCCGCTAGCCCGGCACCGCACTATTCTAACCCTCACTCCTGGCAGGGTCCCCACGAGCCCGCGGGTCCCACCCACAACCCATTCACGTTCAGCCACGGCCACCCGGAGATGGGCGTGTTCGACGTCGTGGCGCTCGACGAGGAGCGCGCCCGCATATTCGCGTCCAGCATGCGCAGCGGCGACTCCATCTCGGCACGCTTCGGCGGGCCGGCCTCCCTCTACGACTTCTCCTGGCTGGGCGCCGAGGCCGCGGGCAGCGCCGAGGGCGCGCCCTTGCTGGTCGACGTGGGCGGCAGCCACGGCGACACGCTCAAGCACATCATGCAGGCGGTCCCCTCGCTCCCGCAGGAGCGGTGCGTGCTGCAGGACCGCGCCGAGGTGGTCGAGGAGTCGGCGCGCGCGGCCGACCCGGCCCTGGCGCGGGTGCGGCGCGTGGCGCACGACTTCAACGAGGAGCAGCCCGTCCGCGGCGCCCTGGTGTACCTGCTCCGCCGCGTGCTGCACGACTACTCGGACCCCATCTGCGTCCGCGTCCTGGCACGTCTGGCCGCGGCCCTGCCGGCCGGCGACGCCCGCGCCCGCGTTCTCATCATGGACCAGGTCCTCGCGGACCCGCCCAGCCCCGCCAACGCGGCCGCTGACCTGGTCATGTTCAACATTGGCGGCAAGGAGAGGAGCCCGGCCGGGTTCGAGGACATCGTCGCCGCCGCCGGCATGCGCGTCGTCAAGATCCACCGCAAGGAGGGCAGCGAGGTCGGCGTGGTCGAGTGCGCGGCGGCATGAGGGAAAGGGGTGTCTGCCGCCGGGAGATGTTGCCTTGTGCTTCCCTGTCTTCGGGTTCCCAATGTGGCAAGGGTCTACCAGCCTCCCAATCAGGCGGTGAGGTGGTTCTGGTCTAGCTATGAAAGAAGTTCGTACACGTAGCCTTGTTTCTGAGCAGAATTCCGTTTGGCGCTTGACCGCTGATGAATGCCCAGCTGAGAGATCGCGTAATTCCGAATGACACGTTGGACCGGACCTTGAAATATTCCGGCAGTGGACAAGGAAACATCATTCTTTCTGCCCACTCGTCGAAAGGCATGTCCCACTCGAATACATCGCCTGCTAGGTGCCTAAGCGGGAATGCATCCATGCCCTACTCCTGGAACCTTAGCTCTAGCAGCCCGATATTCGCGAGTTTGACCTCGATGTGAAACCTCACGGTGTCGTGTACGTCTGCCCAGGTATCCATGTAAAGGTAGCGACGGGGGCTCGCAGGAGTGGCGCTCTCTGATCTCCCGGATGGATTTCACCATGTGGGAGAATCGAGCGGCATTGCGCCTGCGACTCTCGTCCGCGAGTCTGTGATAGCCGTGACCGACCTGCGCCCTGAAGTCAAGCAGGGCCGAGATGTGCGTTTGGGCGATCTAGTCGGCGGCATCGTTGAGCGCAGTCGAGCTCGTTAAAATCACCACAGCCGAGTTAGACTCCGGGAAGAGATATATGGCGCCGTTGTAGCCGGGGGCGTTTTATTGGTGGTGGTAGGTGATCATAGGCCGCTGCTTATCGCCGAGGATGAGCAGCTCGTGTTTCTCAAGCAGCACCACATTTTCGCCCAGTTGGCCGACAACGCCGGGGAGCTGGGTTTGGATCCAGCCCATGCCGTGGAAACCACAGCCCCTCAAGGCCTGCGGGTCGAGTGGGATCTGGTTGCTGAGGAGGGCCGCGATGTCCTTCAGAGGGCCGCTTGTGGGGTCACCCTCGGCGCGTAGCACGACTCGGCACCAAGTCAGCATGTCTTCCGCAATTTAAGGCTGGCGGAAACCCAAACGACCCGTTTGGGGCGGGGACCCATTTGGGTAATGGGTAATGGGTAATGGGTAATGGGTAATGGGTAATGGGTAATGGATACAAAATTTGGGTAATTTTTGGGTCCAAGCCGGACCCAAAACCCATGCATTTGTGGGGTTTCGCCAGCCTTACTACGTTGGGGAAAGCCTCTATGTTTTCGAAAGCCCACGCCTCCGCTGGTATTTCTTGAACAGACAGGCAAAAGGCGAGGTGCTTGTTTTCAAGACCTTTGACTCGGACGAGAGAGTGAAGGCTAGGTGTTGGTGCCACCGACCTGAGCGACTGCAGCTACTGGAGCTTTGAGAACCGGTTTCTTTGCTAACAATGTCTAGGCTGCCCGCACGCGTCCTTTGTGCAGGAGAAAGCTCCGGAGAGTGCGCGAGCAAGGGAAAGTATCGAGGTGAGAGCACTGGTGTTCTCATCTAGCTAACAGTGGAGCACACAAACGGTTGGTCGTGGCCTCAGATTGTCTCTATTTTTAGTCGATATAGCCCCTGCCTCTGACATTGGCTGTCACTTCCTTTACGCAAGTCTTCAACCACTTTAGCTATGTCTCCATCCATATCAACGTACATTCCGCTGAGGCTTCCAGTTCCGTCTTCCAGTAGAGGCTTGATGTAAATGCCTGCCACATCCTCAGGACTCTTCATTGAAGAAGCTGGCAGTGGGCTCGCCGTCGTCCGGACACCTTCGACTGTTAGGCTGCGCAAGTCTACAAACTTCGGGCTAGCCTTGATACCAGTAGCAACGTTCCCGGGCTGTAACTATTTCTGATTGCAGGCTGTGGTGGAACCAAAGCAGGCCTGCCAGCAGCATGGACGGCAGCAGCGCGGTGGTTAGGGCGATGGGAGCGGTGAGGTTGGTGGTGAGGACCTGCTGCCATATCTTCATGTCGGGCTGGCACTCGAGGGCGTTGATCCTGGTGATCCCGGCATTATTGACTAGAATGTCGACGGGATTGCCACATAGGCGTTTGTGGATATCTTGGACGAGACTGGGAATCGCATCAATGTTGCATAGGTCGAGCGGGAGCGCGATTCCCTCGGTGCCCGACCCTAAGGTGTTGGTATTGATCCGATGGACCGTTTCTTGGATCTGATCTCGCGTGCGCGCTATGCAGACGACGCGCGCCCCTTCCAACGCGAGCCTTGTTGCTACCGCTCGCCCAATTCCCCGGCCCGCCCCAGTCACGATGGCGGTATGTCAAGCTAAAGGTCTGGTCAGTGGTCGGGCATGTTGGGGGGCGGAAGCTAGCCCGAGGGACGAAGACGGTGTGATCATTGGGAGAAGCTTGGGTCAGGGTATCAGAGTCAGGAACGGGCGTTCATTGCCGCAGAATAAGATATACAATCCCACATGGTGCTCGAAAGCCCACGGCCATGTTGACCCAACATGGAGGAGCACGACGAGGGCAGGCGTCGACGGGAGTTTGTAGGGGAGAGCCCACTGTGAAACCTCCAGGCTCAGAGAAACCACATGCAGTCCGTGCCCTGATTGCAGCCATCAACCACTTATCTAAATCCTCCCTCTCACTCCCTGGGGCGTGTGTGCCTTGGCGACCAGGCACAGGACAGCGCCGAGCATGCACGAAACCCCGCTCAGTATGGAAACCTCCCTGAAGCCCCCGTAGCGCTCGAGAATGGCGCCGCTGACGGGCGGGCCAACGAGCACGGCGAGCGATGCGACCGCGATGCCCATTCCCATATAAGTCCCGATGTCCTTGGGGCTGTCCGGGCAGAGCGTGAAGACGACGGATCCGCCAGAGACGAGCGCGCCCGAGACGAACCCGAACACGCACGCAAACGCGACCACCCCGGCCGGCGTCGTCGCCGACGGCCAGCAGAAGATGAGGACGGACGTGGCCGCCCCCGCCGCCGCCAGCGTGTTGACGCGCCCGAGCCTGTCGCCCAGGATCCCCGGGATGATGCGGCCCGGCAGGCTGGCGCCGTTGACGGCCGCGACCAGGTAGAGGGCCGTGGACTCGTCCATGCCCGCCTCCCGCGCGGCGTAGCTGGGCAGGTAGAAGAGGGGCACAAACATGCCCAGGAAGAGGGCGGCGGTGCCGGCCACGAGCAGCGCGTACAGCGGGCGGGCAAAGGCGGACCAGAGGAAGAAGCGGCTGGCGCGGGGCGGCAGGCGCGCGCGCACCGTGGCGGCGCCGAAGACCAGGACCGGCACCATGACGAGGCCGCACGCGCGCACCGCCCAGCCGAAGCCGACGCCGGCCCCGGGCGCGAGCAGGAGGCGCGCGAGCACGACGGGGAATACGACGGCGCCGAGCGACGAGCCGGCGATGGCCAGGCCCATGGCGGCCCCGCGCCTCTTGTTAAAGTGCTGCGGCACCGCCGCCATGGCCGGGAACATGAGCAGGCCGTTGGACACGCCCGATAGCACGCCCTGCGCCAGCACGAAGTGCCAGTACGCCGTGCACACGCTCGTGAGCATGACCGAGGCCAAGTATGCTATGGCCGCCGGCCGGATGACCTGTCGGTGTGCCCCCGTCGCGTGTCAGTTGGTTTTCTCTTCATTTTCCCAAGTCCTTCCTCCTCGGGCAGACACGTACCCAGGCTCCAAAGCGGTCGAAGATGGGCCCTCCCACGGCCCCGGACGCAAAGACCAGAAACACTTGGATGGAGCCGATCCAGGAGATGTCGTCTGGGCTGTGGTCTCGGAGCTGGTGATGCATGTAGTATGCTTGGAAGACGCCGAAGGAATTGGCATAGCCCAAGGTGCAGAACATGATTCCGGCGGTACCTGCTGCGCACAACCAAGCTTCCTTGCCACCGTCGGGGAAGTCCTCGCCGTCGTCGGGTCCATTTGTCTGCGTGTTTGCGATCAGGCTCTGCTGAGATACATGCTCGCCCACCACCTTGTCATTTGGGCCGCCGCCTTGGTTGCTGAAGGCTGCCGGACCTGTTCCCAGACTTTGTAGGCGATTCTCCATGGCCATGGTCGATTTGCTTGCTTTTTTCTCAAAGTCCTATCCCATCTTTTCCGTCTTCCACCAGCAGAGATGTCGGGCGTGCCGTATTTTATAAGGCATCGAGCCCCTGGACACTGACGGGCCTCAGGGCGGCCGACAGGATCACTCGCTAAACATCATTACCGGCCACGACTTCATGCTGTGCTCAGTCACGATTCACATACCCTCGGCCGATTCTCAAAATCGCCGACACTTGCATGAAATTAATGACTTCTCACTACCTAGGCATTTTGTGCGACACATCTCCATTCCCTTCAATCCTCCTTCTCGGACATCCGGGCTTGGCAGATATGGCGCTTCAACGCCGCGACATTGGCAATAGTCGACGCGGGTCAGAGCCCCGGCGACATATTGCAAAGTCTACTACCAGTAGATGACGCCACTCGACGGCATCCAATGGTTGTCTGTGTACCGTACATTCGGTGCCCCTTTTTGGCCATGAAAAAACCATCCCTCGCTTCCCTCAGGCGATCCGGCCCCACTCAGCATCACTGCGGGGTAACACCGCCTACTTGAGCCCAGGCACCCCTCATTGGGAGCATAATGGAGCTTGTGCTTACGAACTCCCAAAGCAACCAACCGCCTTCGATTTTGCGTCGACAAGGACGACATCGCTGTATCGCTGGGCCGATTTATTGAGGGAAGCAAAGTCACAGCGCCATGGCCTCTGAAGCACCACCCTATCCACGATTTGAGCCCGGTGATCACGATGCTTTCATGGAGCTCGCCATCGAGGAAGCCAAAAAGTCACAACCAGATCCGGGCAAGTTTGCCGTCGGGGCCGTGCTCGTCGACGCCGACACGGGCCAGGTCCTCTCCTCGGGGTTCTACCTAGAGTACCCCGACGACTACCTGGGCGACGTTGGCTCGACCCACGCCGAAAGGTCCTGCTTCATCAAGATCGCTAAAGCATACGGTATCCCTGAAGACCGCATCCACAAGGTGCTGCCACCCAATACTGCCGTTTATACGACCTTGGAGCCGTGCAGCGCGAGGCCCAGCGGCGACACGCCCTGCATCAGTCGCATTTTGGGGCTCCGGAGCGTCGTCAAGACGGTCTACGTGGGTATCAGAACGCCAGGGGCATCCCCTGCGCGCGACTATGGGAAGGAGGCCCTGGAAGCGGGCGGTGTAAGCGTCATCTATCCATCTGAACACCTGAAAGACAGGATAACAGAGGTCTCCATGGCTGGGGGAACCAAGGCTTGAACACACTCACACACGATGCAGGATAAGGAAAATACATGGCTACGTGGGCAGCCCGCCGTGTAATCGCAACCCGTACTTCCCTTTCCTTGTTCCCAATAAGTGCGAGACGGTGAGAATAAAGGCCATTAGTTAGAAAGACCGTGGTTTCCTTTAAATTTCGGGGGCGCTTTTACCTTTTAATCCTTCGCCAAGCATCCTCATGTAAGTCCGCCCCGAGGCCAGTAGCGCGGGGTACCTGACGTTCTTTCACAGCATTGGAGCCGCTGGCCACATAGGAAGCTCTGTTCTCGCTGGCCTAAAAGACCTCAATCTCGACGCCCGAATGGCAGCCCTGGCTCGCACCGAGAAAGATTTCCAGGCCTACTCGGACATTTATCCCGGTGTGAGGTGCGTGCTTGGCTCGATGGAGGATTTTCCAATGCTGGAGCAGGAGTCTCTAAAGACAGACATTGCCATCAGTAAGTAGACAAGTGAGGATGGGACGCGAATCATGGCAGGCGTTGCATTGAGATCAATTTACAATCAGGGTATTGGTGGCTGACACGAGCTATGCCTACCCTTTTCCAGACACATCTCCGGACATTCCCCACGAAGCGGGAATACGGATCATCTTGACGGCCCTCGCCAGGCCACGGGCACCAGCCACCCCGAGAGACCTTCTACATCCACACACCCGGCGCGGCCAATATATGGACGGAGCCCACCGGGCAGCCCTCGGACCGCGTCTGGGACGACGTCGCCGACCTCGAGGAGCTGTCGTCCCTGCCGGACACCGCCACGCACTCGGCCACAGACCGACTGGCCGCGCAGCAGCAGGTGAAGCCGACAGTGGACGGCAAGTTCATGGGCGACGGCGGCGCCGGCAACACGCTCCGGACCGCCATCATCGCCCCGCCCGACGTCTTCGGCCTCGCGCCCGGCGCCAAGCGCCGCACGCCGCTGCTGCTCGGATACGTCGTCGACGTGGCGCGCCGCGTCGGGGGCGCCTTCCGCGTCGGGCCCGGCGACAACATCCTCGCCCTCGTCGACGTGCGCCACCTAGCGCGCCTGTACGCCAGCCTCGTCGGGGACGCCCTGCGGCGCCTGGGGCGGGCGTCGCAGGGCGCTGCCGCCGCCGCCGTCGAGGGCGTGGTCGACGCCGGCAGCGGGCTCGAGATGTGGGGACCGAAAGCCTACTACTTCATCGAGACGCAGGAGCTGACGTGGCGCGAGCTTATGGGTGACATGGTCGTGCCGGCGCTCAAGAGGCACGGCGACGAGGCGTTTGCCGCGTGGGACCAGGGGCAGTTTGAGGTGGTCAGCCTCGAGGAGGTCAAATCTCACATCATGGCGCGCTTCGGCGGCTTGGAGGGTGCCGAGGTCTGGAGCGGGCATGTCGCCGAGAACATGGCGGTTACGATGCGCACCAGGGGCTCCAGGGCCGCTGCTCTGTTTGGCTTGCGGCCGGAGGACGCAACTTTGGATATTGAGCGTGATATCAAGGCATAATCGGGTGTGGTCTGATGCGTTGGCTCCCTGGATGGCGAGTAAGTGCCGTATTGTTCCCAAGACAAATACTCGTTTTCCTTATCGAGCTTGAACATCTACTAGAATGAGTAGGCAAAAGCCCCTACTGTTTATCAGCATTTATCCAATCCACGATCCCAGATGAGAGCGCACTACATTATGCCCAGACGGTTAAATGGAAAGCCGCGCTGGAGTACGCCTCCAAGGCATATTTGATGCAGGGGATCCTACGCCGCAACGCCTGGTGCTTGCTGGCGAAGCGCGAGGCAACCAAGTCCAGACCGCGCACCATCTCGAAAAGTGTCTCCCTTCACTTTGCCCCGCGCTTCCCTCGATGTTGCACATCTCACCTTGGAATCCCCCGCGCTGTTGCCCGCTAGCCTACCCATTTCCCAACTTTCCCGAGTGTCCAGTACATGTAATTCCATACTTCACGCCAAATCCAACCGAAGGACAGCTAAATCGACCGACCCCATTACCCAGCGACGCAATAATGTCGACATACCAATACAGCCCGATTGACCTCTCCACCGACGCGCTCCGGCTGGTGCGCCTCCCCCGTGACAACGATGAGCAGAGTGACATCAAATGCGAACTGGTTGAGACCTTCCTCCACCAAGTCGAAGTCGTTCCGTACGAAGCCCTCTCGTACACCTGGGGGGAACCCGTCTCCCGGGTTTGAGATTTCTCTGAACGGCTTGCGCCACGCGGTCACGCCCAACCTCTACAAGGCCCTACAATGCCTGCGCCATCAAGATACAGATCGAATCCTCTGGATCGACGCCATCTGCATTGACCAAGGGAACCACATAGAACGTGGCCATCAGGTCGGCCAGATGAGACTTATCTACCAGAATGCGGACAGGGTTCTCATCTGGCTCGGCCCGGGCACCTCCACGACAGATCTCGTCATGGACTGGGTCAAACGATTGGACCAACGGGTGGTATCTAGGCCAGACCATATCCGCAGCTCCACCGCGTCCTGGTACCAGGCCCCTTGGCACACAATCGGCGGCCTTGAAGATGAAGATGGAAAAGTTGGCGAGGCAACCCCAGGGCTCCCACATACGCGGCGACGCAGCCCTGTCCTCACTTCATTATACCACAGCCCTTGGTTCCACAGAGTTTGGGTTATCCAAGAGGCCGCCAGTGCCCGGGCCGCAACGATTATGTACGGCCGGAAATGGGCTCCCTCGCGCACCTTCTCTATCCTCCCGAAGCTTATGGGCATTGATGTGGATGCCGGGACCCAAGCTGTGCTCGATATTATGCCGGGTCCTTTACGCGGATCAAGTTGGCGGAGAAAAAAGCGTGATCTCGCAACACTCATCGGCAAATTCTACGGCTGTCAGGCCAGCGACCCACGCGATAAAATCTATGCGCTGCTTGGAACCTGCTCAGATTCCATCATTTGCGAAAATCTCCGGCCTGATTACAATTTATCCAGAGAGGAAGTTATTCAAAAGACCTTTACCTTGATTCTCCTTCCGATTACGGATGTCTCGCTCGCGAATCTCTGGCGACTCCCGTCTGGTTGGGACTTCGAGGCGTGGACGAGAAAAATCCGAGAACTCCAACGCAATATCATCGTGTGGTCCTTATTTCGCGACGACAAGGCACTGTCGCTTGCCCTCTTGTCCAAGCTTCCAACTAACTACATATTGGAAGAGTTTTCTCCTAGACAGAAGTATTGGTATTTTTATGGCGCCGGACTGCAACGCAGGGATCAAATGAGCGATTCCAATGGCGACTTGGAATTACGCACCTTCATCTGTCCATATCCTGCGGTCGCAGACACCACCTACCGCCTCCTTACTTCATGGTTGCACAAAGACACCTTCCCTGATGATAATCAACGCAACCGATACGTTAGTTATCCTGAATTCTTCCCGTTTGTTTATATCGCGTTACGAGAGGGGAACTACGATTTTGTAAGGATGGTTTTCAATCGGTTCGCGGGGTCTGTTTATATTGAAGACGAACATTGGGATACTTGGTTTGACTCTTTAAACTAATTACTCCTAGCGGTACGAATCAATATGCTTTCAGCTAAGCCGCATTTACTTCCACTCTGTCTTTAACGCAATTAGTTCCATGTTATAAAGGTCTTCCCAAATGGTTTCTCGTGTACCCAGGCAGCGTTACCCTGTAAATAGCTAGCTAACTGCCCTTTTCAACTTGGCTTTGTTGAGCGCTAGCACTATCACTTTCTACTTTACATTGATAAGCAAGTATGATCTGCCCATGACTCCCCTGTCAACCGCAAGTACGTGCTGTCGACCCACTGCCCCCCGACCTGAAACGTCTTCTCCCGGAAGTCATACTCCTCGAAGCCTAGTTTCTTCAGCAGCGCCAGCGACGCAGCGTTGCGCGGATCCACGTCGGCGACAATCAGCTGTTCCCTCCCGACATCGCCGTGGCCCGCAAACAGGTAGTCGAGCACGAGCTTCAGCGCCTCGGCCGCCAGGCCCCGCCCCCAGTACGGCCGAGCGAGCATGAAGCCGATCTCGTTGTCGCGCCAGACGCCGGCCTTGCCGATCGGCAGGAGGTCTTTCTCCATCTCACCTCCTTGGTCCTGCTGCTTGCCGTCGTCTTTGGTTTCGGCCCCTGTGCCATTTCGCTGAGGATCTTTGGAATCTCCGTCCTGGGAGGGCCGGAGGCGGGGCCTCCTGAGGCAGACGATGAAGTCGGTCACGCCGTTGCAAGGGGCCTCCGTCATGCCGTGCACCCATTGTTCCGTGTCCGACAGGCTCTCGTGAGGTAGCGTGGACCTGTTTATATTGGAAGACTCGGAGTGTTAAGAAAGGTTCACTTTCTGACAAAGCTTTCCGAGCTAACGAAAAAGGTAAATAGCATCTCAGCTGACGATAGACCAGTATCGGTCACAGTTCAGACATACCAGTATCTCATGACCTCAGGGTCACTAAACGCCTTGTGCAGCTCGGCCGCATCCTCGTCAAGGGCGCCTCGCAGGACCAGTCTTGGGGAACGAAGCTGGAAGGTTTGCGGCTCCATGACTTCGGTCTCTGGGGCGAAATCGTAGCAATTGGGATTTATTCCACTTGGTGTATTGCTGGGATATGTCACCTTTCTTCCCCTCCAAACCCTTGGAAATCATCTTATACATGCCAATCTGCTTTCTCGCAGTATTCTTTGCATTGTAGGTGTCCTTCCAGCGGGCAGAACTTGCGGTGTGGGCAGGCCGTATGAGTCAGCCGGGTCAGGGGCCCCATACAAGGAATACGTGCTGTGATACCCAAAGCGGCATGGACTCCCTTGGGCTACCGCGGCGAGCAAATCAGGCGCGACATGATCGGGAGAACTATCGGGAGTGGTCATGATAGGTAGGAGGAGGAGCGAGCCGTGGGCATGGTTGGAAATGCACATGCCGGGCCCGCCCCTGTTTGGAAAGTATCAACAGGACAGCATCGCACATTAATCGCATAGAAGCTCGGGTAGGAAAGGTGCCGCAAAAAAGGAGATTTGTGACGAACCAATTGGGCCACCAAGCCAAAAGCGAAGGCCCCCGCTGAGTGGCTGGTAGCTACCAAGTGGGTCTATCTCCGTTTGCGACAGGATTCCCCAGTGGTTACCCACCTGAGTACTAGTTCGGCCCTCATATATTTTGGTACTGGGAGCAATTTGGAGAAATTGAGATCCAAAGCGTCCGGAAACGGAGGTTTTAGCCTCCAAAAACGGGCGCCTCTGCTCCCCTTTGCTCCCGGCCAAGCGTTCTCCTACCGTCCAACGGCCGTTTGCTCCTATATACCCTTCCAACCCATTGTGACTGTTTCCGTAGCCACCCGCCTACCTAGCCAAGCCAGCGGCTTCCCCATGCCACGCGCCAGTCTAACTCAATTTTTCGCCATTACTGTCCGTCGCGAAGAAAAGCATGGTTACGAAGCTGGGATAGTCCCGGCCGCTGGTCACTGCGGACGGTAAAGCACTGGCACAGGAAGTCGAGCGCTGCCTGGTCCTTAGGCACTTAGGCAGTGCCACTTCGCGGTTAAGCACCAGGAGCTCCAACGCCGTGGTTATCTGGCTTTGCCTGGAGATTTCTGCCCCGACCGATGTGGCCGAGGCGTAATTGGCGACGATGCCGGGCCTGCCCGATGGCACCTGGGCGGCGATAACGCCGAGCAGCCAGCCGTTTGCTTTGCGGAGGCCGTCGGTCCCACCGATTACGAGCTCCGGCAGCGCTAGCAGGGCAGGGCAGGCGGTAACATCTGGCCGGTCATAGCGACGTCCAGCAGCGGAGCTTCGACTTTGGTGTTGTTCAAGTGGTTTATCCAAACGTGGCGCGCGTCGGGCAGCACGGCCGAAAGGCCTCGGGCGGTGCGGAGCCCGTCGAAGCCTTTGGCGACGGAGCGTATGATGTTGCGCGCCAAGTCCATGGGCACTGCCCCTTGTAGCGGCTCGAGGAAATCTGAGAGCGTGCCGCCGTGGGCGACGCCGGTGAGCACTTAGGTGTGGTCGCCCCTATGCTGGTAACCAAAGTATGGCAGGGTGTGCTGCTGCCATTCCTGGTCGCGGCATCCGGGGGTTTGGTCCAGATGGGCGAGCGCCGTGGCCAGCGCGGGCGGATCGAGGTCGAGGCGTTCTGCCGCAAGTAGCTCTCCTGTGGCATTGTCGAGGGCCAAGAAGATGGCCCATATCGCCCATCGCGGACCTTATCGTCGTTTAGCATCCACCCGAAGCTGACGGTGCCGGCGCGCTCCATTCTTATGGGTGCAACAAGCGCGAGAGAAAGGTGGCTTAGGTGCAAGCAAGAATGAAGAGGTCGGTGGCATCTAGTGTCGTTATGCATAGGATAAAACACAATACCGCACCCAAACGGGTTGTGGAAGATTCTGGCCGATATATACGTCGTGCGTACGTACCCTCTCATGCCGGTTTAAATTCAGTAGGACGAACCAGTGCGCCGCGGCGGAAAGTCAAAAACAAGTAACGATCCCACCACGAGGCCAGAACAGGAAAGATAAAAAAGACCTGTGGAAATGCTATGTATCTGCACAGCGTAATTTGGCTGTCTCTCTACATACAAGGGCCACGCTTGGGCGAAACCTCGATCCCTGCTAAGTCCCTTCATCCTAGCTTTTTTTGCATTGTTTCGCTGAATTAAACCGGCATGAGAGTGTATCACAAAAAAGGTCATCACCAAAGGTCAGCACGCTGTTCCAGGTCTTGGCACGGAAGATTTGCACGTGCGCCGGGCAGATGCTTACCGAGCACTCGTCGGCAATAGCAAGGGTGCTGCACATTCGCCCGATGGTGAAGGGCCGCAGGGACAGCTTAGCCAGCCGTCGGTTTACATCGGCCAGCCCCTCGCGAGAGGGCAGTCGAGTGCAGGCGTCCGTCCAGCTCGGAAACCCTTCCGCGCCACCCTCGATGGCGTTCCAGCAACGGGTGGCCGCTAAAAAGTCGAAAGGCGTGGGCAAAAGGAAGTAGTCGTCGTCCAGTAGCCAAGGGTGTGTTACAAACAGACATTCTGCTTTAGGGAGGGCCGCCTAGGGGAAGTGCTCTGAGCAGTGCCTTTGCCGGTAAGTGGGGGATTGAGTACCACGTGACAAGCCAAGTAATACGGAACTGGTTATAGTAGTTTGATTGCTTGCTCGAGGGGGTGGTCTGGTAAAGTCTCGATTATGTATTGGGAGGTCAGGTCCCGCCGCAGGCCGTGGGGGCGATAATGGCGTTGTCGTGGATCCTGACCCCGCTCTATCCACTGCTAGCCCACGGTCGTAGCAGGGTGGAGGACATGGGCCTTACCTTTTCGAGTGCCCAACACTTCCCATCCTCCAGCCTTGTGGGAGTTGCTGCCTTGAGTACCATTTCCCAGCAACACACCGACTTGAATCCCTTTATTCTTTTCTCGATCCCCGCCTCCTCTTTTCATTCCCCATGGGCCGCATTTGTGCCGACTGCGGGCGCGACCTGCCGCAAACTTCCTACACGGCAAACCAGTGGTCCAAGGGCGGCGGCTCCTCGCGCTGCGCCGGCTGCGTTCACGGCCACTACTCCGACACCTCGGCTGCCCAGCAATCCGATGCCGGCCGCCACAACATCTCCTCGCGCGCCGAGTACACCGTCCATGCCCTCGAGAATCCTTTCGCCTCGGGCGCGTTTCGTTGGGTCGCCAAAGGAAGCTACACCGAAGGCCCGCGCCAGGGCCAAGCCAGCGTTCTGAAATGGTTCAAAACGGGCGCTGTCTTTGAAGACGACTACTTCGTTCTGGACATCAAGGCGTCCGGTAAAGCCTTGGAGATTGTGAACCGCTTCAACCAGCTGGGTGTTGTGGACAAGGCTGTCAAAGTCAACGTTCCCCAGGTCTGGGTATTCGACAAGCATTCTGGTGCCTGGGCTGGCCAGAAAGGGCTAAGCGAGCCCTTCATCCAAAACTACCAAAAGTTCAATAGCAACACTGGCTGGAACGACGAGACGCGACCGTGGGCACAGGTAATGCAGGCTTTAAGTCGTAAGCACATCCCGCCATCTCCTTCCACAGCCCCAAAAAGGTCGTATACCCCGGAGCTCACATTGGCGTGTTTCTTTTGTTGGTTTTAGACTTCAGCTACCACATCTCCGGCGGCAACTACGTCCTCTGCGACCTGCAGGGCGGCATTTACCAGCAAGAGCTCGTCCTGTCCGACCCCGTCATCCTCTCCCAGACTCGCGAGTACGGCGTGACCGACCTCGGTGCGGAAGGCATCAGCTCCTTCTTCAGCCAGCATTCCTGCAACAACTACTGCCGCCCTAACTGGACTCAGCCGGCCAATCCGCGGACCTATTTCGACCCGGTTCCGGGCACGACCATGATTCGTCGCTCGGTGCCTACGGCCATGTCTAAACCCAACAGAACCCACTATTTTATCGCCTAACGAGGGGCTCGCGAGCACGAGTGGACGCTGTATTCGCATACAAGCTAACGAAGGGAAGCGTGGCCTTTGGGCGTGCAAGGTCGAGGGGGGCATACTTGACATACTTCCAGGCCTTTTCGTGGGCGACACTAAAGTGATGAAAGGCTTTCCGCCAGCTTGAGGTATGGGTTGGTCCTTTTTCGGATTTCTCGGTTACCGTTACGACCCAGCTGGCACAGGAGGGGCACGGGATGAGCGACCTCATCAAGAGAGGCGGGGGCATTATGTGACCCCTGACCAAGCACCAATGATGTGGCTGCTATGTCAAGAAAGCGACATAACAGACATAGCACCTGGCGATATGGCCGCTATACCGGGGAGACGACATCGCAAACATAACAACCAGCCTGGCGGTGTAAGAGAAAAATGTATAAGAAGGAGGGTTTTCCTTGTGTCCTAGATGGTCTTGACAGATGCAGTGGCATCAATCACTCTAGGTTAGCTTCCAAGTATCCCTTGGAGCAAGCATCCAGAGCTGCACCCAAGACCCCCTTGTTCCCCTTGTCTAGACAACACTACTGCCCGAGCTACAGCGCAAGTTCTGCCCCACCCCGGACCCCTATCCCCATCTCCTTGCTCGATACCAGCCGCACCAGAAAAGTAGACGCACCAGCGGGGGCGACTTTATCAACATATCAAGTCACCAGGAGCTGAAACGAATCAAACGAATCCCAGGCCGATTGCGCACCTGTGCACTGCCATCCGGGTTTCCACGTTCAGTGTAGCGGCAAATGGGGGCGCATGTTGATATCACGTGACCCTCAATCTGTATTTAGGTCTCTTCACTGGCACAGGCCCTTCGGGCCTATGCCTTAAATTTTTGTGCTAAGTCCCTAAATCCTGGCGCTAAATCCTAGCGCATGGGCCCTGTAAATGCCTAGAAAGAATGCCTTGCGGCTGACAAAAAAGACCAGCCCTCGTGTGCGTAAGGAATAGCGAACTGGTACACTAACAATGGAAAACAAGCATGAAACATCGGGAATATTCCTCCTTGGTACATCCAGCAGCCTGTTCTGCTAAGCCGGGATGTGTGCACATGTGCTACCTTCCTGCACACGACAGCTTAAACCAACGTAAACCACTCGGGCGCGGTCCCCTGCCCAGCCTCAAAAAACTTTCCACTCATATGCCCTTCCAGGTAGCACTCCCCGACGAACGAATAGGCCCGACGCCCCGGAGGTAAACAGCAGTCCTGCTCCGGCGAAACGGGCCCGGCTGTGTCGTGGCTCGGCAGCTCGCGCAGGATGAACGGAACGTCGCCGCCGTATAGCAGAACAACAATATCACCAGGTCGCGCGCCGGCAGGGCACAGCCCTTCGAGAGTCAGGGGAGGAAAGGAGAGCATGATCCGCGATCGTCTCCAGAATCGTCCTGAGGTATCCCTTGGTGACCCTCAAGTTCGTCCTTGATACTGTCTTTTGCTCTTGCGGAGTTCACTCGGCGGCAGTCGGCAGCAGCGTTGGCGATCGGGACGTTAGGCCTGGGTACCTCTAGTTTGAAATAGCAATCCGAAATGCAAGGGAAGGTAGTTATTTCGTTGAGGCGTCTACAACAACTGCCTCCACGACTATAGCCTGTTTTCGAATATCCGTGGTCCACAAGGTGAGCTTCAAAAGCGCGCGGCATATCTTTGGACGGAAACCTGGCAGCGTTCGCTTGGATGGTGGAACCGTGATTCCAGACCCCGAGACTCCCAGTCGGATCGAAAAGGTGAATGAAGGTGGCGGCAGTCATATCCCTCCGGCTCGTACCAGTATCGTCCAGCTCCTGGTCCGTCAGCTTTTCGAATAAGCGGGTTGTTGCGGTCCACCGCAAAACCTCAGTCCTGCGGATTTCGAATGGCCCTATTTCCGCAATTTTGCCAACGCGCTCACCCTCCAGGACCAGGAACCTCCCGTTGTGATTCTCCGAGCGACAGGTGTGCAAGTTTACCACAGTTTCGCCTGTCGCGTGAAACAGGTTCGGTTGCAAACCGAGTGCCTGAGCCGCCCAGAAAGAGTTGCCGCCATCGGGTACGGTCCATGAAGGGACATCTGTCTCGAAACAACTTTGAAGATGCTGATACCTGGAAGAAGCAGACTCTGGAGCCTCCCATTGATGAATTTCCATGTCCTGCCACGCCCTGTCTCTGGCGGCATGAACGGCCGACAAGACGCTGAGCTTCTTGTAGGTCTGGATCCACCACCGGGTGAAGTCGGCATAGACTTGAGAGACGGGCTTTTTGTAATTTGGCCGTAAAAGCAGCGGAATACCGTCCTGTGTGCTTGTTTCTTCGCCGAGCCCCAGCATGGCGAAGATCTTGTCCCTTGAATCAGAGGCGCGGAGCTCAAGACTGCCGAGCACAAGGGTGAGCATCTTGACTCGGCGCTTGTTCTTTACAGGTTTGTCCTGCGCTGGCATCTCTGCTGACAAAATCGGCGAGAGGGGTGGGATTCTGTCCTGACCGTCTTCGATTGTCGTCCACAGCGAAGGGAGCGTTCTTAAAGCGGTGCCGGGACCACCACCTCCTCGCATCCATTCGCTTGCCATCAGGATCGAGTCCCAGGACACCGTATCCTTGCCGCAGTGCACCGTCGCCTTTCTGGCAAGCCACCTCTCTTGCACCACCCAGACCCGGCCGAACCAAGGAAAGCTAAAGAAGCGCGATAAGTGGATGGCGTAGTCCGGATTCATTTGGTCCCACTCATCTTTCGGTCTGCGCCTGAATTCGGTGCGTAAGTTCCCCGTCGCTTCAAGGGCTCGCTGGTCCGGGTCGCCGAGCCATATCACAACCGAGGATGCCGTCGCGAAAATGGTGCCCATAAGCGACACCTGCGAGCTGCGCTCATCCAGGTCGTGCTGGTTTATGCATACCGCATCGATCCACACTGGACGAGAGGGCATACCTTCTGGCCGGCGGAGGCGTCTCAGAGCCACTTCAAGATTGGCTGTGATGCCCATGGTGCACATCTGATTATTTTCGTCACCCAGTACGTTCAATGGCGTGACCTTTGTTGCAGATCCCCAGCAATAGGATAGTGCTTCGAAAGCCGGGAGACCAGCGTCATCAAGAGCCACCGTCTCCAGGTGGCAGAATAGGGGGGCGGTTTGCTGTCCCGAGTGGAGGTGTAAAAGCCTGATCTCCTTTGACTTGCGACTCAAAGGTCTGTAGTGATTCGGCTGTGCCGTGCCTTCATCCGACTCTGAGGGCCTCTGCTGTGAGGGTTTTGGATCAAGGGTACACTAAGCCTCGACGGAAACCCTGCGGATGTAGTTCCGCCAAGCGGGGAATCTGGCTTTGGGGATGATATGGATAGTATCATCGGCCCCAAGGCTTAGCAAAATTTCGGGGACACCCGGATCGGAATCGCCTGACAACCACGTTCTAGTCGTCCTAGTATAGCTCGATTCAGCAATTGGATTTGTCCGAATGTGCTGGGGCGTTGGGATGTCTCGTCCTGACGGTCTTGAAAAGTGCACGTCAAACCAGGACCAGGGGCCCCTGGATTTGTCGGAGCAAAACCCTTGGTCGTGGGCTTCGATCGTGAAGGTGACGCTTTGTACCGCCTTGACGTCGTGTGGAAGGCAGAGCGATATGTAAGGGCGTTGAGGACAGTTGGATGTGATGTCAATGTCCTCTCGCCTATCCGCCAGTATTATTGCCGTCGTACTGGTAATATCCTTCCGTGTGACGGCCATATCTTGTTGATCTAAAAGGGTGCTGGGATGAGTTGGAGTTACTTCAATGTGAAGGGGCGTCACGATGGCCGGCGGTGGTTACGATCGTGGTAGGGGAGATGGGAAATGAGCGAGATTTCGTAGACTTTTTGATTCTTGCCTACTCGCCCGGTTGGCTAGGCGCCGATGTCATCTTGATAAACTAGCACAACATCATGCGGCCGGCGGTCGAATGATCAAGACTTAAAAGAGCACATTGATGCATTGTCACATTGCCGGATGTCATTGGCAGTGCCTCGCGCTTGACGCGGAGGTAGCCTTCCTAACTGCATAATAGGCGCCGCCACACAGCGGGGATGGATGTTCAGCTCACAAATGCACAAGTGCCCGGCTGTCGGCACGAGTTCTGGAGAGCGTCACAGATGGCACAAGGTGATAAAGCCAGGCCCGGCCAGCTCGTCAGCCTTACGAGATGATGTTTGACATGGGTGGGAGGGATGGGCTGAAACGAGTCACGCCTGCCTGTCTGCCAGAGTCGTGTCGAATGGATGGATGTGGAAGGTGCGGCCTGGAACGTTGGGTTGTTGCCGCTGTGCCTCGAGCCTGCCTATGTCGCTCGAGATCGAGTTTGCGGGGTTGCCGAGATCACAAGTGTCCAGCGGGCAACACACATTCTAGAAGTTAAACAGGGTGACATCCTGCATATATATAGCAGCGCGATGAGCTCAATCGTTCTGCGCTCGGAGCGCACGTCCACGCGTCTGTCCATCGTATCCACCTGATCCCAACATCACCACCCCGGAGCTCTCCACTGCCTGCTATAATTATCCTGCCATGGGCTTCCATCGAAGTAAAAAATCTCAGCCTGGGCTTCTATTAATCGCCAAAGCTTCACATCCAGATGGAGAGTGTAAAAAAGCGAATCGGTCGGCTGCGTCAGAGGTTCGGACGAGCAGCGAAGTCGGAGCGACAAGTCCTACCCAATTTGGGGACCACGTCGTTCCCGCGTCTCGTGTGAGGAAAGGGGGAGATGGTCATTCGGGAATGCAAGAGATTTTTTGGATTGGCCATTAAACGACAGCATGCTGTTTCTAAATCTAACCGGGCACCCTCCAGCCCTATCCACCTATCCTTACCAAAGACCACAGCGATGCCAAACTTGGACAGGAGAAACACGCTAGCAAGGGGAGATAAAAATGAGAGACTCTAAGAAATACAGGTCGCCCGCCGTCTAGTGAAACAGGCAAAGCAGAGCTACATATATATAAAAAAAAAAGCCCAAGGACAGTCGCGAGGTCAAAGCAGAAGAAATGTGCCCGCGGCCACGACGCCCAGCCACGAGAGCACAGCGACGCGGTCCGAGGGCACAGAAGCGGCGGTGGCCACGCTGGTGATGGGCGGGTCGGGCAGGCGCGTGACGATCAGCACGGTGCCGTTGACGTCGGTCGTCGCCGACGGCGCGGCCGTCGTCGTCACGTTGGCCATCTGTATGACCACGGGTGGTGGCGGCGGCGCCAGGCTGGTGGACGACGCGGGCAGCGAGGAGGAGGAGGAGGAGGAGGAGAAGTCGGACGACGGCGACGACGAGGAGGACGATGCGGCAGCAAGGGGCAGCAGGTCCGCGGGCGCCGTGGTGGTCTGGAACGGGTCGTCCGTGTTGGTGGTGGTGGCCGTCGCGGCGACAGAGAACGGCGACGATGACGACGAGCTGTTGTTAGCAGCGGCGATGACGGTGGCGACGCGGTTGACGGGCACGAGCACGATGCGCGTGCGGCCCATCTCGACGACGGTCGTGACGGTGCTCTGGGCCGGGTCGTAGTAGATGGTGGACCGGGTGGGCGTCGCGGTCGTGACCAGGCCGAGGCCGTCGGGCGCCTGCACCACGGTCGTGATGAAGTAGATGTTGATGAAGATGCAGAGGCCGCCGGGCGGGCACTCGGGCGCGATGGCGGTCGCGGTCGCGGTCGGGGCCGGCGCGCCGCCGCCGTTCTTGGTGCAGGTCGGGCAGGTCGGGAGCGTCGTCGTCTGCGTGACGACGGACACGTTGTTGGCGGGCCTGGTGGCGCCGCCGCCGGTAACCAGGGGCGGCGGCAGGCTCGTGGATGGGGTGTTTGTGGTTGCTATTGTTGGGGCTGACGAGGTGCTAACAGTGGACGGTGTTGTTGTCGCCGGCGGCAGCTCCGTGGACAGGGTGGTGGTGCTGCTGGGCGTGGCGGTCGAGTTGTCGACGCGCATGATGGAAAACACATTGTATATCGGGTCGCCGTCCTCGGTCGAGCCGCCACAGCTCTCGTTCTGGAAGGGCGCCTGGCAGCTGAAGTTGCAGCTCGAGGCCCCCAGAATCTCCACGGGCTGTACATCGTTGGTGCAGGCACAGAATCTGCAGAGGTAAGCTGGTTAGCATGGCGTACGCCCACCTACAAGAGATGTGTCGAGGGAAGCAACATACTGGGCGTAGACGGCTGCGTGCGTCATGTTCTTCCCGACGCAGAGGTTTGCACATGGCTGAGGCGCGTTGACCCCGTCACTGCTGTCTGCCGCCAGGGGGATCGGGGTGATGTCGCCGAAGGTTGAGGCGCTTATCACCATGCACCCTTGCGGCACCAAGATCTGCTGTGCCAGTGATGTGGCCGCCAGCAGGGAGACGACGCCCAACAGCTGCGTTGTCATGATCTTATACATCGCGATGTCTGAGGAATATGCGAGAAACCGGCTCTCAAAAGAATGATTAGAAGTCCTGCTTCAGGGTTGTTGTGGTTTGTCTGTTTACACGAGATGTGAGGAGAAGGTGTTGGATGATGATGGAGACAAGAAACGAAACGGTTCCAACGACCGACGCCGACGTCAAAATATGTACTCAAAATAGGAGAGGCGGGAAGCTCTTCAAGTCGGCCCTGTGGCCTGCCAGCCGCCTCACCTCGCCTCTCCGAAGCATCCATTGTCTCCCCCCATTTAGAGGGGCGGGCAGGGAGCGCCGCGAAACAGAGTCCCCCGAGACCGAGACAGTCCGAAAAATGGCGGGGAGCATTCTCCAACGCGGCCCGTATTGACGGCTGAGACACCCCCTTCCGGGCTTCAGAGAGGCTCACGCAACCGCGCCTGGCCCCGCAGAATCCCGCCCAAGGGAGGTCCGCATGCCACTGGCGACCTTTTTGCCTCCGCCTGGAATTCCAGGTGTGCGTGGTGACCCAGGCTGAGGCCGCCGACGTTCCCCCCGCCGCTGGATATTCACGCCCTATGTGTCACTCAGCTGAGATCAACGAGCGGCGTGGCGAGGGCGGGGTAAAACCAAGGATATCGAGTTTCGACGGCTGGGAGGGCAATGAGGAATTCCTCCTCGTGCCCCACCCATCTATTCCAGCCACAGGGATGCGTCCATCGAATGCAGCATTCGCGGGGAGCTGGCTAAAGAGCTGTAAAGTCTCCACTGGAGGCTCGCAGCTAGAACACCCAAAGCAGACAGTAAAACTTTTCCTGTGCATGGCATGGGAAGAAATCTTTATAGGATGGGGAGAATGAGTAACAAATGTCCGGGAGAGAGGTGGCGGAGCGCGTTTATCGCGGTAGCCATGTGAGTTTCGCGTAAAGAGAGGGCAGACGCGTCTTACAGTATCCCACGATCGCGTGCTCGCCGCCACAGGTGGGGAGTGGGTTAGGTGACACGTGAAGTTCATGCGAAGACCAGCCAAGCACCGACAGCGAAGCCACAACCTCGACTGCTTTTCACGTGAAATATAGATACAGATAGGCAACCCTCAAGAAACTTGCGCGGCTAGTGAGATTAAATGTTAGAACTCCGCTGCCGATATCAGCAAGACGTCAACACTGAGACAGCAGATGACATGATGGCATACAATGCTGGTCTAGATATAGCGAACGTAGATGAAAGAACATGAGAGAGATTCGACATAACCCAAGAAACTTCATACACGGCGTGCTCGAATTACAAGGAGAAGGTGGTACAAGGAACCAACATCACATCTTCATGCCCATCATCTTGGCGACGCGCATGCTCTGCCGTATGCTCAGGTCGAGCATGATCTCCTCGCTGCCGCCGGGGATGGCGTACGCGCGCACGTCGCGGTACAGCCGCTCGACCTTGCCGCCCTGCCCGCCGCGTGAATAAGACAGGCCGCCAAAGATCTGGCTGGCCTCGCGCGCGCAAAACTCAAACGTTACCGTCGCCTGCGCCTTGAGGCCGGCGATGGGCCCGCCGAGCACCATCATGGCCTGCGTGTCATCCATCTTCTCGCACTGGTAGACCACGTTCTCGAGCCAGTTGTACGACGCCTCGATCTGGCGCGCCATGTGTGCCAGCTTGAGCCGGATCACCGGGTGCTCAATCAGCTTCTTGCCAAAGGTGCGACGCTTGTTGGCGTACTTGACCGACTCCTCGTAGCACACGCGGGAGAAGCGCAGGCACTGGATGATGATGCCAACGCGCTCGTGGTTGAAGTTGGTCATGATGGCTGTAGTTGTTGAGCGGGCACATCAGCAAAAATATGGCTTGCAACACAAAAAGGACGCATAGATAATAACAGTCTAAACATACCCTTGAATCCCTGGTTCTCCTTGCCCAGCAGGTTCTCGACAGGCACCTTGACATCCTCAAATGTGACGTAGGTGGTGCCGCTGGACCAAACGCCCTGGCAGTCCATGCGACGCGTCGACACGCCACCCATGCTGCGCTCGATGAGAAGCAGGCTGACGCCGCCCATGCCAGGGCCGCCGGTGCGGACGGCCGTGGTGAAGTACTCGGACCAGATGCCGTTGGTGATCCACTTCTTCTCGCCGTTGACAATGTAGTGCTTGCCGTCCTCGCTCAGCTTGGCCTCGCACGTCAGGTTGGCCACGTCGGAGCCCGCGTCCGGCTCAGTGATGGCCAGGCAGATGCGCTTGTCGCCATTGAGGATACCGGGCAGGATGCGGTCCACGAGCGGCTTCTTGCCAAACTTGACCAGTGGTGGGCACCCGATGCCAAAGCCACCGATGACGTTCCACACGAAGCCTCCCGACCCCGCGCGCGACAGCTCGTCCGTGATCACCAGCTCGTGGAACAGGTCCCAGTCCTCGGGTGCTACGCACTTGACCGGGTTGTCCACGTGCTTGGTCTGGTATTTGGTGCCAAGAAGACCGGCCAGGTAGCCGCGGCGGCCCATCTCCTTGTAGATCTCGGCCGGCGCCTCCTTCTTCTCGTCCCACTCGGTGACATTGGGCTCGATCGCAGTCTCGATCCACTCGCGAACCTCGGCCCGGAGTGCGGCGTGCGACTCGTTGTAGTAGGGCGAATGGTACTGTTACGCGAAAGCAGTCGCTCAGGAGTTAGCGGCGACGATTTGTCAGCGCATGCGCCCACTAATACTCAAGGAGATGGGGGAGAGCTTACACTCTGGTACCAACTCGGGTCGCCAAAGGGAATCAGGGGTCCAAAGGGGTCCTGGGCTTCCGACTCCTCTCCTGCCGCAGCCTTCTTGACAGGCTTAGCAGCCTGCTTCACGACGGGCGCGGGCGCAGCGGCCGGCGCGGGCTCGGCCTTTTTCTTGGTGTCCAGCGAGCCGACCTGCAGCTGCGCCTGGAACTTCTTCAGGATGCCCTCGTTGTGGTACTTCCAAAACTGCTTCGAGGCGTCCTTGCCAGCGACGCGAGTCAAGATCTTCTTGCCACCTGTGGGGAGCCCTACGTTAGCAAGACCACTTGTCACACAGCACTCCGATAGGAATGCGAGCCAAATTCCCAGAGGGAGAGAGGAGTCGCGTTCGCGTACCGGGATGATCATCTTGGAACTTGGTGAGATCGTAAACGTCGCCGTCGACAATGATGTACAGGTCATTCGGCTTGTTGTGTGACGCGACGTCGCTCTGCGTGAACGTCTTGGACATGGTGGGCAACAGGGGGCGCAATGAGGCAGCAGAATTAGGCAGGGGAGGTAGAGAAGGGCGTGGTGATGGGTCGGTCAGCGTAGGATCGACCAGTTTGTAGAAAGGGAGAGCTCGAGGTGAAAGGAGGGATTCGAGCGTCAAGGTCTTGGGATTCCAACCCCAGACTTTTAAAGCGAGCACGCGGTCGTCGTCGGCATTGCCGGCCGCGGGCGCTACCAGGTTTGCATGTGAAGGTCAGCAGCTGCGACAGCATAACCCCAGTGTGGGGTAAAAACTGGGGTGCATCCCGGGGACTGGTCGCGCTTCCAGGCAATGCTCCTTTGCCGACGGCCGAATACGTTTTGCTGGACTTTGGGCAGCCAATTGAGATGGATGAATTACGTAGATTGCCTATCTGAGCTAGTCCGAAAAGACGCTAGTCCCAACCAAGCATGTTGCTCCCCTTTTCCTGCGACCCCAAGCAGCATACTAGTACACCACCACATTGCATCTCGAGAGCACTCACGCCGCTCTGAGTGGGTACCTTCACGCCTTGAGCTCCGACACACCAGCGCTGACCTCCTTCTCGTTACCCGACTCGTCGCCGCCGTCGAGACCGACGTCCCTGCGGGCCTGGGCGAGAAGAAGGGCGTCCTCCTCGCCGGTGCGGCTGCCGAAAACGCGGTCCATGTCCTCGAGCGTAGTTCCCTTGGTTTCGGGAAGGCAAAGCCAGACCCAAACGATACCACCCCCGAGGAACACGGCGAAGAAGATATAAGTCCCCCATTTCCACGTGTCGAACATGGGAGGGACGAAGAAGGCGACGGCGAAGTTGTTGACCTGTTCCGTGTGCGAGCGGGCTTTTGTTAGTTGACGGAACGCCAAGAGGCCTCACGTGCGGCTTTTCCGCGAGATTAGACAATAGCTTACCCAGTTGCTGGATGCGCCAATCGACGCACCCTTGGCGCGGATGGACAGCGGGAAGATCTCGGATACGAGGGTCCACGACACAGGTCCCCAGGTGGCACCAAAGGCGCCGACGTAGATCCAAATCATGGCAACGGCGCCCCAACCGGCATTCGCGTGCGCAACCCAGTCGTGGCCGAAAGTAGCCACGATGATGGCCGGGATCACCATGGTCGCCAGCATCACCAGCGATCCGATGATCAGCATGGGCTTGCGGCCGACGTTGTCGATGATGAGCATGGCCGGGATGGTGCAGACCAGGAAGACGACGCCCGTCACGCCCGTGGCCAGCAGCGCCTGCGTGCTCCCGGTCAGGCCGAGGCTCTGGAACACGTTGGCGGCGTAGTAGATGATGGCATCGATGCCGCTCCACTGCTGGAAGAACATGACCAGCCAGGCCGTCGACACGCGCTTGAAGCTGTCCCAGTTGCGCAGGATCTGGTAGTACTGCGCAAACTCGCGCGACAGCACCGACGTCTTCTCCTTCTCGGCCAGCTGCGGGAAGTTCTTGGCAAAGGCGCGGCGCTCGAACAGGACCTCGGCCTGGATCTCCTTGAGCTCGACCTGCACGCGCTCGTCCTCGACGGGCAGCTTACGGAGGTAGGCGAGCGTCTTTGCCGCCTCGTCGGTGCGGCCCTTGCTGGCCAGCCAACGCGGCGAAAACGGCAGCCACCAGATGCCAAAGGCAAGCATGACGGCGGGGATGCCCTGTATTATCGACGGGAGCATCCACGACAGGTTGGACTGGCCCTCGCCAGTGCCGCCAATATTGTTGCTTCCATAGCCGATCCAGAAGGAAAGCATGATGCCGAGAATCGTCGCGAACTGGTAGAAAGAAACGAGGAAACCGCGAAGCTCGGGCGGGGAAAGCTCTGCATTATAAAGGGGCCTTTATACCAGCCAAGCATGTTAGCCGTGTCACTCTTCATGCAGCGCAAAGCCCGCCATGAAGTCCAAAGTCTGCGAAACTTACCCAACACCACTGAAGGTACCAACGCCAACGCCAGTGAAGAACCGGCCGGCGTAGAGAAGCGACGGGTTATGGAAGCTGGCCCCGCAGTACATGTAGCTACCCAGGACGACCCAACAGCACGCCATGAACATGGTGTATTTGCGAGAAAAGACCTCCCCGAGGACGCCCGAGGTCAGAGACCCGAGAATACCACCGAGCTGGAGGACCGAAGTCAGCCAGCCGGTGGCGCTGGGAGACGACACGACCGAGGGGAAGTTGTCGACAAAACGATGCATAACCAGAGACTGGCCGAGGACGCCCTGTTGGTAGCCATACTCGAAGCCGCCGAAGCTATTTTTGGTTGGATGGTCAGTTCGCGCTCCC
>NW_008804547.1:2395496-2404120 GCF_000145635.1 Gaeumannomyces tritici R3-111a-1 | reverse complement strand
CCGGACACGCTCCGCGCGGGCATAGGATGCCACGGATTCTCGAAGCCGCTGCGCAGGTGAGAGCCAGGATAACTCACGAGGCGAAAAAAGCGATCAGGATGATCTTTGGGTTATGTATCACAGTGCTCCATCTGTTCTTGGGGGCCACGCCGGCCTCCTGGTCCACGGTTCGGTCTGACATGTTGCCCTGCACCATAAAAGGGTGCGAAGCAGAATCCACAGGTGAGATATACGAGATGACAAAGCTCGAAAAGATGAGCAGGAACCGCTGTGTCGGGTCACTCAGGGTAGGCTACAGTCCTTATAAACGGCCGAAGTAGAGCCAGCGTCGGCCGCCGACTCCGCGCGCCGCCGCCGCCCATCAGCAAGCAGGGGTCATGCAAGATTTTTCTTCCTCTCCTCTCCGCCCGCCCTCTCGAGGACGGCACTTCCATGCACGCCCGGGTAACGGGTGGTAACCGGGCCCGCCCATCGTCACCCGCGTCAGATTTGCGGTATGTGGTGTGGTGGTGTACGTTATGGAAATAACCCCGGACCCAAAAACCGGCGTGAGGGGAGAAGGCGCTGATTGGTGCCTCCGACCTTTCGTCCCCGCGGGTCCCCCACCTTCTCCTCTCCCCCACATATTGTTCCCCATCCGAACCGCCGCCGCGTGCGGCCATCCTGCCCCCCTGCAGATAGAGGCAGCGGCTAGCCGGTGTGTGGTTCGAGGCCATCACCGCCTTTGCTCCCGGGCTCGACTTCTGGGGAGGTCACAACAGCAGCGCAGTAGAGGCAGATGGAACGGGGAGCTGGATCGCGTCCGTTGGCGCTGTATTCCCGTGGCAGTCGCCAAGCCGGAGAGAGGCGCTCATGAGTCGCAACATGGCGTCTTCTCGGGAATGGAAATAGACTCTTCCACCCTAGTGGGGGCATCCGCCAACGAAACGAGCCCGCAAATTTCGCAGGCCCGTCTCAACTCTCCGTCCGGTGAGCAGAGCAGACGCGCGATCCGTCGGGGAACAGGGGCATGAGCGAGAGGGCCTGGAACGGTGGCCCAGAAAGGACGCCGAAGAGAAGGCACACGACCCAAGCGGATCCGGATGGGGATACCGGCCGGGTCCAGGGCCCCGCCCGTCATCACGCGGCCACGCGAGAAAGGAATTGAGAGACGACAAGAAAAAGGGCCGTCGGGTGTTTGCGGTAACTCCGCCTAGGTTTTCGGCCAGCACGCGACGAGCAGAATTTGAACCTAGGCTCCGCAGCGGGGCCAGCCGTGCATCGGGAAGGAACATGAGCCTTTGTGCCTGACCGGCCGGAGAGAATGCCGTGAACCGGAGGGTTGCTATAGGGAACCCATAAGACCGCTTCGTTCTTGTCGGCTTCTTCTCTGCGTCCCTGATTTGGCGTGCAAGGTTACTACATCCCACGCCCTGACTCTCCACCGACCACCACGCGTCAATGGGGATTGATCAACTTGACCCGGCTAGCTGGTACCGGGTTTCAGAGATGGTATTAAAGCAATCAAAAGCCCACCTCGAAATTCGTTAGAATTCCACCAAGCCCTTTGCCAAGTCTTGTCTGCCGAGAACAAGCTCCGTGAGGCTAGGAGCCTCACCCAAATCTAACCCAGTTGGGACCTCTGATGTCATATCGCGACACCGCCCAATCTGGTCTGCCCCCAAGGACTGGGGCTGCCGAGGCAGAGACGAAATGCGATCCCAAACTTGGCAGGGGCTTGATCAGATCTCGAGCTTGAGCTCTCACCCACGAATATGCCAGCAGCCCGATTCTTATTCTTTTGGAGCACTCAATCGTCCGGGTAAATACCCAGTAGGCTTACAGAATCTGCCCTGTTGCTTGATATCGTGATATAGACCCCAAGCGACATCCCAAAAGTGGGACAAAGGGGATACGCGAACGAGGGAAACTGATGAGGTCAGGCACGCGGTACCGCAACATCGAAATTGACGCCCTATGACACTCAGAGAAGTCTGAACAAAACATCAGCACAGGTCTATTAACATGCAATTGCAATACAAGGAGCCGACAGTGGTCAGAACCCTTCCATGAGCTCCCCACGATTTTCCCAAAACTCCCAAAACGCCTCCAGCATTTCGCCATACATTCAGTGTATTCGTCTGCACCAAACATCATGTCCCAAGTAGGGTCCCCAGCTTTCCCGTGCACACCCAAGCCTTCTTGGAAGTGATTCGCGCATGAGAGTGGTAGCTGCTTCATGCGCCTCCACGGGGTTTGGCCTTTGCCTTTGCTTTCTCCTTCTTCTCGGCCTTGATCCTCTTCTTCGTCTCCTCTGCCTTGACTTCGAGCTTGCGCTTGTGCTCCTTTTGCTGCTCCTCTGTACGCGCGACGGGCTTGAAGAAGCCCTCGAGCCGCTGCTGTTGTGACGTCTTGAGATTCTTCTCGAGGCGCGCGGCACCTGAACGGACCCGGTCCTCGGAAAAGCCCTTCTCCGTCACCAGGAAATTGATCAGGCCATCGATATCGGGCTTCTCCCACTTGAAGTCGCAATCCGGGTGGTCAGCCGGCCGAACGTCCGGGTTGAAGAAGAGGTCCCTGGCATCCTCAAATGGCCAGTCGTCTGGCACCGTGTACTTGAGGTCACCCTTCTTCATCTTTTCCACAATCGTCTCCAGTGAACCGTGCTCGCGGATCAGCTTCAGAGCCGTAGTCGGTCCAACTTTGGGAATCGGGTCGAGGTAGTCGCAGCCGAGGAGAATACATAGGTCGACAAACTAAGGACCGGGCATATTCTTGTCAGCGATCTCGTCACTCCTGGAGTAGTATCCATGATAACGCCAGTCTAGATGCGTACCTGTTTCCGCTCCATGTTCAGGCCCTCGAGCACCTTGTCGACGTGGATCTCCAGGATGGGCTCCTTGCGCTGCTCCGAAAATGTCAGGTGGCGCAGAAGGACGGGCGAGTCAAAGCACAGCGTGTCCATGTCCTCGCTGGCGGCAGCAAACACCTTGCCGGCGCGGGCGAGGGCGGCGCATTGGGCCTCGGCCTCGGTGGGCGCGACGATGTAGGGGATGCCCATGAGCTTGAGGAGGCGCCGGCACTCCTCGTTGTGCTCGCGGGTGACGTGGACGGTGCGGCGCGAGAACTTCTCGACTTCCTCGGCCGTGCCCGTCTCGCGCGCCTCCTCGAGGCCCTCGAGCGCCTCCTGCTTGCGCTGGTATCGCCGTGCGAGCTCTCCCGACTTGAGCTTTGGCGGGGCGCCGTCGAAGACGTAGAGCGGCTTGATACCGTTGTCGACCATGCGGAGCGTGCGGTAAAACATGCCCATTAGGTGCGACGTCGTCTGCCCGTCCTCGTTCGTCAGAACCTCGCCATTTGACCTGACCGCGATCAGGAACGAATATATGCTCATGGATCTGTAGCGGTTGCGGTTGGTGTCAGCTTTGCATGGGCGACGGGCGCATCTGCGGGGGCAGAGAAGGTTGGTCCATACGCATCCTGCGAGGAGAGTGATTGTCAGTGTATGCGATTCTTGATGCGATTTATCCCCATGTTGATTGAGTGCTTACAATGGCGACTTTGCGGCCAAAGTGGTTCTTGATTTCTCCCGATTTGACCGCATCCGGAGCATTCTCCTTGATGATGCTGAAGAGTTGCTTAATACCCATATTGCTAGGAGGTGGTCAGGCCGAGTCCAAAGCAAGATAAGTCAGCGGGAACTATGCACGGCGGATCTCCGCGATTGTTGCGAGACTTTCTGTATATCCGGTTTCTGGTCATTCGTGGGAGTTGAGGGTGTGCAAGCGGATCGTGATGTCACGGTAACCGGAAGCGCACTTCATCCGCGCCGAAAACGCGCCTGCCAAATTTCACGAACCAGACGCGACCTGAAGTGGGGTCACGTGGGCGCGTCTTAATGGATTGAGCCCCGCTCAGTCTAAGTTCCAGCCTCCAACCCACTCGATGATGAGCAAGATCAGATGCGATACCCGTAGAAAGGACAGGCCGCTCAAATACCGATGCATTTATACAAACCCGGGCACTTCGTGGGCCAGCCGAAAATGCTTTGAAAACAGGCTACTCATAGCACAATGATTCTGCGCCATCAAAGTCTCGGCTGGAGGCAGACCTTCCTCCCAGCATCATATGTGCACGAGCGACGCAGGCATGGAACCGCATATTTAAGAATATTCAGCATGGAAACAACCCCTACGTGACTCCATCTCAACCATGGTCTCGCCGCCGACATATTCCTTTCTTCAAAGGGGCGCTTGGCGGGCTTCGGACGGACGAGCTAGAGAGCCGTCAAACCATAGGGTCGGGTCGCCAGTCACGGATATTTGAAAGGATCAGAAGGCCCCCCAGCGAGGCAGGATTTGGCAGGCCTCTCGCGGCTGCACAAAATCTCCGCCAATGGGGATATTGGGAGGCTTTGGTTCAAAAGATGCATGTCCGGCTTGGCAAAATTGAAGTGGGAGAAGGAATCTGAACGTTAGCTAGCGCCTTGTAATGGCAGCAGGGAAATTGGCTTCGACGAACCCATGGTGATTAGCTAGCAAGTGCTCGCGCTCGCTCGCTCACTCTGGAAGAAATTCGTCCGCGATTCACAGAATGTGGGGGAAGAAATACTAGGCAAGATCGGGTTTGAGTGCCAGAGCGGCGACAGCCCGCTCACCACTCGACCAAATGACAAGGAAGCGAAATAGGGCTACTGTCTCCCAGACTCGCGTATCACATATGCGTGTGCACAGCTTTGATACACCAATCCATTGGTGTTTAGGTAGGAAGCGAGGCGAGATTGCTAGAGGCCACAGAACGAGTGTGTGAGAAGAATGGAGGGCAGAAAAAGCCCCCTGCCAATTCTACCCATGAAGTGAGCATGCAACACACAAAGATAATAAAGCCCAAGAGCCGACTGTGGGATCTCCGAGCGGGAAGGATCAAGAGATGGCAAAAAGGAGAAATCGAACGGTTTTGACATCAGACGTTTCCGCTCCACGACTGTTCGCGTTTCGGGCCTCTGGGTTGCGTCCGTCGTGGAAACACGAATCTGGCCGGGGCAAAATACCCAAGCGGAGCCAACCCCTGGAATCGACTAAAGATAACCCAATCCTTAGGGTAAAAGGACACCCACTCGTGGCTGCCAAGACATTGAATATCACCTGCGAACGGCACAAAAGGCCACCGGAGGACTCGGTGACACTAGAGGAGCCGGAGAGAAATAACGAGCCTACTGGGAAGCATTCTAGAACACAAAGACATTAGGCTAGAGAACGAGCATCTGTACGAAAAGTCGCGGTAACAAGGAATCATTCCCCCGGTGGTAATCTAATACTAAGTTGCTCTATATGGGTGGTCGCTAAATGCAATGTATAAATATCGCAAGAGAGAAGCATTTGGTGGTCAAGTAGAGACGGGCCACCGGTGAGTATGAACCAAAGCGAGGTAGGAAGAGTATGTCAAGGAGGCGGTACGCCAACATCGAAGCCCGCCCACCTACCGAGCCCAACGTTCCTGGTAGCCCTGAGGCCAGTCGAGAATCCACAGCCCATCCCTTGGCTTCTTCCTTCAGCCCCACGTCCTCGTCAAAGGCTCCGTCAGGGGTAGATGTTCGCGACCCATCGTCTCGTGTCCATTTATGTGCTCTGGAGATCGTCGGCTCGTCGAGGTATTGTTCCAAATAGTCCATCATATCTTGGTCCTCCGACAAGGCTATGCGCTTAAAGGATAAAAATGCAGAAAAACGTGAACTGGAAAAATAAAAACTTACAAAATCCCAAACTAGATGTGGTGAGAAGAAGATAGGCACATTTACATAGGGTCTAAGTGAGGAAGGGTGAAGAAAAAATGACATGTGATTGTGTTGGCCCGTCTGCGTCCAGCGCGCCACATGTAGTGAAAGACAAAGGTGGGATGTATACGCCTCTATGAGACTGATTGCTTGTCCCATCTGACCCGTCTCTTCTTTCCAACACGTCCGCTGGGTGAGCCGCAAAAGTCGAGGGAGCGGAAGAAAGGAACACATGCCTCGCAATCTGCGATGGTATGAGCTCGGGGTATTTATCGGGCGCTCTGTTTGCTCCCTGATGCGAGCCAAATTTTTGACAGGACAGATCGAGGCGAGACTAGAAGTTCTCCTTGCCCCAGACAAACGCGAAGCTTCAAGATGGATTGTTAGCTGGCCGTTCATCACAGCAGTCAATAGAGGAGGCAGGGGCAAATAGGACTTACTCAGGCTCAGTGTACTTGTTGCAAAAGATGTGCAGTGTGCTACCCAGACCCTTGGGACCACAGAAGAAAACACCAGCCTCGGAGGGCGTGTGCAATTTCCTGATACCCCTGAAGATCATGTCCCAGTTGGGCCTGCCGAAGTTGGTCGGCGCACGCAGGCCCGTGATGGCGTCCTTGTCGGCGTTGGCGTCGTTGATCATGATGTTGGTCGCATCGTCGGCCTTGATCTTGGCGGTCAGATAGGCGTGGATCTCGATGCGGTTGTCGACGTCCTGAGCCTCGATGGCCAGCAGCAGAGAACGGAACCACTCGAACGAGCCGAAGTCACGGCAAATCCAGAAGAAGTAAACCTTGCTCAGGCGGGTCTTCTTCTGGGGGTAGTTCATGCGGTACCAGATGGACTTGAGGATGGAGGCGAAAGGCGTGACACCAATACCAGCACCGCAGAGCACGGCGATCTCGTACTTGAACACATCCTCGGAAGCGGAGCCGAAAGGGCCGTCGACGTAGACACGGGGGAGCACGCGCTTCAGAGCGGGGTCGACATCCGGGTTCTCGCCGTTGACACCGACGACGGTGGACGAGCCGCTCTTCTTGTCCCAGTCACAGCCCAGAGCCTTGGAGACGGCACGGGTGAAGTCGCCGACAACACGCATGTGAATCGAGATATAGTCCTCCTCGGGGGCGCTGGTGAGCGTGAACGGGTGGTACTGCCAGACCGAGACCTCGGGGCAGCAGAAGAAGATGTACTGGCCAGCGCGGGTCTTGGTGTGCTCCTTCTTGATCTGGATCTCGCACACGTTGCTGGGGTGCTGGATGACCTTGGAGATGTAGGTGTTGTGCTTGCCGCGAATCTCGCGGGCAACACGCTCGGCCAGGTAGATAAAGCCACCGTACATCCAGAACTGCCAAAAGACGCCGATGGCCGAGGTACCAAAGGACATGCAGAACGGCGCGAAGTCGGGCTGGATCATGCAGAAGGCACCGTGGATAGACCAGAAGAAGAAGAAGACGATGAACATGTGGTGCGTGTACCAGAAGCGTTCATAGTTGGCACGGCGGGGCTTCTCGACCGAGGTGAAGACCATGCCCATCAGCGCGATCAGCATGACATAGCCCGTCCAACCGGGGCCCGAGACAAAGTTGGCGAGGAGCCATCCGTAGATGCCGAGATTGTACTGGGCCGCGACCTGGGCGAAGTTGTTCCAGTGGGCAATCGTGTGGACCCAGCTGAAGAAGACGATAGACCAAGCGGTGGTTATGTGGAAGGTGATATTCTTGTCGAACTGGATGATTCCGTTGAGCGGCGTCTGACGGGCGAGCGAGATGAATGTGCGGCAGACCGGGAAGAGAACCATGGCAACGTCGAAGTGCAGCACCAGAGCAGCGGATCTGGAGGGGCGGGTGTCAGTAGAGATGCCTCTTCGAAAGCGGCGATAGAGTAACTTGCCTGGCAATGGCGAAGGTGGGACCCAGCATGTCTCTGGTCTTCTGTAGACTGTCCTTGACAGCGTAGTTGACGAAGCCAAAGGAGAAAATCAAGGCATGCAAGACCATAAAGACAAAGACGAAACTATGCCGATTGTTAGCTCATACATCCGCCAGGGGCACAAGCACCGGGGCGATCCGTCGACGGCATCCATGTTGCTTTGGAATGGTTGGTGGCGTACAATCGACGGTATCCTTCGTTGACCATCCACCGGTCGAACTTTTCCCTAGGCGTAAGCTCCTTTTGCCTCTCCTGTGTCATCTCGCCCGACAACAACATCCTCGTGAGTGGCGTCCATCTTGCTCGCTCCGACTGCTCCTTCGCGGAGCCATAGCTATCCCGATATCCTGACATGGTGGCTGTCTGCGGATGCTCGGTCGGTTTTCGGTTCGGGTCGATGTTCAATAAAGGTCACAACCCGGACCGCGTGTCCGTCGACAAGTCGCCCCCGTTTCAATAACCCAGTGAAATTTCGTACAAGCCTGACGTCGGTATCGATGCCGGTGGCTTGGAGATTCCTCCTCTTTATCACCTTCCCCGTATCTCACAATATTATCGGGCGTTGGTATTAAACGGTCGTCGCGTTGCAACTAGATGGAATGGGATTCAGAGCCTGCTGAACGGCGTCGTCGAAAGGAGGGTAGCGAAATGGAGAAGCGAGATGGCAGGACGGCTCCGGAAGAGAAAGAAAGGAACAAGAGAAGAAAACAAAATGAGCGCAAATCGTGGCCTGCGAATTTGCCGTGAGCAGGCGGCGTGGGGAACTGTCAGTAAAACAACACGAACACGGAGCACCAAAAGGAGGGAGAGGAGGAAAAAGGAAGCCGGCTGATTTTGGTGGTGGGAGATCGTCCGTGTAAGAAGGAACGGGCGAGGCGCCTGTCCACTGGGCCTCCTAGAAGGGCAATGTGGGGGGGGGGGGGGGCGGGGGACGGGACGGACG
>NW_008804547.1:2373715-2395263 GCF_000145635.1 Gaeumannomyces tritici R3-111a-1 | reverse complement strand
ATGTGGGGGGGGGGGGGGGGGTGGAACGACCAGGGGCGGCGATCAGTCCGGGTGCCAAGACACGTTAGGGTCGAAAACACGACGTAGAATGTATTTTTTATTTTATTTTATCTAGAGCCCATACCCTTGGACCCGCAGCCACTACCTGCGCTAAAGCACTGTTGCTTCGACCGGCGGCAGCGTAGCGCTTCCATTACTAGTTGGATGCTCGACACAAGGAGGGCTCGCGGGGCCAGAGCGATGTGCCGGGGACACTGCCAGTTGATTACCTCACGCATTTTGCGAGCTGACTGGGCAGTTTTTGGTAGCCGACCAAGGCAGGTATCTGGAAATAGAACTGAGACATGGGAGACGCCCAGCTCATGGAATTTCCAATAGCTGACAGCAGCGACTTGCGCCCACGTCCATACCAGATCCGACAACATCAAATCATTGGAGCGGGACCAAACGACAAGGCAAGGTCAAGGGCACCTGGCAGTGTTAGAGCTCAGAACAGAACATTAGGTACGTGCGCAGCGGGCTGGGGAGCGACAGTCAGACAGGGAGCCAAAAATGGGACGATCAAAAGGTGCGAAAGCGATTCCCAGGTACCATTGTCACGCCGCGCCAGTCTGCATCACGCTTGGGGTCTTGGATGCCGACACAAAAAGGGGTAGGGTGTGGCCCGACCGTGGATCGATAGACAGGCCAAATGGAAGGAAAAATTGATGAGGCTCGAAACAAAAGAGGGTCTCTCGAGCGGGTAGGTTGCAGGTGGTGTGGGCCGTCGCAGCGAGCGGCATTTGGATTTTGGATATTGGTCATTGGTCATCGGTGGCAAACCTACGCCTTTCCGTCGTGCCACGTTGGTTGTCGGCTTAGGCCGGGAATAGGGAAGGCCATTCTTTTGTTTCTGCCAGCGCCATCCTCTCCTCGGTTTAGTCCGCGTATATCAAGCAAAATCTGGACAGCCAGGCCTTCTGTGCTGACCGTCTCCCGCTCCCCAGCATGTGCTTCTCAACAACATCGAGGGCCCTGCCCGGACAATGTTCTGCCGAGCGCAGGATCCGCAGATTGCTGGTGACAAGCAGCAACAGGCCGGCTAGGCAACAGCCACAATAATTGGGGTCTGGCTGTTGTCCAACATAGAGCCCGCCCTAGGTGCGGACACAGCGGAGCTGAGGACGTCCATAATGATCGACCCGTTGACCGGGGGCAGATGTGGGGAATGGTGCGATTTTTCGATCCCGACCTTGAGTGCCAAACGGCGGCATCATGTTCCCAGCACAATGTCCCCTTTCAGGTGAAGTTTCCCATCGCCCGTCGCCGCCGGGCATGGCGGGGGTGGCGCTGTCCATTGGCCCACCACTGCGAGCGAGCGAGAGCGGAGCAAGCCAGCGCCCCGAGCCCGCGGCTGGGATGGCGGCCCAGGACTGACCTTACCCCTGACGGGGGCAAATGTCAAACCAAGGCTCCACTCTTTGTGAGAGCCATGGCAATTCGATTGGCTGGCGGCAACGGAGCTTTGTGTCAGAACCCCTTGATCGAAACCATCTGTAACTGATCGGGAGATCCTGTCCAGTCGTTGCTTTCGCGGAAGGGTGGGCAGCGCGCTTTCGAGCCCTGGGGCTCCTATCATTCCTTCGCTTGGCCCATTACTAGCACTCCCACCTGGCGATAGGTCAACGACCGTGTCACCCTCGCCCACCGTATGATGACGGCGCTTTTACACACGCGCTGCTTTTCATCTGAACAGACGTTCTCGTCCTTTGCCACCATTGCATCCCCACCCCATATTTTCCAGCCTTACGGCACAAGGCGCGATTGGTTCATGGCACGCTTCAGGAGGATCAAAAGATGGCCCAACCTATTGCGGATTTGACGCCCCCCACACTCACACCGCCCACCATGCAAGACACTCGACTCCAGTTGCCCCTTTCTCACCCACGCACCAGCCGGACAATGCTGGCTTGCAAGGTGTGGCCATCCGCCCATTCTGCTGCGACGAGCTGGGTTTGGCACACCATCCCCATCATCCTTGGCCGTGGTCCGGAGTGATCGCCGCGGCGCGTTCGCCAAGCAGCCAAACTTCCAAATCTAGGCCGTCGGCGCGGCTTGTCTTGCAACCCACGAGGAAGCCGGCACAAGGCTGGTAGAGCGTTGCACTGGACCGTTGGAGAACGTCACCGCGCCAATAAGGGTGTGCTGGTGAGTGCAAGGGGCGCGCGCTTGGCCTGTGTGCCGGATTCAACCTACCGACCAGCCGCACCCTCCTTATGTCTTCCTTCGGTTGACCCGTCAGTGATATCATTCGCCGCTACATCTGCTCAATAGCCGCCGGGCAGCACACCTGACACAAATCCATCACAAAAGCGTACGGAGATAGGATTCTTTTTCAACATCAATCGCAGCACCAATTCGAATCCGCCCACACGCGTTTTGATCGATTGGCTAGTGCATACCCCCGGCCCCTGCCCTCGCTTCACGAGTGACCTCCCCACTGTAGATTATTTAACCCTCACACCTCCGTAATCCAGCATGCTTGCCGCTAGCCAACTCGAAGCCCGCTCCGGCATGAAATTACAAAGCAAGCGTTTCGCAAGAAGCCCCTCTCCAGCAGAGGGCAAACCACCCAGTGCTCCCTTCCTCCGCACACCCGCAAGGCCCGACCCTGTCACGGCATTGAACTGTACTCCCGCACCCTCCTTTATTTTCTTATTATTTTCTTATTCATCCGTCGGCCACTCACGGCGTCTGCTGCTCCTCCACAACCCAAGGCAAGAGGCAAGACTCAATCTCTATTCCCACCTGTGCCCGCAGTCTAAGTGTTCAAGAAAGCCCTGCCAACCTTCTCCCCAAAACAACACTGTCCGACCAGCCGCCAACCGACCCATCTGGCGCCCGCGGGCGCCCGATTCAACAGGGGCCCCCCGATGGCTGCATTATGCACCCGCTGCCCGTGCTCTGATGGCCCCGTTCCGATAGCTGACCGCCGACAGCCTTTGGAGCAAAAAAAAAAAAAAACAGCCGGTGGCGATACTTCATAGCCCACCCGTTTATTTTGTGGAGCACAAACCGGAGTTGCCAGGCCTCACCCAGGGCTTGGGTATGCGCGGGGCCCCATCTACGAGTTGTTCGGGTGTGAAACATGCACACGCCAGCTGAATTCAGGCATTTCCTCTGCGTGCTGCAACGACCGCTGTTTGTTCTGGAAGAAACCGGCCTGTCTCCGGACCGGCCCTCCTTTCGTCCCGTTATATCTCGCCTTGGCGACTCAGGATGCCACGCACGTTTGTTTATAGAGGGAACACCCCCTAGTGGCGCCGGGGCCTGGTCAGTGCCATGTCACTGATCTCCATCCGATATCTTGTGACTTTCACGATTCGACTCTTAAGTCTTGCCTTTCTAGGTATGGGGTCTTGTGTTGTCGAATAGCCGCTTATGTGTGTGCTGTATAGATTTCAAGTCTGCAAGCGACTGGAATCTGGAGCGAGTATACATGCCCTCGGATCTGCTGCCGATAAACTCAAGATAATGATGGCGCGCGAACAGAGTGCGACGCTGCTGCAGATCGGCTATGCATCTAGCAGATAGGCGCATTTGCCGCTTATCATGTAATGTATTTAAATGCGAGTACGATTAAGTTCCTTACCCATGCTCAGGATGTCGTCCTGATTCCCCTGCCATTTCTGGGAGCTATGGGATTCCGAAGATATCTCGGTCCGCCTCCTGGTGCAGAAGATACCGTAGTGCGGAACATGGCATGGACATTGAGTTCTCGTCTTGATTCGAGCAAAGTTGCGGGAGAGCGTAATGCAGGAAAGCGGCCTTCTGCCATGGGATTGTTATCAAATACATCTTCCAGTCAATGACCTTTGCTTTGGAATAACCTCCCGGCATGGAGCGCTTTTCAGAACCGCCCAAATATAAAACCCCAGTACCAGCCAGATATGCAGGAACAGCGGGATGCGACGCACACCGTCCGCTGCGGTGGGATCCGACCAAGCCACCGACGTTTGATCACTGTAATCTGTCGCCAGCTTCCCAAAGTTCACGCCAATACTACTGGTATGGGTGAAAATCTACCAGTTACATATTTAAGTCCGAGAGGATGTTGTTTCTGCCCTTGGCCGACTATTCAAATTTAGGCACGACTTGATGCTACCGTGATGCTCAGTTAGTCAAGAACTAACTGGAAATTGGAGTCGACGGCCCATTTGAGACGAACCACCGCACCTCATGCCTATGCAAATCTCACACCCTATCTGTCGCATATGGACACCAGTCTCCTATTGACCAACAGCACAGCAGAGTTCCTGTCGGGGCCTCACGTGACGGGATTCCCCTTTGCTTCGGTTTGCCTCGGCAGCGGTCTGTCTCCCCTCAATTGTGGGTCCCATTCGGCTCAGGTCCAGGCGGTGTCGGCGATTTCGGAGGCCGATTTCTTTTACTCGGCCGTCCTCCAGGAGCGCAAACCAGAAGTTGCCCGCTGTCCCAAAGATGTCACGTCTCCTGAGTAGAAAATTGGCCGGGTTTTCGACTGGAGCTTGTCTCCGTCGGAGCTCGCGGTGCTACTCGTCTGCGAAGACGGTCCAGTTCGACTGGCAAGACCCCCTGGCCTCCAAATCACTGTTTACCGACGAGGAAATCGCCATATCCGAGACAGCAGAGCGGTACTGCCAGGAGCGCCTTGCGCCGAGGGTTTTGCGTATGTAGCCCGACCCGCGTCGTCTAGGAAATTCCTACCAAGAAACCCACCGCTGATGCCTTGTGGGCACCATCAACAGAGGCATACCGCGATGAGCACTACGACAAGTCCATCCTGGCCGAGATGGGCGAGCTCGGCCTCCTCGGTGCAACCATAACGGGATATGGCTGCGCAGGTGTCTCGACAGTGGCGAGCGGACTCATTACACGAGCGGTCGAGCGGGTGGACAGCGGATATCGCAGCGGAATGAGCGTCCAGTCGAGTTTGGTCATGGGCGGTATCAATGACTGGGGTAGCCCCGAACAAAAGGAGCGCTTCCTACTCGGGATGGCCAAGGGTCAGGTGTTGGGAGCTTTTGGCCTCACCGAGCCGAATCACGGAAGCGACCCGGCGTCGATGGAGACGGTGGCGCGGCCTCACCCGACGAAGAAGGGCTACTACAGCCTCAGCGGCTCCAAAACATGGATCACAAACAGCCCCATTGCCGATGTTCTGTTGGTATGGGCTAAGACGGCAGGCGAGGACAACAAGATCAGGGGATTCCTAGTCGAGCGCGACCAGTGTCCGCCTGGGACTCTGGAAACGCCGGTGATCAAGAACAAGACGGGGCTGCGGGCGAGCATCACGGGTATGATACACCTCGACAATTGCCCCGTGCCCGAAGCCAACATGCTGCCGCTGGTGGCGGGGCTCAAGGGCCCCTTCACGTGTCTCAACTCGGCGCGCCTCGGCATCGCGCTGGGTGTCATGGGCGCGCTGGAGGACAGCCTAGCGCGGGCGCGGGCGTACGCGCTCGAGAGGCAGCAGTTCGCGCGACCGCTCGGGTCGTTCCAGCTGGTGCAGAAGAAGCTCGCCGACGCGGCGACGGACGCGGCGTACGGCACGCTGGCGGCGGTGCAGGTCGCGCGACTCAAGGAGGCAGGCGCCGCGAGCCCGGACATGATCAGCATGGTCAAGCGCGAGAACTGCGACCGGGCGCTGCGCAACGCGCGAGCCCTGCAGGAGGTGTTTGGCGGCAACGCCGTCAGCGACGAGTACCACATCGGCAGGCATGTCGCTAACCTCTACGTGACGCAAACGTACGAGGGCCAGAGCGATATTCACAGTAAGCAGCACCTCCCGTCCACCCCAGCTCGGCGGAGCACACTCATATTAACCTGCGCGACACTCCCTCTGTAGGTCTGATACTTGGCCGAGCTATTACCGGCATCCAGGCTTTTGTGTGACCTAGATCCCCGTAGACTTTGTTGTAAGGTCTAATAATAAAGGCCTGTGCCCCGTTGAAGTGTCAGCCGAACAAACAAACGTCGGGCACACGAGCCATCTCTGCTCCCAACCGCCGCCACAGTGGCATGGGTCCGCTGTAGACATGGCAGGCTGACACACTGGGCGACTGCAAGAGGCTGCTGCATTACTTGCATCAAAATATTCTAGCCCCTAGACAATCCGGGCCGCGGACCAGAACCTTGCTTCTCATGCGAGTGATATTGGGCCGACATCAATATCAGCGGTTGCAGCCTTGGGCGGCTGGGCAGTGTGGCTGCTCAAGTGTCAGGACATCGCAGCCCCCCCAACTCTGCCTAAGTATTGTTTGTCGATTTCCAGTGCAGCCAACCGAGCGAGTCATCCCTACCTCATGATGAACATGCAGCAGCGCTTCCACAGCCACCAACCGACCGCCGAGGCTCGGGGCAAGCGGGCAAGCGGGCCAAATGCACCCACCGGCTTTGCCGCCGCACTATAGCTGTCGGTTCTCGTAGGCTAACTTTGAATGTCCAGCAAGGAGACTCTTGGGGTAACTGATTCGTCATCAGAAAATCGCCCATGTGTCGGGATTTCACGAGCATTGTCAGCAGCAGCAATCATAACAAAAGATCTATGTCGTGGTGGCGAAGGCTGTGTCAGGCCAAAAGGTGATGACTGTCGTTCTGGAGCCGTTGAGAAATTGCTGTGGCCGTCCATCCCGGCCACTGGAAGCTTCACCCGCCCCCTCGCCTGCAGTGGCTATGCGCGCGGCGGTCGCGGAGACCCAATAATGGAGCTTCTTCCCTGAGACCCCATGGGCAGGTGAATGGATGTCAGCCGAGGAGGTGGCGGTGCTGTACTGTCTGGTTGGCCGCTGGTTGCAGGTTCCCAAGGTGCAAAGAAGTTAGGCGCGAATGCAGCTGCATCCGGCCTCTTTGCGAACAGCCTGCTACGTGAATGAGGCGCCCACGCTGGCGCCGCCGCCCAAAACCTGGCCACTGGCGGCGGTGCACAGACCATACATGGTGCCACCGTGCCAGGCGGACCCCCGCCCCACCTCCCTCGCTGTCCGCTCTCTCAAAACCTTCAAGCCTCTGGTGCCGACCCCAAACCATCCTCCACCACTCGACACTCAACCCTCGCATCTGCAACCCGACAAACACCATAGTCACCGCCTCTCGACCGCACACGTTACGATCGTCGATTTATTCTTTCTCTGTTCTGCGCGCGATATAGTAGGTTTTCCGCCTCCTGTCTCGCTGTCTGCCTACGGTCCGAGACCGCTCCGGGCTTGGGTCAATCCGCCATCCTCGTGCCTGTGCCTGTCTAGGCCCTGTGCTTGTTCCCTCCTACCGACCAACCGATTGTTTGCTTACCTATCTGGCCTCCTGCTGACCCGACTTTGTCTACTTCAACTTTCCAGCCCGATTTCTTTTCCTTTTCCCTCACCGTCGATATCTGAAGGGAAAGACCCTTCAGCCATCGCCCACCGCCTGAATCTCCCCAGCAGATTCCACCACACATATCACAATGGCTCTTAAGCGCATCAACAAGGAACTCCAAGACCTCGGCCGGTACGTTGTAGACATCCCCGGCATTCGATCGCCCATCGCCCGTAGATGATTATCTAGGCTTGCGGCGGGGCAGGCTCTTTGGCCGCTCGACATTCCCATCACCGCCACCTGCCTGCCCCACGAGGCCCAACTCAGGATGGCCTCATTCCATTCCCGAAATGAGAGATTCAAAGACTAACAGTCGCATGTTCCACCGACTACAGTGATCCCCCCTCATCATGCTCTGCCGGTCCTGTCGACACAGCATCCGGCAACCCGGACCTGGTATGCGCGACCACAACTTCCAACCCCTCTCTATGACAAACTCCAGTCACAGACATTGTGACTCGGCTGAGGCGTGCAGCACACGGCGCACGAGGCCACGCTTGGTCGTCGCATCGCGATGCCATCGGCCTTTGGGTTAGGGCACTTGACTGACCTTTTTTTTCTCTTCCCCGCCATCTAGTTCCACTGGCAGGCGACGATCATGGGACCGGTACGTTTACTGCTTTTTTCCTGACCCCACCAGCTAGCACATGGTCTTGGCGGACAGTGATGCACCCGAACCCCCACCCTGACTCGGGGCTCGATGCGTGCCAACGCCTGTTGGAATATACGTTTTGGACTCGTCGCGAATCTAACTTTTGCTGTTTTGCGACTCGTCAGAACGACTCACCTTTTGCTGGCGGTGTTTTCTTCCTGGAGATCCGCTTCCCTACCGACTACCCCTTCAAGCCACCGAAGGTCAGCTTCACCACCCGCATCTACCACCCCAACATCAACAGCAATGGCAGCATCTGCCTCGACATTCTGCGAGATCAATGGAGCCCTGCCTTGACCATCTCCAAAGGTACGTGCTACTTTGGTCCTCAGCCCGACGCCGGAGTTGTGCTACCTGGATTCGCCGGACACGCCACCTCGCTCCCTGTCTATGACGACATGATATCTCGATGTTTTGCAGCAGACTACTGACTATCATCAATCACTACGTGCAGTCCTCCTGTCGATCTGTTCGATGCTTACCGACCCCAACCCTGATGACCCCCTGGTCCCGGAGATCGCTCATGTGTACAAGACAGCGAGGGCCCAGTACGAGAACACGGCCCGCGAGTGGACCCGGAAGTACGCTGTTTAATCGTGGCTGTCAATTGGGTGTACGGCTGAACTAGTACTGGTGCGACCTTTCTGAGGGGTGCTGGAGCCGCACTGGCGCGCAACCTCCTGCATACTATCTGGCAAGCATACCGTCAGGAAGCCCGCGATGTGCGCGCGCGCTTTGGGAGGAGGGTGTCACGAAGGAAAGAATGCATGAAACCTCTACATAAGCCCGACTGGGATTGCTTCTCGGTAGACAGACGGCCTTTTCGTTGTGTCGCGTGATATTGATTCCATTCTCCCATAACTCTGAACTTGTCCGTAACGAATCCTTTCATACAATCAATTTCCGCTTGCGACATGTATCCTCCACAAGCATCGTGACTTGGGGTCACCTCATCTGGTACTGTCCCGAGTATGTTGACCTGCAAGCCGTATCCCACGCTACATTTATTCGGGTTGGCACATGGAAATAGTGATAGTGATGAATCAGAAATGGGACCTCCTGAACCCGCGATGGTGGCAACACCGAAACAAATTAGTTATTGGAGTCATGAGTCCAATGATGCTCGCATGATGCCGTCGCACGAGCGGCGCTTTCGAATAACCTTGTATTCTCCTTCACTCACAAAATAAGCAGGCTGAGATCGTTGTGACCTATGATGGTAGCATGACAATAAAAGAGTCCTTGTTTCATTTTATCATGGGGAGTACACTGCGTGTTGATCTAGAAGATATCCACTCCCCCTTCAACTACCAGTATCCGATAATTAGTTCACCTAGTGCTTGCGATTATAGCAGGTTGAGTTTCGGGCGACAGCACTCCCGGTTATCATTAATTCCTTCATACGGCTTTACAAATAATTACGGAAGTAGTGGATCTTTTTCGGGAAACGGATTCCGTGGGGCTTATGGATGAGAAAACTTTTATAACAGGCACGCAATTCAACCCCTTAGCCAATTCGAAGAGTATTTAACACCGAGTATTGCAGCATGTATAATATACAAATATTTGTATGTTAGTAGCCCAACGTGATTAGTGCTAGGGAAGATACCGATAAATGCGCCCTCGGTAATATTCTTTGATATATTCCCTCAGGCATGGATGGAAACTATTCACGGAATCAAGTTTTATTGACGAGTGTTAGAAATCACAGGCCTTTGCGATTCCGCCTCAACTTGGCGGACATTTGTCCTAGGTGAGTGGAATATATACACCATTGGATTTTCTCCCACAAAGTAAGATATTTCATTGTGTGCCCATCAGTGAAGTTAGATGCCGTGTGATAGGAAGTTGTAAAGTACTATTGTCTAGCCGGAATTTACCGCGGGCGGATGTTTTTCAGGCTGCTCTACCAATCAACCGCTGTAGTTGAACAAGATGGCACCATATACGGATAGGTAGGCGACAAACGCGAGCTGCACAGAGGACTGGGTGCTGGGATCTCGACCGAGGGGGTGTGGATTCGGGCAATTGGAAAAAAGTACACGCAACCGCGATTTCGGAGCAACGGCATGTTGTCGACAACAGGATCGCAGAAGTCGAGCCTATCAGGACAAGATGCGTGGGTGCGTGGGTGCGTGGGACCCAAGGGGGGGCGTGCGCTGAGCCGCTCATTGCTTGGCAGATCACGGTTGGTGCCCGATCTGGCGCAGGGCAAGACGCGCGACTGGCCGGGCCAGCAATGCCACCCTAGCCGCAAGGGGGAAAAGAGCGCAGAGAGCGAAACATGGCTGCTCCCGTGGCGAGCCATTGACTAGGCGTGCGGTCGCGCTGTCTCCAGCAAGGGCCGCACACGAATGTATGCGAGCCCCTCCCCCACTGGGGCGGCGGGATGTTGTGGTCGCGCCGTGCAGCGGATGGCGACAAAACCAAAGTGTCCGTTGTCATGTTTGGGGGCCACCCCTACTGACTGGCCGCGACGGCATTTTCCTTGGCTGGATGGTGGTGGGTAGTGGCATTGGCTAACAATGAACAATATAGTATAGTCGGCATTGAGCTTTTGCAACTTGTGTGATGGTGCATACGTGGGCCTCGTCCAGACTTCCCAGGACCAAAGACCCGTGGCACTCCCTCGAATCGAGTAGCGGAAAACCAATCTGCCAAAAGCAGATATCTAAGTTCCTTACACACTCGGCGGCCAAGGAGGAAAGTGAGGTGGTCTAGAGGGCCCCTTGAGCTGGAGGGAAAAAAAGGAGGTGGCCGAAGCAACCCGCGGTTGGCATCTGCCTGGACGACTACGCGCGCCTTCCATGCATGTGCACCCACATCCAAGACAACCCTGTGGCAATGTGGGAGTAGCCGCCGTAAACATCCATGTGTACATGTCCTATGCTATGTGGTGCAATGCGGTTTCCGGTGGGCGATGGGCAAGGAAAATGGCGTGGGGCAGAGGCAGATAACTTGGTCAGCGGAGACGCCAGGTCGAGAGCCGCTGATCTGCTCGCGCTGGCGGCGCAACGAACAGAGTTTTGGAAGAAAAAAAATAACCAGGACTTCAAGACCCGAATCTACAATAACAAGACCGCAATGCGTTCTACGTATAAACTGGCGAGCGTGGGTTGTGGGCGTGAAGGCGGGAGTAGCAGGCAGCCTAGTGCGGATAGCTTCATTCAAGCGACGGGCCCGCGTCCGTTTTGGTACCTGGGCTGGGAAGTGCGCTGGGGCGGGCAATCCGAGACCAAACGGCGAAAAAAACACATGGGAAGAAAGAGCTCAATTACAGCTAGCCGACCATGCCAATTACAAAGGCAACTACATGGGTTTTAAGAGGGAAAATCCTGTGTGCGCACCGAGGTACCCATTTGTCGCATCGCATCCGGATGCACCCGCGACACGCATCACCAGCTTAAACACAACGTGATAATACACATGAGCAGAATACTTGTCCAAGAAAAAAAAGGGGCTCCGAGGGTGGGTTGACGGGTCATGGGACCAAGATGCAAACCATCTAGCGGTGAGTCAATTAACCTCACTTCTACACTACACAATGGAGGTGTGGCATCGAAGAAAGCAGAGTAGTCGGGGACGGGGAGGAAGGGTAGATTCGGGGGGGCATGCTCAAGATCAGGAAAAATGGTAGAGCTGCTGGGCCAAGCGATCTTGATCAGAGTTGTGAGCGGCCAGAGGTACAAAGTGGATAGCATGTTGTTGGGGCCCGGCCAATCACAAAATAAACGCGACCCTTGGGGCTGGGGCCCAAACGCTTTTTTGTTTTATTCCTATTTTGCGCCTGCGACGGTACCGCATCATTTTCCCATTCAACACCTTGGCTGATTTCGTCACTCACCATGTACCACAACAGGCTTAGCGGCTGTTATCCGCACGAGGCGTGGGTGCGTTTGAGTGGCCCGGTGGGTATGGGGTGGGGGGAACCTTGAACCACAGTCAAGGTCCCTTGCCCAGAGCAGAATCGATCGAGGGACCCAAGTGAGGTCGACAGAGATTGAGCCCAAGAGAGGAGCGCGAGGGGGAAAAAGAAGCGCGAACACGGGTTAGAATGCGCGCGCTCGCCCACAATCCGTCGTCTCTGCCTATCGCACCTACGATCTATTTGCCCCTGCGCGCCCATGTCGGCGTCAAGGTCATTCAAGGCACGGGCGATATCTCACATTTCGGATTGTCTTTGTGCTAGAAAAAAAAAAGAGGCCCGACGTGCCTGCTCCCCAGACGCTGCTGCTACGCACGGGGACTGAATCGCGTAAAGTGCAGACGCGCAAAAAAAGACGAAATACATGGGGGGCATGAATGGCGACCGACGAGACGCGCGCTGTCTGGCACCACGAGAGTTGACGATAGCCCGAGAGACGCGGGCGGCCATGTGCAGCGTGACGTGTACCTAGACAGGAGCACGACAATCATGTGCGTGTGTGAATGGTCGTGACGGCGTTCCCCCGGCCTCTCGTAGCCATCCTCGTCGCTTGACGTGGCCGGATTGGAAGCGACGGGGAGAGGGTGCGACTTGGATCCCCCCCGAGACCCAGAGAAGCAAGGGAGCTTTTTCCCATCCGCTCGCTCGACTAACGGCGAGGCGATGGGTGGCGGTGATGGGTGGTGGGGAGAAGCAAGCCAGGACGTTTCAATGCAAGGACAAGAAGAAGGGGCCTTGCCTCGTCCATCAGCCAGCGGGCGCGCGCTGCAGGGAGCTTGGGCCCCGGCCGGCATTTTCCTCAGGCGGCAACGGCCCAAAGGCGCGGGAAGCTATAGATGTTGTGGGCAGCCGGGATGGTGCCTGGCACGAGGAGGAGGAAGGAAAGGAAGGGGGGAGGGGACCTGGACGGGGGAGGTGGGTGGTGGGTATGGTGGTCCGGTGCGTGCAGGTCGTGTGCTGCAGCGGCGCGCTGTGCTTTGGGTGTGCGCCGCCCCTTGGAGTGATTCTACTGATTACGCCGCGACCCCCGCCGTCATATATAAGCACGGGCGCCCACACCACCGCGCCCGCACACGTCCCGACCCTCTCCCCTCTCCCTTCTAGATTCCCTCACACAGCCAACAACTCTTTCAAAAATAATTCAACGCCTGTCAGACTCTTGTCAATCGACTACAGTTCCTCAGAAATCGTTTCTGTAAAATTTCTGTCTCCAAACAGCCCCAGCACCCCAGCAAAAATGCCTCCCAAGAAGACCGAGTCCACCAAGCCCGAGGGCGCTGCTGCCCCCAAGGCCAAGTCGACCAGCTCTCACCCCTCCTACCAGGTATGTTTCCTCAAGACATTTACAAATTTTAGACATTGGATAAGCACTAACAGGACTCTAGGCTATGATTACCGACGCCATTATCAATGTAATTACACGCGTTTCCCTGCACCCGGCGCACGGCGCTGGCGCGAAGGCCTCGAGCGTTCACGGTCGCGGACGGTGACAGTGCTCGGCGCAACCGTCACGACCACGGGACGCACACGAGGCCTTGCTCGCGTGAGAAACATTTTGCTGACCAGTCATTTTCTTGCAATTCAGCTCAAGGACCGTAACGGTTCTAGGTAAGCATCGTCTTCTTGATCCACCACCCCGCACTGGGCAGGTCACGCTTCGCTCGACCCTGGGCGAGTGAAGCTATCCAGAGCTTCGCAGAACACACCCGGCTAACATGCCCTTCACAGCCGCCAATCTCTGAAGAAGTACGTCAAGGCCAACAACAAGCTTGAGGTCACCGACGCCATGTTCGATTCTCTGTTCAACAAGGCGTTGAGGAACGGTGTCGAGAAGGGTGTTTTCCAGCAGCCCAAGGGTAAGTCGCGCTGCCTTGCTTGCACTACTGACAGCAGGTCATTCCAGGAAAGCCGCTGCCTGTCTGCTCGCCGTGACTGCACCCTTTGCCTGTGTGTCCATGCCGCTGACTCGCTCGCTTTCAGGACCTTCTGGTGGTACCAAGCTGGCCAAGAAGGTCCCTGCCCCCAAGAAGGAGGTCGGTGAGAAGCCGAAGAAGGTTGCTGCTCCCAAGAAGGCCGCCGCCCCTAAGAAGGAGGCTGCCCCCAAGGAGAAGAAGGAGACGAAGGAAAAGAAGGCCGCCGCTCCCAAGGAGAAGAAGGAGCCGAAAGAGAAGAAGGCTGCTGTTGCTGCCGCCCCCAAGAAGGAGAAGAAGGAGCCCAAGGAGAAGAAGGCCGCGGCGCCCAAGAAGGTGAGTCACCCGATCCCCATAATCAGCTTCTTCTGCAAGCAGCCGTTAACATCAAATCCACAGCCCGTCGCCGAGAAGGCTCTGACAAAGACCAAGACTGGCCGTGTCACCAAGGCCGCCGCGGCAGCCAAGCCCGCAGCAAAGAAGGCGACGCCCGTAAAGAAGGCCGCGACAACCAAGAAGTCTTCGGCCAAGAAGGCCGCCGCCGAGCCCGCCGCCGCCGCATGAGCAGGTCCACTGTGGATCTGTTCATGACCTTTACACTTTTCAGTCTTCATGCGTTTGCGTGTTTGTGTTGACGGGATTTAACACTGGCGTTCATCCGGCGTGGGGTACACGGTTTTTCTTATTGCTACCATTTTTGGATCATTTTTTTTTCTGGCCTATGATTTTATTAGTTTTTGTTATGGCAATCAGGGCTGGGAGTTATTTTGATGAGGGCTCGGGTATTTCATGATGGTGGGAGGATCATTTTTTTGCTCCTGGGCGAGTCGTGGCGGTCGGTCACAGCGCCGTTTGGGTTGGAGTGCGTGCCGAGCACACGGCATTCCTCATTTTCCCGCCCATGGCATTTTCTATCATTTTTCCTTGGGGAGTGCGCTTCCTTTCCCTATATACCCGCATATTCTTCTTTCTATCTTGCATTATTCCTCGAGAAGCACGCACTTTTACCAGGGAGAACGAGACGGGAGATGGCCAATACGACGGGCACAACAACGGTCAGCACCCCCGGCCGTTGTTCGTGCTAGAGCCCGTGGCTTTGGGAAGAGGAGCGCCGAACAGCGTTTCGGTTTGGTGCGGGTCAACGGGTAGGCCTTGGAGAGGCAACGGGCGGTTTCGGGGCTCGGAAAAAGCTGGGAGGGTCTGTAATTATACCGAACGATATTCCAGCAATTAACCTGTTCATTCATTTTTCGGGGTGCTCTGCTCGCCCTGCTTCCTGTCAGCGAGTGACGGAGCGGATGAGTGTTCGGTCATGGCGGTTTAGTTTTGGTGCGAGACTCGCTGACGCGGCCAAGTTTGGCGGCACTCCCAGCTGACGACCCAAAGATAGGGGGTCCTTCACGTGACGAGAACGTCTTGAATTTAGGTTGGCTTGTTCTCCAGCTTCCATTGCGGATCCCCCGTCCCAGCAGGCCGCTCACCAACAATGACTTGCATGTCACGGCAAGGTCCCCTCAACCTGGGAGGGCCCCTCCCCGCGACACGCACGTGCTCCCTCACCTGGTCTCCTTGTCCGGCAGTTCGGACAGGGTTGTTATGGCGCCCGAGTGAAACGTTGGGAGCATTCTTTGTTCCCCGGTTTGGCACCCGACATCGCACGCGCGCCAACTCCAGTCCCGTGGCTTCCACTTTCTGGGGAAACTTGCCGCCCATATGGCACCCTATCAAGATGCTGGCGGCGGGCGCTGTGTTACACAGGTCTAGCAGTTAGGAGGGGACTGTGTTCATGGGATGGATGGGCACAAAGTCTGGTGTTGCTGCAGCAGACCTCGCCGGCGACGATGGGTGGGTCTAGACTCGGATTGCCTCAGGTTTATTGCGTTTTAACTGCTTTTGCCCCTCTTGCTCCTGCTTTTTTCACTTCGGCCTGGCCCCGACGGGAGAAGAAGAGGTCAAGGTTCTGTATGTGCGTCCGCCCTCACTTTGGCCAGCCCTCTCGTGCGAGAGAGTTTTGTTTTCAAGTTGGAGGGATGGCGTTTGGTGGGCCGTGCACACCACCCGCTAGCTTGTCGAAGATGGCGTGCATTCTGTCGCTCCCAAGTAAAGAGACGGCACGACAGCCCGCCAGTCAGCAAAAGAGCAAAAGGTCAACGGGCTTGTTGACTGGGCTGCCGATTGAAACGCTCTACCAGGCGCCAAATAGCGCCACTGTGTATCTAGCCTGCAGACCTGGTGGGAATTAATTGTGCTATCGCTCCTTATTTCGTGGTGGCTGATGTGCTCCGGGTTGATTGAAGATAGTTGCCCGCATGCTGCAGTTGAGCTCATCAGCAGCTTGGCCATTCCTGGCAGGCACAAGCCGATTCCCCTGTCGAACTGAACTGGACCCGACGGCCGACCCACACTTTCCCAGCGTCCCGCATCCCGCGTCGTCCCGCCCCCATTCTGTGAACTCGAGAGTCTGAAGTCTGGTCCGACAACAGCCCTCCGTCTTGAGCCTAACGGTAGCCGCCCAACGCACTGGCACCTCAAACCTCAAGCTGTCCCGGATCAACGCTCAGCTGGCGGCAATGGGTGCTGCCGCAATTGCTGCTCTGCCGATCGTCCTACCCTGAAGGAAGCACGGCGAGCTCCCCACCCCACCCCCAAACCGCCTCCAGCGCGCCAGAGCGCGCACCACGTACAACGCCCCGTACGCCCCGTACGCCCTGTCTGGAACCTGTGCGCCTACCCGACGCAGCCGCCTCTGCCCTCCGCCGCTGCCGCCATGGCCGGCGACTCCAACAACCCGTTCCGCCGCAAGGGCCCCTCCTTCGCGACCCCTCCCGCCATATCCGCGCCCAACTTCCCTGGCGCCCACACGAGAAGCATCGGCGCCGGCAGCGCCTCCGAAGGGGGCCACTACTTTGACCAGCCCCTCGAACCTGCCTCCTCAGACCAGACCCCGGCGTCTAGCAGCGAGATGTTCAAGCAGCAGCTTCAATCCCTGCCCAAGTCCGCCCAAGCCCCTCCGTCGACCACGTTCCAGAAGCCCAAGCCCGTCAAGAAGGTCCGCGTCCAGTCGCCCCCGCCCTCGTCGCCCGAGTCTGCCCACGACGACGACTTTGAAGCCCGATTTCCCCGGGATCCAGATTACTCGGCGGGGTTCGCCCTGCACCACCCCCCACGGAGCGACAGCGGATCTGACGAGAGCGAGGTTGAGGCGGACGGTGATCCCTTTGTCGGCGGCAGTAGCTCCGTCCCGCCGATACAGCAGACTGGCGATGAGGAGACAGGGATCGGTAGACGTCATGCGGGCGGGCTGGCGGGACGGGAAGGCTGGGACCCTCTTGGCGTGGAACAGCAACAGGCTTCATCGGCCTCATCGGGTCGCACTCCTCCGAACCCTTTCCAGCGCACCCTAGGGGCCCTTGGACAACCATACAAAGACGGAACAGCCGGCGGGGCTGCTTCGGCGTCTCCTGCTGGCAAGGCGCCACTGGACGTCGACGCATTTAGACGCTTGCTGATGACGGGCCAATCAGAGGCGGCTGCGAATTCTCATGGTCATCACTCACACCAACAGTACGGGAACTCGGCACACCCCCCGGCAGCGCACCACCAGGCCGACGCGGCGAGCATTACGGATGCCTCGTCCGTATCGCGGCACTCCATTTCCGACGAGCGCTCCAGTAGCGGCAACCCCACAACAGAGACACCTCGCACATCGCATGAAATATCGGAGCCCGAAGGCGAAGAGGAGCAACACGGCCTGATATCTTCATACGCAATGCAACCACCGCGGACGACTTTGCGCAAGAAACCACCCCCTCCAGTTTCGAGGCATGGGAAATTAATCAAGGTGGAGTTGGGGAAGGACAACCCCAACGGAGCCGCTCAACCAAGACAGGACGACGTCGGGCTGGCATCACCCACAGGCTCTTCAACAGACTTGAACAAGCCGCTCCCGCCCGCGCCGAGACAGCAGGTGGACGATGCCAGGGAGAGTGTTTTCGACCGGGAGGCTGCCGGCAAGATACCAGAGGTCGACGTCGACCCCGATGCCCCGGAGGAAGATATACCAGCACCACGACCCCCGACGCCGCCGAATGCCTCCCACTCCACGACAACGCCAGTGCCGGCCTCACAGCCCCAACTCCAAGAGTCTCTAGTGAGCCGCTTCTCAACGGCGGCCACCAGAAAACCGGCGCCGCCACCCAGGAGACAAGCACACGGGAGGAGTGACAGCAGGGCTACGATAACATCCAGCGCGTCTCTGTCGTCGCCCACGATGCCTACACACCCACCATACTCGCCGATGAGGGAAAATCAGTTGGATGGATTGGACCAGGGATCTGAGCGCAAAGTCTCATCCGAATCCGTCCGCTCCCGATCGTCGAGCATGCGAACCCCTGGGGCAGCGCCGCCCGCCCCGCCGCCCCCTCGCCGACCTAGCAACATTTCGGCTCCGCCACGCCGGTCTTCATATGGGCTTGGGCTGTCGCTTTCACTAGGTGGTCCTCCAGAAACACCATCCCCGGGGGCAGGCCCGGAGATTGGCTTGGGGAGCGGACATGAGGATGAGCGCAGCCCGAAGGCTCCAATCACTCCTCCGACGGCTGGCGCGACCCTCAAGAACAGCAACACCCCCAGTCCTAGCAACTCTATCAGAAGGCCGGCGGTGCTGCTGCCACCGCCGCCGCCCCCGGCAAGACAACGTTCAATGCGCAATGGCGGCGGTCGACCTGCCAGCATAAAGAGCGTCGACTCCACATCCCGCCGGGCGGGATCAAGGGAGAATGGCCCGGCCCCTACTGCAGGGCCGCCTCCGCCTCCTCCGCGTCCGCGGGTTCGTGGTGGTAGCCACACCGACGGTAGCACTGCAGACAGCAGCAGCGGCGCTGTGGGCGTTGGGGAGGGAGACGGTACGCCCGGCGGGGCTGAAAACATACTGGCGGACCTGGACGCGCTGCAGAGAGAGGTCGATGCATTGCGGGGCCAGGTTTCCTGACATGTCGCGGCGTTTCTACGAGGAGCGGGCGAGGTTGGAGAGACATGGCCTGTTCTAGCAGCCACATAATGGTAGGAAAATGGGTGTTATATATTGCTATGGCTTAATCAGGACAACTAGGATGTTGAATGTCTGAATCTGGGCGTCGCGGCTGCAATTTCTTTCATGTGTTCTGGGTGTTGGCTCTGTTAGTATCGACTCGCGATGTAGTATGCTGGCTGGACATGCAATGGATATGAGGTGCTTGATTACGGGTAAATGGATAGCAAAGCTATGCTGAGCAGATTAAGACGGGATGGGCATAGTTGCGAAACTGGGTATTAGCAGCTAGGAAGGAGAGGTTTTGCGAGTATGTGTTTCGTAGCTGTGATACAGCAACTCGGGCCCCGTCTTGCTCAAGGCCAGCGATAGCTCGCAGATGCCACCGTATCACCGACCGGCAGTCGGCTGAAACACGGCAGGGGATATCCGCGAGGGGACATCCGGGTTCAGACGATGCCGAACTGAGGCAGGGCGACCGACCACTCCAAAAAAAAAAAGCATAATTGAGAGTGTCGTACTATGGTGGCAAAGTCTCGATGCGCGGGACGAGGGGCCTAAATGGTTAACTCGTGCGGGTTGGGTTTATTGAAGTAGGCAGGCACTCCGGCCCGCGTTCTTGTCGTCTACTCGGTATCTTCACCTCCTTTGTCCACCTTGAGTGGGCCAAGCACACTTGTATACAAATCTCGTGCCGGGACGTGAGCATGCGGGCCCCGTGGCTCGTCTTCATGTGGCCGCTGGTCGGCCTGGCCATCTGGAACCCGAACCGACTCCCGCCGTCGCTGCGGGAGCGCACGGTGGCGCCTCCCCCGGCGCAGGTCGGCCCCGAAGCGGCAAGGGCCGTGTCCAAGCGCGCGGAGCCGCGGTTCCTGACTGACAACACGAGAAGTACGTCTGGCGGACCCCTGGGTTGGGTTGACTTGGACTATAGCTGACGATTTGGTGGCTACTAACCTACCTCTACCTACCTACCTACCTAGAATTCGCCGTCAACGGCACCGGCATCCCCAACGTCGACTTTGACGTCGGCGAGTCCTACGCCGGGCAGCTCCCCGTCGGGAGCGCCAACCCGGGTGCCTCGCTGTTTTTCTGGTTCTTCCCGTCGACGAACCCCAGAGCGGACAGGGAGATTTTGATATGGCTGACTGGTGGCGTGAGTGCTTTTTTTTTTTTTTTTGCCTTGCTGCCAATAAAAGAAGAAGAAAAAGGGAGCCACGCTGACAAGTAGCGCGCCCAAACACAGCCGGGCTGCTCCTCGACGGGCGAGCTCGTGCAGGAGAACGGGCCGTTCCTGTGGCAGCCAGGCACGTTCGCGCCGGTACGCAACCGCTGGAGCTGGCACCGGCTCACAAACGTGGTGTGGATCGACCAGCCCGTGGGCGCGGGCTTCTCGCGCGGCAACGTGACGGCGCGGGACGAAGGGGACGTGGCGCGGCAGCTCATGGGCTTCTGGCGCGGCTTCGTCGACGCCTTCCGCCTCGAGGGCTATAGGGTCTACGTCACGGGCAGCTCCTACTCGGGCATCTACTGCCCCTACGTCGCTGGCGCCATGCTGGACGAGCGGGACCGGCTCAACGCCAACAACAACAACAACAACGCGAGCGGTGGGGGTGTTGGTGCGTCGTCGCCTGGGGAGCGGTACTTTGACGTGCGCGGCATGATGGTTTTCGACGGCTTGTTCTCGACCTTTCGCACGGCCGGCGACGCCGTGACGGCCTCGTTCGTCGACATGTGGGCGCGCGTCTTTGCCTTCAACGACACGTTCCGCCGCGGCCTGGCCGACGCCTCGGACCGGTGCGGCTACACCGCCTACGTGAACAAGTACCTCGTCTTCCCCGCGGCCGGCCGCCAGCCCTCGCAACCGCCGGGAGCAGCCGCCGCCAACGACGGGTCGTGCGACCTGCAGGGGCTGGCCTTTGCGGCCGCGGGCGAGGCGAACCCGTGCTTCAGCGTCTACGGCGTACGCGAGGGCTGCCCGCGCAGGTGGGACCCGCTCGGGTTCGCGGCCAACACCAACGCGGCGCCGCCGCGGCAGTTTGCCGGCGGGCGCGGGCGGGCGTGGCTGGACCTGCCCGAGGTGAAGCGGGCGATCCACGCGCCCGACGACGGGACCGCGTGGGCGTTTTGCGGCGAGCGGCCCGTGTTTGTCGACGACGTGGACCGGTCCGTCGAGGCCGGGCCCGGGTCGCTGCCGGCGCTCCCGGGGGTCATCGACCGCACGCGCAACGTGGTCGTGGGCCACGGCGCCCAGGACTTCATCCTGCCCGTCCAGGGCGCGCTGCTGGCGGTGCAGAACCTGACGTGGGGGGGCCGCATGGGGTTCGAGGCGGCGCCGCGGCGGCCCATGTTTGTGCCGTACCTAGACACCACTACTGCTACTACCGGGCAGACGCAGCAGCAGCGGCAAGGGGAGGCGGTCGCCAGCCCCGCGGGCTACGTGGGCACGGCGCACGAGGAGCGCGGGCTGACGTGGTTCGGCGTCGCGGGCGCGGGCCACTTTCTGGCGCAGGACAGCCCCGGCGCGGCCTTCCGCGCGCTCGAGCGCCTGCTGGGCCGCGTCGACAGCCTGCAGTCGACGGCGCCCTTCACCACGGCCAACAACACGGACGCGGCCGTCTTTTCGGAGCCGCGTGCTCTCGCGCCCGCCACCCAGCC
>NW_008804547.1:2357070-2373431 GCF_000145635.1 Gaeumannomyces tritici R3-111a-1 | reverse complement strand
ACTGCGGGGTCGACAACGGCGACCGTTCCAGGTCCGCGAGGCTGGGCGGGTCCTCGGGGTCGGCGCGCCCGCGTGGCGGCGTGGCGGTTGCGGCGGCGTGGGTCGTCGCGCTGCTGGTGGGGCGAATCATTCTGTGAGGAGGGGGGATGGGGGACCGGGCGGCTGGATTTCTCAGGGGGTGCTGTTGTTGTTGACTAGGGGGAGGGGGTGGGAGAACAGGAGCATCTGTTACACAGTCCCCCCTCCCTTACGTATACCTCCTACCTAGACACCAAAGTAAAACTAGGGCCAAGATTATTCTGGCATGATGGTGGATATACCGCCGTGGTTTACTCGAGTTTGTTCGCGCCAAGGAGGCCGCGCGTGCTGGCAGGCCGCGGCACTAGCAAGGGAGCAGCAACAGAAAGAGAGTTTGACGTTGGCACCCAGAAAAACAAGTCTTGTTATTCTTATTGTCCCGGGCCTTGGCGCCGTCGAACAGCCACCAATGAGCGGCGAGAGGTACAGTATGGGCCGCTGTCCCGGGCAAGGCTTATGCGGCCCCTATCTCATGTGCGCCGTCGACCGCGTCTCAGCCTTGAAGATCCCCCGTCCGGTCCGGAGAGTGCATATGTAAGGCCGCCCACCCAAGCCCTCCGGCCACCGCGGAGACCGCGACCCATGAGTTGGGCTTCCCCCTTCCGCCGCCGCCCTGACTCTCTCCCGTCAACGTGTCTTGTCCTATTTCAAGGCCTCCCGTGGTGGGAGCTCCGCAAAGGGGGAGTTACGAAAAAAGAAAAAAGAGAAGAAGAAAAAAAGAGAGAAAAAAAAGGGATGCGACTCTGTAGGTTGTCCAAGACTGTTACAGCGAGGACGCTTGAAAGTGGAGGAGGCCCCATGGCGGCAGGCTAGGCTTGGAACTTTATCTCTCGTGTACCCATCGAAGCTTAGTCGAGCTTATTTGCGTTTGCGGCTGCTCGGTGAGGCTCGGCCACTTTCCGCTCCTGGCAGGTGGCACGCTGGACCCAAAGCGGCGGTTGAATCAAAAAGGGCAAAAACAATGTGCACAAGGTTTCAAGCCCCGAGCACGCTATCGATCAAGAGAGATTGTCCAAAGTTTTGGTGTGGGCCACCTACCTACCAAGAAAGTGGCAGACAGTATCAAAATAAACAAGGCTGACAGGGCTGCCAACATGCACAAGCGGTCTTATTCCAGACAGACATTTGGCGTTGACAGGCAGCCAGACAGGGAGACGGATGCCCAGACAGCCTGACAGGCGGGCAAGCCCTAGCTGGGACCGCGGGATCGCCACAAACAAATCTTGCGTCGGCACCTGGGCAGCTGGCATGCGGTGGGCGAGTCATTTGTCTGGAGGTCTGGAGGCATTCTTCCATCTGGCTTGCCCCATCAAGTGCCGTCCAACTTCCCCTTTTGACAAGTTGCGGAGCTGGGCCGCACCGGCCACATAGCTACAGTAGCAGTAACTATAACAGTAACTGGCACATGGCAGGGGGGGAGGGGGTCGTATTGAAGGTTAACAACAAACAAGGTTGTTTTTTCGTCACAGCCGCTGACCCGACATGGACTAGCCGCCGACAGGGAGGCTAGCTAGGCGGCTGCTGCGACTCTGTGTATGTGTCCGTTTACTGTCGGTGGTATTGTCAGCGCTATTGCCAGCATGCTTGATTTTCATCGAAACGGGGCTTCGGAGTTGACGAAACGGGCTCTTAGGTAAGATTGTTGAAACAGGCCTATGACCGTTCGTGGGGCCCGTTCGTGCCGAAAACAACCCCACTCGCCTGCTCTTGCCTCTCACAGCCAGGCAGGCGGCTGCAAGCAATCCATCAATCAATGCAATACCAGCACATCTATGTTGATACTGTGCGGCCCCCTTTCTGGGTCCCCCTGGAAAGCTTGACCTCACCTGCCCACATATCCAGTCATCCCATTTTGGTGATTGATCTTGCGTGCTTTTTTCCAAACCACGCGCCGCCCAGAGACGGAACAAGCAATCACAGAATGACGCGCACTTACCGACTAGAGGCTCTTGCTTTTTTTCTTTTTTTTTTCTTTTCGTTGGCCTTATTTCTTCCCCACTCTGTTGATTTGCCCAGTCCGGCAGGGCCTTCCGTCCGCCCTAGGCACCCGTCGCCCCTTCCATCTCGGTCAACATGTGTGGACCTCTCGTCGGCAGTTGCTTTGCGAACCATACAAGCGGAGCTGAGGCCTCACGCGAGCATTTGGCTGTAGGCGGCAGGTACATCCATACCGTACAGTACAGTACGGCAAGGAAGGCGCTGATCCGCGGAGCCCACCGCGAGATTGTCTCCCAGGGAAGGAGCTGCCGCACCAGCAGCGACGGAAACATGGTGGCGCCATGAGGCTGGGTCGAGGGATTTCTTGATTTCCCGGTGACCCAGCCTGGTGGCCCAGCCTGGTGGCTTTCCCGAGAAAACCTGCCTCGTATCTTGCGGTGCCTGCCTTCCCGGGAAGGGTGTGGCGATCAACGGCAACGGCAAAATGAAGCTTAGAATCTGATAGCCTATTCCTGCACCGTTATACCCTGCCTTGCCTTCGTTCTTGGCATCCCCTGTCCTGTCCTGCATCTAACCAGATCGAGAGCTCGGGCTATCCGTAAACCTTGGGCTTTGCAAGAACAGCACAAGACGGCAAACAAACACAATGCAACAATAACCGGCACAAAAACGACGGGACACGTGCGCGGCATGACCGGCGAGGCTGGCGAGGCTGGCCGAGGATATCCACCGAGAGATGGTCCCATGCCAGCAGAGCCCTGCCATTGTGAGCAGCCGTCCACCTCGTTGTCAGTCTCTTATCAAAATGCCTGCATTCAGGGGCTCCCGCGTGCGCCGTCTGGCGGCGGATATATCTACCACCGTCTCGTCTCACAAAAAGATCGGAATCCTAGCGTGAGCAAGGGCAAGAAAACAATACAGACGGAGAGCCCACAAATATGGGCTGCTCGTTACGTGTAGGGGCGGCCAAGCACCGATCGTCCCATCTTGGGCAGGGGGGAGTTTTTGGTGGGACTCGACCACCGTCGTGCTCAGATTCTGCCATCCTCCGAACCCAGGGGAGACCTTGCAAAGGGCCCCAACGGACACCTGCTTGGAGGTCACCAGGGGAAAACAAGAAAGAGGCCCAGTGCCGACTATGTACGCCTGACAAGGGCACATGCCAGAAAGGACCGCCGGGGACCCAAACGCAAAACATGAATGCGGTGGGGCTCGCGCCTATCTGGGGCAACCAGAGCGGGTTCTGCTCCCATGTGGGTCGCTCTCGACGATGCTTTCCAGTTTCCGGAAACGCCGCCAGCACGGCCCATCCCGGCGGGGAGGAAGGTCCGCGGCTGGAAATTGATATTAACACCATCGGGCGCCTCTCCGCTGGCGGCTCCAAACCCTATCGAGCAAAAACGCGGCAGTCCTATGTTACACTAGAGTGTGCGTAAACGAACGCCTTGATCCTGAGAGGGATAGGCTGGGTAGGCGTTGGGCGCCTTACCGTCGTACCCGGCGGTGCCGTTGACACCATAAAGTGTGGCCGCCCAGGCTGCCGACAGGAAATCACAAGATTACCATATATATGCTATACTGTGCAAGAAAGAAAGTATGAGGGGGAGGGGTGACCCGTGACATGACACGCCAACCAATCCTTGGCTGGCGAGCCGGTCAAAAAGAAGAAAAGAAGGAAACACCCCCATACCGCCCATCCTTCCTAGCTCCCTCGCATATAAATAAGGTTTATTCCTCATCCTCCAATGGCCACCCCCTTACCCTTCCTTGCCCCTCCTGGAATCCCGGCCTCGTTCGGTTTAGGAAAAAAAGGGTTGGCAGCCAAGGGGAAATCTAAATTCTTATTTTATTGCTGGTGTCGCGGCCTGCCTGCGTGTCCGGTCGGCATCATGAGCCGATGACCCTGCATCCGTCCCTTTTTTTTTCTTTTTTTTGCTTTCTTCTTCTTGTTGCTTGTTTCTTTTGCCTTCTCTCCCCCTGCCCTTACCAGCCCCTCACTTTCTCCCTCCCTCTCACTTGCCCTGCCTCATCCATCCTTCGGTGTGGAAAAGAAGAAGGAAAGAGGGAAAAAGAAAAGTGGGCGTGCAACAGATAGAGAAAGAAAGGGCTCGCATCCCGCGGCGCCCTGAGCTGTTGACGTCGCCGCCACATTGCGCAAGCCCCTAGGTTAAAGTAGTCCAAGTGTCATGCCGGGATGCATGGTCTTTGTATGTTTCTATGTGGTATGTGGCCAGGTGGTGCCGTCATGCATCCATCTTGCCTTTTTTGTTGTTTGTTGTTTTGTTTTTTGCCTCCCATACCCCTCTCTCCCCAAATGTCACTCTAGTGTGGGAAAGGAACTCCTTCTGTGCGCACCTCATAAACTATAACCACGGAGCAAATATGGATGCATCATACTGTATCGGCATTGCACACTCGGGGAGAAAAAAAGAAAAAAAAGACTACGAGGGTGGGGAATCTGGCTTGATCTCTTTCTCCCCTCCCCGCCGCCGGCAGGGATCACCGCTGTGGAAGAAGAAAACTCCCCCTCCTTCCACACACCCCCGCGGCCGGCGGGCCGACGAGGGAGGCCGGCGGCCGACACAAGGCCAATCCAGTGATCCGACCGCTGGCTTTGCATGTGCATTCCGTCCGCCGTCTGATCTTCCCCTTGCAACCAACTCAACCAGGCTTTCGGGCACTTTTCTGTTTTTGGAACACCGTTGTCTTGCCAGATTCAGAGTTGCAAAAGACGGGACGAGTCAGGGCAAGACGTGTGTGTGTGTGTACATGGACAAGGAGAGAGGACGAGGGAGCAAATAAACATGTTGGGATTAAGTCGGCTGAGCTGCCTACCCCAGCCGCCGCTGCCGGAGAAATTCGGACGCCCATCGCCCCGATGGGAGGATTAGTCCAGATGGCAGGATGAGCGGGGACGAAGCATCACAGTCATGACGAGCGCAGAAGGGGGGAAAAAAAGTACATGGCTTGCCCCGAGATTCGATTCAGACGGTGACGGCATATACGGGCAGGGTGCTAACTTTTGGTTCCCAAGATGCAAGGATGGTAGTCAACAAACGCCGCCGAATACCGTGAGTGAAAGTTGTAAATAATAGAATGGCAGAGCCAAGGCCCCGAAGTGTATTGTGCGTGTGTGAGAGCGAGCCCCGACTATGTGGCACCCATAACCCCTCGCCGTGAAAGAGACAGTGAGAACCAACAAGGCAATCACCCCCAAAAAGTCGAACGCCACGCGCCGTGCCCGTCCCCCTTTCCCCCCGTATGTCGTAAACACCAAGCCCCAAAGCAATGTCTCCGACCAGCAAGAGAAGAATGCAATGATGATGGAGAGTTCATGAAGAAGCTTAAAAAAAGAAAGAAGAAAAAAAAAAGGTTAGAATAAAGAAAGAGAAAAACAAAGCCACTCTACGCTTCATATACCATGCTATAGCCACGCTGCTAATGCTCATGCTTCCGGTTAAAATCCGCCTCCCCCTTGGGTTTCTGGGGTATCTTTTAATGTTGCTCATCAAAGAAGTAAGAAGAAGGTTTTTTTTTTTTTGTTCTCGATTACGTCTGTAGAAACTTCTTGTCGAGAGCGCCCAATGCTCGCACGTCCTCCTTGAACTGCTGGATCGACGGCAGCGTCTGCTTCTGCTGGCCGTTCGCGACGGCCGCAGCGGCCGCTGCCGCCATGGCGGCGGCCCCGTTGAGGCTGACGACCCCGCCGGTCGGGGAGCCGTTTGTGGTGGGGGAGCTCGGGTGCAGGAGCGCCAGGAGGCTGCTGGACTTGTTGTTGTTGCCGGGGCCGTTCTCGGCCTTGACGAGCCTCGGGGGCGACGCCGACGCCGTCCGCGGGGGAGGGGTGCTCGTCGGCGGCGGCAGCGGGCCCTGGGCGGCGCTCCTCGGGTTGACGGGCGCCAGCCTCGCCTCGTAGGCCTGCCTGGGCGACTGGGTGGGGTGGGGCAGGGTCTGTGGATACGGCTGGGGCGACGCTTGCGAGTGCTGGCTGTCGGGGATCGCGCGCGGCTGCGACATGTGCGGGGAGTGGTGATTTGGAGGTGGCGCGTGCTGCTGTCCTGGGTAGGGAGGCAGGGTGGTCATCGGCGGAGTTCTTGATTGCGCGGCCGATGTTACTGGTGGTGGGAGTGGCGCGCGCTGTTGTTGCTGTTGGTGCTGCTGTTGATGTTGATGTTGCTGTTGATGCTGCTGCTGTTGGTGCTGTTGGTGGTGCTGCTGCTGCTGCTGCTCGTAGTGACCCGGCGGCGGGTGTGGAGGCGAATAAGGTGCGTAGTGGTGGTGCGGCGGCGGCGGGTGCAGCTGGCCGGGTGGTGGGTAGCCTGGGTGGGCAGCTACTGTGTAGTGGTGGCTATATGGCGGCGTCGCGGGCGACATGGGCCAGTTGGGGTAGCCGTGCTGGACGTAATGGGGATACGGATGGGCTCCCGGGTGCGGCGGAGGCGGCTGGCCGTGCATGTAGGGCGACGGCTGCATGGGCGTCCTCGTCATGGGCGGCACCTGGGCGTCGGTCATGCTCGACTCTGGGTACATGCCCTTGACGGGCATGATATGGCGCAGGCTGGGGTCGGTGCTCGGGTTTGGCAGCTCCGGGTGGCCGGGCTGCGGCCTCGCGTAGTAGGAGATGAGGTGTAGGTGCTGGCCGGTGGAGGTGGTGATGCTGAACGACTGCTTCATAAGCCCGTCGGCCTTGTATCTGTACCCGTCCGGCTCGCCCTCGTCCTGCGACCCGTCGCTGCCCCGCCCGGACGAGTCGGGCGTCTTGCCGGCGCCTCTCCTGGCGTTGCCGAAGCCTCCTCCCCTCTTGCCCTCCATCTCGCGGTATGTGAGAAAGCTACCGGATACCCTGCTGGCGCTCCACGACTTTCCGTCTGTCCACCTCCTCATGCCCGCCTCCCTCTCGTCCCAAACGAAAACCGAGCCGGATCTGATGGACTGGCGCTCCTTCTCCGATAGTCTTCTTTGTACCCTGGGGAGAAGGCCTATGCGACAGGCCTCGAACAGCTTGATGGCGTCGGCCGGCGTCCGGACGAAGCCGTGGTATGTTTCCATCATCTTGACGGATGTGTATCTGGTGGTGCGCCTCTGGGGTGTCGTGTTTGCACGGGCGGCTTGTTGCGCTTCGGCTGCGGACAGGGGTCTTTTTGTGTGGGCTCCGGTGTGTTGTGTGTGTGTCTTGGTTGCTCTTGTTCTTTGCTGTTGTTATTATATGGGGGAATAGGAGTGAGCCAGAGGCGTCGATGATCTGACTGATATCCGATATCGACTGCCGTCCAGCAAGTGATGGGAGGGTCGAGTCTCGGCGGCTGGATATGGGAATCGGGCGGAGGTTGCTTAAGAGAAGGTTTGGCTGACAGGGGTCAAAAGCCCTTCCCTTGGCCGCCAAGAAGACAAGCGTCAAAGACCCACCACCCACCCAAGCTCACAGTGCTGGCACGGCGCGGCCAGGGGGGGGGGGGGGGGGGGGGCCAAATAGAGTCGACCCTGGTGGTGTGGGCACCGATGGGGGCCTCTTCTAAAATTTGAAAAAGTGGTCGTCAAGATGGGGCCGACACGAGCAACCTAAATCACCGTCAAGTATTCCCAAGCAGATTCCCCACAGGGAAGCGCCGCAGACCCCGGCTGCAGAGATCTGCTCGGTCTTGGCGTTTCTAATGCGAAAGGCAAGTCTAGTCGAGACGAAAGAGAGGCCGAGTCGGCTCGGCGGGCTGAGACGATGGTTGCGAGGCCGCGGGCTGATGCTTTTGGTGCTTTTTTCTATGAAGACGTGGTGCCCCTGGCAGTTAGCAACGGGAACTGGTCGAATCAAAGGATGACGGTTGGCGTTGAGCCCATGACAGAAGCTTGATCCAAGAAGCCCTGCCTTCTCGGGACCCGCGCCATGTGTGCCCATGTGTGTACCCTCCCCCGACGACAGGCGGCCGCCGCTCGCTGGCCTCGACACAAGCCCTGCCTTCATTTCTACCCCCTCCCTCCGGACTCGGCCCCGGACTACTTATTGCGCGTCCCCCGACCCCTTGAATCGCCTGTCGCCGTCCCTCGTGCGCGCCGGGCCAGACAGCTTCGTAGGCAGACAGCTCGCAACCACCACCAGCCTTGACATGCGGACCGAGGCGACAGGGGCAGCCGCGGAGGCCGATGCCGAGCGTACGTTTGCGCGTGTGGGCCTAACTTTGGCAGGGACGGCAGGCTTGCGAGACGCCCAGGACCTGCGCTGGTGAGGCATGGACGCTTCGCCCAGAACCCGGGCCACCTGGGCCAGTACATGCGACCAGACCGACCAGCGACACCAGATCCTGACGCAAAACGCGCTGCACAAATGCTCTCGGCTCGCTGCCACACCCACCCCTTGGGACACTGGCCACGACGCACCTTACGATGTGACCAACGTCCGACTAAGGGACATAAGACACTGTCTGGCTGGCGCGATGCTTGATTTCTTTTTCCTTTCTGTTTGTTGTGCACTTTTCTCGTCTCTTTTTAGGATTTGCCTCTGCTCACCACAAGACAACTTCTTTCGCATGGTTCTGCCCCTGATTTCCGCATGATGGACTCGCCTTTCTTCGCTCTCGCATTTAGGGATTTCAGGACAGAAGCGGGACTTCCCGGTGGCAGGATGCTGTGCGGCGGGCAGAGATGGGAGACGGCCGTAGTGCTGAGCTCCATGTGCTTCTGCGCGGTGCCAGGTTGGCCAGCGTCATGTACTGCCTCTCGATAGTTGGGTGCTCTGAGGCGGGAGTGCAAGAAATGGTGTTGGGGGGACAGCGTGGCACGACGTCAATGACTTTTGGTGGCTGTGGGTGGTGCGTTGGGATGGGCAGGGCAGATTGGAGATGATGTTTCCATGTTTCGATGGTGTTTGTCAAACCACGCAGGTGTACGCGCGATAGAGACGCATGCAGAGGTCGACAGACAAGAGGATGAACCTACGTTCTATTGTCAAGGATCCTTGAGGGGATTCTCAGTTGCGGGTCAGGGCGGGTAGTTGGAAGTCGCTATCGTCATAAAATACGAATAAAATCAAAGGTGGCGGGCGCAAAAACGGCGGTTCGGGTCGAGCAGGCTCAAATAACAACGCCCAGCTCTCTCTCAGCTCCTGCCTGCCGTATTAGGCGGGGGAACAGGGCGTGCTGACTGGCTGATCAACTGACTGGACGACAATTGGAGCTTCTGCAAGGCAGGCTCATTAGCAGGCGGTTGTTGTAATTTTGAAGGGCGAGCCTGTCCAGTTTTTATGTTTGCACCGGTGGAAAGGTTCGTCCGGGCTGCAGGTGGGGGTGTCGGGTCAAGCCGTGCGTACCTCTAGGCTGAGAGCTGGAGGTGTGGAAGGAAGGAGCGTGGGGATCGGTGACGGTTGAGAATGGCAGGAAGGGGCAGAAAGAGGCATAAATACAGTCAAGGGCAGAAAAGAAGAGGTAGAGATAGGCTCAAGCTTTGGCTGCAAAAGAAGTCACCACCAAGCACCCAGCGATGCTTTATTGTTGTTGATTCCGAATCTGTCTTCGTTTGTTGGGTCGCTGAGTGTGGCCCCGAATACCCGACGCTGGACCCAGGAGACGGGACGAGATGGGCGAGGAATAAAAGACGAGGAATAAAAGACGGGGAATAAAAACCTAGGAATAAAAACCTAGGAATAAAAACCTAGGAATAAAAACCTAGGAATAAAAACCTAGGAATAAAAACCTAGGAATAAAACACTGTGAATAAGATACACGGGAATGGAATAACAAACCGATAAATACAATAAATTGGCAATACCTGCTGACGGCACAGCCGCCCTAAGAAATGGTACGCCTCCAAGGTACCTCTCCAAAGTTCCTCTTCCACTGATACCACCCGCTGGCGGGCGTCGGTCCCCTTCCAACGGCGTCGCGGCTGGCCATCCCAAAGCAAGCGAGCGAGGTGACGGCGACTCGTCGAGCCAACAGCAACGATACGAGCGGCTAAACGAACCTTGTTTGCACAAGAAGCTCCACGTCCTCCTCCTGGGTTCGGCCCCCCTCGTCGCCTTGCTGCGGCGACTGATGGCTGGCTGGCTGGCGCAGGCCTTGTTGTTGTTGCCTTTGCCCTCTGGCACAAGTGCAGTGGCAATCCTGTGGGCACACGGCACAAACGCTGGGAGGGGCCCTCTAGTCCCAAAAGGGCAAGTCGCTTTATTTCCATGCCTGTGTGGCACTGTTGGGCCCGCCTGGTGGTCGTTGGTTGTCTCGACTTGGTGCGGCGCGACGATGGATGGAATGCGAAAATCTGCAGCCCCTCGCCATGTCTTATCTGGCCTTGGCGCTGTTTTCTTTAATTCAGCCATTTCACACCAGCAGGTACCGGCTTGTACGAGGCTGTGGGCTGTCCCAGTACATGGACACGCGGGAAGCCAGTGTTGCAGAAGGAGCAGTAACAGCTGCTGTTTGCCTTGGCGCCAAACCCGCCGTCCAAGGCCTCGATGGACCAAGGACAAACGAAACAGGAACCTTTGGCAAAGCACGCTAGGCGGAACAGAAGCAGCCAACAAGAGCTCGGTATTCGGCGACCGCAGGAGCAGCAGCGCCCACCCTGGTCGGATTCGACATGGAAATACGATTCAAGCTTATTCGCAACCTCTTGTTAGCTGCCCCACCTGCCCAGCTTGCCTAGAATCCCGCACCCCTGGTCGACGACACCAGCTGGGCAGCTCAAACAGAAGAAAAGAAGAAGAAAAAAAAAATCGTGTCCCCCCGCCTGCTGGGTCGCGCACTAAAATAACCAAATAAATAAATAAACCGCAGCGCAGGCTCAGCAGCAAACGGCCAGCGCCTTGACGGGAAGGAGCCAGCCAGCGACGCTCAGGCCCGCTCGCGCCTGTTGGTGTCGCTCGGCGCTGCTCGCTGTCTTGTCGCCAAAGTACCACTCGGGCATAGGCACTACACCATCACCCCCACCTACTAGGTCTGATCCGACCCGAGTCCGACCAAGGACATTTCCCGAGCGGCGTGGTTGCTGTTGCTGCTCCAGTTGTTGTTGATGCTGATCTGAACACCCCCTTTCCTTACTGCGTATTACTCTCTCACTCTCCAGCCATCACGGCCGAAAGCGGTAAGCAGTTGGCTGGGTGCGGGAGGGAGGGAACTGGTCATCAAAATACTTGCTTGCCCTCTTTCTCTCTCGCTCTCTCTCTCACACACACACACACACCCACACCCACAAACACGCACACCCCTCCATCCTCAAAATTAACATCAGTCTTGTGTGCATAAATATGATCTACGGAAAATAAAAAAATAAAAAAAGTGGACTTCGGCCTGATATCCCTCATCGATTTTCCCCTTTTGGGACTTTGCGAAAGAAACATGACAGTGTAAGAGCAATACAGACCCGAAGCCGGTTTGGTCTCGTTGCTCTTTCAATTACCTGCTGCTCACTAATCACTATTTCTCGCTTCGCGTGCGAGGCCGACGACAGTAAACAACCCGGGGTCATGCATCATGTATCATGTGTCTCGCAAGACTTGGGTTCGGCCCACGCCCGACCTTGACTTTGTCCCAATGATGCTTATTATGCCGTCGTCCAACACCCAAGGAACAATTATTCATGACTTGGTCAGCTCTTGAGCGAATTAGCCCTTAATCTTCTTCGTCTTGCACGTCTTTCCGTCTCTCCAAGTCCTGTCTGCTCATCTTTTGCCTTCTTCGGCCACTGTCAACCAAACCATATCGCCTGCCCGACTCGTCATCGAACCCCCCCTCCCTCGTCCTCTCCGGTGGAGGGAGCACCCATCCATATCACAACACGGTGTTGCTACCCTCCGTCAAGGCGGGCCAACCAAGCGCAACGCGCGCAAATGAAACGAAGTTTGGTGGTGGTGTGTGCCCGAGGCGCCAAGGACGCACGCCCCAAGAATAACAGCGCGACAAGTAATGGGGTATCAGTCAGGGTCCGACAGAAGCAACACGCCGGCCGACATGACAGCATCAATCTCCATTGCATGTAACGTGCGCCCAGTCAGCTACCCTGGGCGCTCCCCGCCGTTGTCTGTTCTCTTCTGAACTCTTTTTTTTTTTTCCTTTCTTCCATCTTGACCCTCAACTTTCATCCCAACCCGCTCGTGACCGAGGGTAAAAAAGCTCGGCCGGGGGGTCGTTGTCTATCAGCATCGAACTCTAAACCGCATTATCGTTTGGCCCCCCCCCCGCGGGAGATTTTTGCTCCACCAAGAACAGGGTGTTGCTTGGACTGGGCGCTTCGTGTGTACCTTGGCTTGACCTACTCTGCCAGATCCCAACACGAAGTGGCACACAGGCTTCCAAAATATCTGCTCGTGCTTCACACGGGTTGGCGATCCCCTCAACCTACGCCTGATTTCCCTACCCAAGGCGACGGGAAGCTGCCCAAACGAATTCCAAGTACCGGACAGGGGGTGGTAGGCGCGCCCAATCTCCGCGGGATTGAATCGTAGACTGCAGGAGCACGAATTGAGGAAGGAGGAGGGGAAACAAGTGAGATACACAAAAAAAAAAAAAAAAAAAAAAACTCTCGAAAAAACTCGGACTTGACAGCGATAGGAAACGTGCGCAGTCTGCCGGGAGGACCTGTGGCAATCCATCTCGGCCGATGCTATGCCTGACGGGTACGCCTAAACGCCGCCAACGTGTGATGCTGCTCCGCCCGCCGCCTTGCGCATCCATCCATCCGCCCATCCATCGTCGATCCATCAGCACCCATCTATCTGCCTCGCCCATGTCATATATCATCATCTCGGCCTCACAGTCAGCATCCCCTCCTTCCCAAAGCACTAACCCCTCGGGGGGCTATGCGGGTTGGACAAGGTGCTTGGCGGGCATGCAATGCCAGACGGTTGGAAGTTCCAAGGTCGGACGGACGACGCCGCCGTGCTTGATTGCATAGCAGTAAGATTTTCCTCCCCTCTTTGTTTCCTGCCTGCCAAAGCGCCCTGCATGTGTTGGTGCGTCTGCCGTGAGACGTCCAATTCCCCCTTCCCTGCTTTCCCCATCTCGTGCTGTCGCCCATCACATCCTTCTCTCGCTCTCTCTCCAACGCATGCACCCATGTGCGACTGGTCAAGGCAGCACAAGGTGAGATATATACGCACGACGTGGCAGGCGTCGACGGACACCGAAACCCGAGATTTTAAAATTCACGAGAGTCTAGTTGCCCTCCCCTTCCCCCTTGACTTTGTTTCTGTGCCGCCATTCGCCGCCGTCGCACCGAGGGGCGGCCACTAGAAGAGGGGGGGTGGTCTCGGGAGAGGCGGCGGCTGCTACACGCGCACATACACAGACACTTGTATAAACGGCCCAAAAAAAAAAATTGGCTCCCTCGACGCACACGAGGAGATGGCCACGGAAGTCTGCTCGACGGGCGCGCCGCTTACTCACACGCCCCTCACACAGCCCTGTTACCCATCAGGCCGGCGCACCATGATCCGTCGCACAGCACACACCCCCCATCTACTGGGGCTCTCTCTCACATGCGATGCTGCTACGGCGGGATAGTGCATGCAGGGCTGGCCATGCGGAGGGGCCGTTTTGCTTTTTCTGCTTTTTTTTTTTTTTTGTTGTACCCTCGCAGTAACCTGCCTGACACGTCTGAACCAAAGAATTGTGGATATAACAATACCGACTCGTGGATGTTGGTGACTTGATACCGGGCGTACGATATGCACGTGGACTGTGAAAGAGTTGGGTCCGTTGAATCGATCCCAGGTGGTGGCAGCCTGTCGACCAGGGGCCCTGTACACCCCTGACGATCTGTTCCTGGGGTTGCTGCTGCTCCCGCTCGGGCAGGTCAACCACTCCGACCAGCCGAGGAGGGAGTGGGTAGGAGATGGGAGGGAAAAGTCTAACAGGAAGCGAGAAGAAGGAAAGACAACCTCTTTTCCCAAAAGATGCTCCCTTCGCGTCCGTTCGCCCCATGACGAGCGAGAGGAGGAGGGGAGGGCAGCCCGAGTCGGGGCCAAGGTTATTGGAACGGCATCCAGAATCGACTAAATGTTTCGCCCTGTTCGTCGAAACCCGGTCGCAAGGCGGAGAGATCGGGTGACGTCTAAACAGAGTTGGGTTGTTCCGGCTCTTTCTCGCGAAAGCCGGCAGCTCCCATTCGCCGTTGGGGACTCGGGCCATCATGTCATCAATGTCATTCTATCCCAACGCTGCACTGGATGGCCCCGGTCGTGGCACGCACCTCGTCGTCCGCTTTCGCCTCGTCTACTTTTGTGTTAGTTTGGATTTATTTTTCTATTTGTTTTCGTGTTTTCTTTACTTTGGAGGGTGACAGGATCGCGATTTGGTTTCCTCTTGTTCCACCAGACCTACTTTCGGCTACATTTGCGCCGAACCAAAGAGAAAGAGGGGGGGGCCTAAAACGCCAAGCTAGCCAAGCGGCTCGTCTGACGACCGCCAATGCCCAGGACCTTCCAAGCTCCCTCCCCAAGACTGGCCAGGCGAGCAGAGATCCAATCCTGGACAGCAAGGGTACGACGGGCAGCTCGGCAAGGCGACTGACTGTATCTGGGAAGGGCGGCGGCGGCGGCGGCGGCGGCGACGGAGGTGAGGGCCTCCCCGATAAGCATGTTTTTAAGCCTCTGCCCGAGCAAACCTGCTAGTGTGGATGCCGCTGACTGTAGATCGTAAGGAAAAGAGGGGGAGGGGGCTCCGCGTCGTGGTTGGGCTGTCTGCCAGCAACATCCTCTTTTCTTTCTTGGCCTAGGGCCTCCATAACAGCCATTGAGTCATTGCGACAAAGCCACTAACTACTTGGCTGGCTTGGCACGCAACTGGGAAAGGCCAGCCAGTCAATCGTGTTGCCTGGATGGTCCGTGCTAGAAGCAAGGAAGCGATGCTGTCCATTCCGTCGGTATACTTGAATTGTTACTCTACGTTCGGCCAAGTGACGAATACCTAGCCACGCTCAAGGCCCACGAGTCCAATCTGCGGGGTTCTGGGATAAAAGGGAAAAGAGGGATTTCCATTTCCATCTGCCCGCCCGCGCCGAAAGCGCGCTAGCTCAGAGCGAGAACCCCCTCCTCTTGATCTCCACGGCTGGCCACGAGGGCGCCCCATCTCGATGGAACCCAATTGTAGCGGTTCGCTTAATCCGTGGACAGTCAAGGGTTACGCAATGTGCTCATCTGGCCACACCTGACCCTTGCTGGACAGGGAGACAGACAGGCAAGGACAAAATGGACCAGAACGGGGAACAATACAGGATCGGTCCATCAGACTTTTGTGGCTGACTCTTCTCGCACTCGGCCGTTTGCCCGCTCTCGGGAGCCCAGCTGCGCCTTGTCGCAAAATTTAACGACCGGCTTACAAGACGCTGGCTGGCACAGGCATGAATCCGACGTCTTGGCCGGAGCCGCACGTCCACAAGGAGAAGAAGGGGGATTTCGACTGACAAGACACACCAGCCCGCATTCCTCGGCGACAATAATAGGCTGACCTCGAGAGACAGGAAGCGGCGGTCAGCAGCGCGATGCACCAAGGGTGGCTGCTCATCTACAGCTCCCCCCTTGTCTGTATTCCAGAGCCTGCTCCCGCCAAGGCCAAGGGAGCCAGGCGTGGCGTCCGTTCGATCCGTGGCTTTGTCTGTCTGCGGATCGGCGCACTCGCATAGGTCAGGCAGGCAACCAGTAAAAAAGTGCGCCCGGAAAGCAAACCCGGGCGACCACTTGCCATAGAAAGGAAAAGAAAAAAGCCGCTCACCGCTAAGGGTAACGAGTGGCGGGCTGAGAATCGGAAAGAAAATCCCAGCTTAGCCCCCCTTGGCTAACACGGCGAGCTGTGGGTTTAGCCTGGCCCTAGAATGTATCTTACTTCTACCCCACATGTTGGTTGATCCGGGATGCCCCTTCGTTTAACGTATTCTCTAATTTGTGTTCCCGCGTCATTTTGTGCCGTCATTGTGCCAAACCGCCTCGTTGAACCCGCCATAGAGCTGTTGCAAGGGAATGCATTGAGCGAGAAGATGAAGGAACGAGGAAAAACAAACCTTAGTAATCGAGACCAGCTGTGCTCCCGGCGATGGGGCTGGCTGGACTGGGGTTTTAGAGTGTGGCTTATTGATGCGGCGGGCCATGTCTCTGTGCTTCCACACAACGCAATTCTCTTTGTATTTCAGGAAGGGGGTGGGCTGAGAGAGAGGCTTCTGCAAAGTACTTACCTGCCCAAGCACCACCTACCCCGGCCAGCCCTGTGCGTCGAGGCGTGCAGCGCGGTGTGGCAGTCCCGCCAACCCTTTTGCAAGATAAGCGGCTGATGATCGAGACCCCTTGCCCAACATGGATGGGGCGGCACCATCTGCCCTGGTCCAACCATCCGAGCAGCTGCCTCATTGGTGGTGGGTGTTAGCAAGCCTTC